>NW_010972753.1:7182843-7416209 GCF_000737465.1 Haliaeetus leucocephalus
TTTTGTTGGACAGTCTCATCTAGCACAAATTCAGTTTTTTCTGAGAATGAGGCTAAGGAAAATTTTATTCTGCACTTTGAAAGGACTGGATGCCTCCGCTGTGCTGCAGCTGAATTACAAAGGGGCCAGGAAAGCCTATGTCTGTATTGTCAATATGAGAGTTCTCCAAAATGTGCCAGGTTATCAGGTACCATATACTTTGTAGAGACCTCAAGACTAAAATCTCTTAGCAATTTTCCTGGATGGAGGTTCTCCAGCCTGGAGCTTTGAGGTACTGAAATGGGACTTTCTATGCAAATATGGGTCCAAGATGCTGCAGGCAGCAGAACTGAGAAGAAGAAGGCTACCCTCCTCCATTCCCTCAAATCAGTACAAACTGCAGGAGCTGTAATTGCCCCCAGGTCCCAGTGCATGCCTCAGCCATGTCCTCAGGTGAAACAGACTGGGAAGCAGAGCCTATTTCCTGCTTTTTACAGGAAGGAAACCTTTGTGCATGGGATGTACAGGATCTTTGGCATACTCTGGCTTGCAACCCTGGTCTGTCTGACTGGCACACCGGTATGGCAGGGCGTAACATGGGGGTCACCCTGCCTGACACAACTCAGCATGTCAGAGAAGGGGAAAGTGAGGAGCTGCAAAACTTAATTGCAAAGGGGACAACAGCTAGAACTGATGGGGTCCAAAGGAAATAAAAGGGAGAAGGAAAGTGGGAGTGAGGAACAGAGACTGAGACTTAAACTTGCTGGGTTGAGCATTGAAGAGAGTGGAGGAGAAGCTTGGACCCGGGATGGATACTGACAGCTAAGTCTGAGTAGAGAGGAGACAGTGGGACTGAGGGACTGGAGAGTTTGTCACTTCATAGATTTTAAATATAAAAAGGTCCATTAACTGATAGAGCTTGATCTTAAAAAAACAGAAAGGAAGAGCTGAATGGAGAACCAGGGAGGAATTCAGTCAGGGAAGGCTGGAGAAGGTATCAGAGAGAGGGCCCTCACTGCAATCCTCCTCATCAACCTCTCCCAGCCCCAAAGGGGCCTGGCTGGCCGAGCTCACCACCTACTGTGACATGGATCTGACTTCTGTGAAATCAGCTAAGCTCTGAGAAGGAGCTGTGAAGAGTCTCGGCTGCTGCCTCCCCCCTCTGCCCCATGCTGGGGAGCAGTACCGAGAGAGGGCCCGGTCACTGTCCCCGGCCCGGCTCTGCTCACCGCCTCCAGGCACGTTGGGATGGGGCTACGGGGGGACAAGTCCCTGCCCTGGCTTGTCCCACCGCTGCCCATGGCGGCCTGGCCCACAGCCGGCCCTCGCTGCGCCCTGACCAGTCTGAGCTGAGAGGGAGAGATCGGCTTGGCGAAGCACCTAGGGGACGGCGGGATGGAGTATCGCAGTGAGGACAAGAGGAGAAGGGGAATCGGTAGGTTTGATGAACAACACTAGTCTGAGGTAGGAGATGGAAATCGCTGCATAGGGATGTGGGGAAGGAGCTGGGAAAGTGACAGCTGGGCAAGAAAGTCGTGCCAGAGGACTGGGGCAAACAGTGAGACTGGGAATGAAAGCAAAGATCTGATACCCAGGGTCAGCTACACAGTGTCTGAGCTAGTTATCTACACTGAGATAAGACAAGTCTTGTACAGAAATGCACATTTCTCTCAACTGAGTTTAAAGGAGTACAGAAATCCACATAGCTTATGCAGAAAGTTAGATAACACTACTCCCTTCTCCAGTGTCTGGGGGTAAGGCTGATAGACTGAACGAGGAGTGGAAGGGGGGACACTGGGAATGGTTGAGTGAGGAGAAAAGGCTTCAGAAAGGGGCAGATGGAAGGACAGAAGGAAGGTGAGCATTAAGGTGGAGTGGACAAAGCAGAGGCGATTGTGTTTGGAGCGAACAGACCAGACAGCGCAAACCTTTCCAGAGTCTGGAGCGTGTTGCTCAGCGCAGCTGTCTCGCCATGCCCTTCCCTGCCAGGCATTGCCTGCAGGAACTGTGAGGGAATCGATTTAGTCCTTTCACTGCCTGTGCGCAGGCAGAGGAGGATAACCCACTGCTGCTGTCAGTTACTGTGCCCACTTGGCACGGTGGTCCCAAAGAGCTCAGTCTGTCTGATGACCGTGGGGTGCCTCAACAGGTACTACGCAATAGATTTTTTTTTTCCCCACGATTTCTTTTTAAAGCAACGTAATAAAACACACTTAGACCGTGGAAATGCAAGCACCCCAAAGTTAAGGAAAGCCACATTTCAGTTTATTCTTCTATACTTATTAACACATCTTTCCTGTTCTGCAGCCATGAAGTGGACAAAAAAAGTGGACTAACTGTGTGGGATTTCTGCCTTATTCCATGCAAAATTCTGTTGAAAGAAAAGAGTAGGAACTTTCAGGAGGAATGAGGACATTCTCAAGGAAATCAAATGCTGAACTGAAGAGCTGGCTTCTAGCCCTGTCTCAGCCACTGAGTTCCTCTCTGGTGCCAATCAAGTCACTT
The DNA here is from genome assembly GCF_000737465.1 of Haliaeetus leucocephalus. NCBI lineage: Eukaryota > Metazoa > Chordata > Aves > Accipitriformes > Accipitridae > Haliaeetus > Haliaeetus leucocephalus. Next base: position 7,185,328 of record NW_010972753.1, read on the forward strand.
AACCAACTGTTTCACAAAGACTAGCCATTATGCTTGATTTTATATGGGTTGAATGTGCAGAAGTGCTTAACCTTCCCAGATGCAATTGAAGCCTCTGTGTGCTAAGCTTTGAATGAAAGTTAAAATACAACATGAAATACTCTGCAACATCAATTTCTACAGTGTGGCTCATCTAAAAATAGTGTATAAATTCTTACCTCGGTGCCTCTATGTAATGCAGAAATTCAAATCTCATGCGTGTTTTGTGCAAATACAGGGATTGTTTTTTCAGGCAGTTAGATGATGTGATGATAAGCACTACAGAAAGCAATAATTTTGTTTTCAGTGCAGTTTCACTAATTTGAAGTAATGGGATATAAGGACATTGAAACATGAAGGTAAAAAAAGAAAAAAAAGATTGATTAGATGCTCTATGGCTCAGGACACTAGTAGAAAAAGGAGTATGTAATTAAAACTTTATCACCATGCACTCATGAAAAAGGGTAAGCTACAGGTGCACTGTTAACCTTAATTATAGCACTTCTTAGCCTCTTATCTTACAAACTCATTAACATTTTCAGGTGTTTTTAGTCTGTGTTGAGTACAATATGTGCAACTCTACATGTGTGCCTTGTGGAATGTGCCACACCTGGTCTGCCATTGTTGTTTTTTTTCTTCAAAATAGAGCTTTTTTGAAAAAACTTTGGTATGTTGCTTGCTTAGTTTCTCTTTACCCTTCTTTGGATGGAAGAAAAGCCAGGTTTCTTGCAGGAGACAGACCATGACTAGCTTAATTCAGCATGGCCCCTAAATTTCTGGACACATATCTGAAGATCAGATCAAAGATCGGTCACTTGGCACCCTTCTACTGCCTCTTGGAAAAAAAGAAAAGGCTGAAAGCTTAAGCATTTGCAGACTTTTTTGTTCAGCTTTGAAATGAGACTTCCACTCATTTGGTCTGAAGACAGGAATATAAAGCAGTTAAGTCCCTGAAAAAATAGTTAACCATACAGTTTCCATACAACACATAAAAACACATAAATTTCAGATGCCATCTTAAGTAACAAGACATCACAGGGTATAGTATTCTTCCACTGATCACGATCTAGCCTGACAGGACTTTTACAGACTATATGCAAAGACATTTAACCTGAATTACTTGTAGAAAACTAGTTTTTCTCCTGTTAGCAATGAAAATTTTCCATGACTCTCATTCCAAAGTTACTTCTCACTGCCACACTTTCCCAAAGTTAGTTCCCTCTCTTTTTCCAAAATTGTGAAGGAGGTGACTGCTGAGTGCCACCCCTAGATTCTTCCACATTCTCTTTGGGACAACCTTGTTGGGTAGGCATGATCCTGCATTATTGAATTTACCCGTCAGTGGTGCTCAGGTAGGAGTGCAAAGTGGTCTATGAGAGGATGCCTTCAGAGAAGGCAGAGCTCGTGTCTCAATCCATGAACTTTACTTTGAGCTGCTCTGTATTTCAATGATATTATTCTTATACCTATTTTTGTATGTTTGCTTTTATGGGAAGGAAGCACTTATGTATGTGTTAACGATGGAATGGCTTTATGGCTATTTTTTTTTTTAGAAAACTTAATAGATTTTATTTCTAAATATGGAAAAGCTTATTTATGGAAACTGGCTGTCTCCTGGGTGGTTTGCATGGCTTCTAAGAAAAAATTCATGTTCAAGTCATGCATGAGGAGCTACAGACATGCTCATGCTTGCAGGGCTATGATCTTATTGGCATCACGGGGACATGGTGGGATGGCTCCTACGACTGGAGTGTTGGAATGGAAGGATACAGGCTCTTTAGGAAGGACAGGCTGGGGAGATGAGGAGGGGATGTTGCCCTCTATGTCAATGACCAGCTGAAGTGCATGCAGTTCCACCTGGGGAAGGATGAGGAGCCAATGGAGAGCCTGACAAATTTGGTGGCCTTCTACAACAGGGTTACTGCGTTGGTGCATAAGGGAAGAGCAATGGATGTTATCTACCTGGACTTGTGCAAAGCGTTTGACACTGTCCCACATAACATCCTTGTCTCTAAATTGGGGAGACATGGATTTGATGGATGGACCCCCTGGTGGATAAGGAATTGGCTGGATGGTCGCACTCAAAGAGTTGCAGTCAACGGTTCAATGTCAGAGTGGAGACCAGGGGCAAGTGGTGTTCCTCAGGGATCGGTATTGGGACCAGCGCTGTTTAACATCTTTATCAGTGACATGGACAGTGGGATCGAGTGCACCCTCAGCAAGTTTGCCAATGACACGAAGCTGTGTGGTGCGGTTGACACGCCGGAGGGAAGGGATGCCATCCAGAGGGACCTGGACAGGCTTGAGAGGTGTGACCATGTGAACCTCATGAAGTTCAACAAGGCCAAATGCAAGGTCCTGCACATGGATCAGGGCAATCCCAAGCAGAAATAGAGGCCAGGCGATGAGTAGATTGAGAGCAGCCCTGTGGAGAAGGACTTGGGGGTATTAGTGGATGAAAAACTGAGTATGAGCCAACAATGTGCTCTAATCTCATTCTGGGCTGCATCAAAGAAGTGTTACCAGCAGGTCGAGGGAGGTGATTTTCCCCCTCTACTCCACTCTCATAAGACTCCACCTGGAGTACTGCGTTCAGCTCTGGGGACCCCAACATAAGAAGGACATGGACCTGCTAAAGCAGGTCCAGAGGAGGACCACGAAGATGATCAGAGGGTTGGAGCACCTCTCCTATGAGGACAGGCTGAGAGAGTTGGGGTTGTTCAGCCTGGAGAAGAGAAGGCTCTGGGAAGACCTTATAGCTGCCTTCCAGTACTTAAAAGAGGCCTACAGGAAAGATGAGGAGGGAGTCTTTAACAGGGAGTTTAGTGATAGGGTGAAAGGTAATGGTTTTCAATGGAAAGAGGGTAGATTTAGATTAGATTAGGAAAAAATTCTTTACTGTGAGGGTGGTGAGGCACTGGCACAGGTTGCCCAGAGAGGCTGTGGCTGCCCCATCCCTGGCAGTGTTCAAGGCCAGGCTGGATGGGGCTTTGAGCAACCTGGTCTAGTGGGAGGTGTTCCTGCCCATGGCAGGAGGGGTTGGAACTAGATGATCTTTAAGGTCCCTTCCAATCCAAACCATTCTATGATTCTGTGAAGTAAATCAGGTAAAATAAAACAAATAGCTCATTTTAATGCTACACTGCATTTTAATTGCCAAAGCTGAGAAAAGCTGAATTATTTCAATAGAACTCCCTTTGTTTCTTTTTCTTTCCCTTCTTTTTACTGGTTTACTCATTTTAGATACTTAACAAATAGTCGGAACACATTTTTGATCCTTTTGCTTGCCAGTTATTTTCAGAGTAGCAGCTGCATGGGGACATAACATGCAGGAGAGCCTCTGATGCTTTCCTGGTTCTGCTCTCTCTAGCCACTGGAAAAGCAGCCATGCCATACAGACAGCCCTTAAACTTTCATGCTCTTCCATTGATAAGCAATAAAATAGAAACCATGGCCTTGCTTCCCTCTTCCTCGTGACTAAGCAGCAGATTTGACTAGTTCTCCCAGAAGTCAGTGCTCTTCAGTGGTGACAGGGTCAGAGCTGCAGTCCAAAGAGGTGACAGCAGTTTGTCTCAAAGCTGCAGCAGCACTAACTGTGGTATGAGCAAACCACGTAAAATTTTTCCAGTTACCTATATAGTTGGGATTTTTAGCCAACTCAATGTATGGCTGAAGGCGTACTCTGAGAAGAAGCTATCATCTAGTTTATCTTACTGATAAGTGTATGGTTTGCAATCAATACTGTTAGTGCGGACAGACTGCTCTGAAACCCTTTTAGAGCTGGATACACCCAAGCTCCTCATCTTCAGCTGTTTCTTCTCAAAACTGCCTTTCCATTGTTGACAAAACCAGAGTCTGAAAGTCACGTCAAGGAATCTATAGCAGGATGGATAACAAAGGCAAGATGTTCTGGTGAAATTGCCAATTAAATATTAACAGATGGAATAAATGCAACGCTCTTTCTCAGTCACTGGTGTCAGTGGGCCCTGTTAGCTCTTTCAGACATGTATTCAATGATTCAGTGAACAGCCCAAGCCTAGCAGTTGAGGGAGAGAGAATATGAAAGTGATGGTGTGTTTTTTCACCATTTTTATATTCACTGCATGAAAAAATGATAAGCAGCATTGCTTAGATGTTCTGTGATTGAAAGGCCCAAAGATGGATGTTTTGGAAGAGGTCATGATTCCACATGTGAATGGACATTAAGGCTGCCAATGCTCACAATATATTTAAAGATTTGCTACACTTTCTTAAAAATCTAGATGTTTTAAATGTTGAATAAGCTAAATGGTCTTTACAATTGATTTGACCCTAAGTCCTCTTCCGTCTTCTGCTAGATACCAACAGGCTTTTGATGAGACTCTGGATACATATGGAATAAATGTGAATGAGGTCCAAATATTTAAACTGTGACAGGACGAGTTTCAAGCTGCAGCTCTGCTATAGTGCTTTAGACTCGAGCATAAAGGTTTGTCATACCCCTGTGAAAAACATCTACTTCAGGCTTTTAAATTTACCCTGACCCAGCAATCACTCCCTTGTGGGAAGCCCCCTCAGACAGTGGCACTCTGCATAATTACAAAAGTTCATTTGCATATACCTATTTTCAGGATTGCAGTCTTAATTTGAGGACCACAAACATGAAAATGAAGCACCATTTTTTATCTTAAAATTTTAATTATACACAAAGGAGACATGTGAGTGTGGAGCAATATGTACAAGATCAACATAAATAAAACTGCCACTTTTCTTAGCAAAAATCACAAGTCACGAGTGTGAGTTGAGGTTAGATCCTCTTACTGGATTTTAAAGAAAGGCCGGAGAGTGTTATGGTAACTGATGAAACCGCTAAGAAAGTTAGAATTTGATATCTGTAATAAAATCTCCTATTTCACAGCTTCCAACTAGGGGATCAGGAAGAAATATTCCCTATCTTTAGAGCCTCGCATATGTTTGGTTTACTCCATTATAGATTTTTTCCAACTTCTTCAGCTCTGCCAAGTGCAAGAGTTTGAAACTGTAGCCCAGTGCCTGTGGGTGCTGCCGACGTTAGCTGCAGAGCTCTGCCTGGTTGTTTTCTTCCTGCCATGCAACAGCCAGGGAAACCAAAGAGTTGCCTCTGCAGCCAGACTTGCAGTGGCTTTCATGTGGCTGTTAGGGCTGCCCACTTGGCAGCTTGGCCAGCACACGCATTTTAACAGGTTTTGAACTAAACCCAGGGGCAAAAGCTTTGCTCAACCATGCCAATGCTTTCTAGATTTTTGTTTTCTAATGTATAGCTTTATAAATATTCGATTACTGAATGCATGCTTTCCCAAGCTGTCGCTAGATGGTTTTTTGTTGTGTTTTTTTGTTAACCAAGACTGTCTTGCAAACATATGACTACGAAACTGCGCTAATTATGGAATTAGTTCCAATTTAATGTCTGGTTTATCATAGACCTATTTATGGATAGACCAAAAGCTGTTCTGGCAAATTAGCAGGAAATGGGAAAAAGAAATATCAGTATGAGCTTCATAACTGTTGGCACTAGCTGTGCCTTACTTATGCTCTACTTTAATGATGTTGTTTTATTTTTCTCATAGAAAAAGCTGCTATAAGAAGCCTCTAAATTCAGTAGAGCTATTAAATTCATGATGAAAATAACGTTAAGCTAATGTTCCCTGCTTATTTCAGCAATAGAGTAGTGGTGCTGTTGCATCATTAAAATGTTTTAGTAAGTTTAGCAAAGAAATAATGGTGACAAAACATCATTAGCACCTGTGGAATCTTGATCACCATCTTATAAAAACACAAATTAAGCCACCATCCCAGCCTAGAGAGCCCATGGCTCACTTTTGTCATTGTAGATGTGTTTTAAGGCAGTAACTCAAGCTACCTGTGTCTTTTAACTAAGGGGTGATATTATACAAGGTTTAGAAAAACTTATTTTTCTTCCATGAGACATTTAGAATGCTGTTCTTGTCTCTTATTTTCTGCTGTGTTGGGTAAAAGCAATTGCAAGTGGCAAACCTAATGAGGGCAAGATAATTTAGCATTGTGTTGCCAGCTGTGGCCAGGATTTGGTCACATACTTTCTATTGGCTCCCATTAACATAACAAATCTTACCCATTTTCTACAGCATTAATAATAAAGTTCAGTCTTGTTTAGATTTGGCTGTATTTTGCTGCATATTTAGTCGTATCCACAATGCAGACTAATTGTACTCAGCTGCACGCATCCTGGTTGCTGCCAGCCTGCATGCATGGGTTTTCACGGCATGAAAATTAGGGAGCGGAGAGGTGGGGGTAAGTGTGCCATGGTGTCAGGCTGCAGTCATGGGAGGTACCTGGATCTGGAACCTGCAAAGCTCTCCTAGGACCTGTCGTCTAGATAAGGCCTGCACGGACTTTCTGAACTGATCTGAAAGTGAAATAAAATCACTGACTTGAAACCCGAAACTTAAAAATAGTAAATAAATATATTGACTAGACTTCAAAGCAAATGTGTGGTTAGCTCTCTGTTTGAGGTAATGTTTTGCTCTATAGATTCAGGGGCTGGAAACTGCCTTTATGCAGTATTTAAATGGCTTCTTTTGCTTTTCAAGTGGAAGCTGGCTGAAATGTATCACATCTTTAGGGAAGGAAGAGTCATTCCCTGATGGCTAGCCAAGAAATAGTGAAGACAGCAGCTGCAGAGGCAGCTGGAATTGCCACCCTCGCAGATGGAGTCAAAGTGCTTCGCTGTAGCTGAAATAGGAGGGAATGAGTAAAAACAGAAGGAAGGTAAAAATAGGTAAATAGCAAACCAGAAGCTGTGTCTTAATAAGATCTGAAGGTTTTCTGCATATTCATGTGTAACACAGCCTGGAGGTACCTTAGGGTCTTAAAGAAGGCTGTATGCACGGTATACACTATAGAAAGTGTAGTTTCTCTGAACAGGACTATAATAGCCACAGAAAAATCTTTAAATATCCAAATTGCTTTCTCACATGTGCAGAATGGACAGAGAAATGCAGAGACTGGAAGTGAAAACTGGAAAGAGTATGTAATTTAAGAAATCAGTTTTAAGCAGAAATTTGAACTAACAATTTGTTTTAGCTTATTAAGCTTAAGTAGAAATGGCTGTTTGGAGGTGTTTGTAAAAATTCAGACTTTTTCAACAGAATGAAATAAAACATTGACCAAACAGGAAGATAGGAATAGCCTTTTCCATTTTAGACTTTCTTCATACTTTCTTAAAAATGCTGTGAGAAAGTAAATTTCATGCCAAAGAACTTAGGCCTAGCAATGTTGGGTACACATGCTTATGTGCTTATAAGAAAGCTGCTGAGGGAAAAGGAAAAAAGGGAAATGTAATACGCAAACTCGCACTAAGAGAATGTGCTTTTTTGGGACAGATAAAGAGAAAAGCAGAAATGCAGTTTCTGGATCTGGACATAGCTAGGGATTAAACAGTTAGTCAGGGTTTGAATGCAAACAGTCATTTTCTTTCTGGGTTCACTGGTTTCCATGTCAGTCAGGTCCTCCTTAAAAAAAGGTTTCAAACAAAAATCTATGTATGGACTCGCAGGAAATTCAAATGCATATTTAAGTAAGCAGTGGAAATTATATAATCTGTATATGAATGACCTATATCAAAATTGTGTTTGATCATGAATGACACATGTTTAAACAATAATCCAGCTTTTAAAATTAAAAGGGCTAACTTTTTTCAAAGAAATCTAAAAGTAATTACAATATAGCTAAGTTGGTGAACAAGTCTACATGGGAGTCAGCTGATCACCCAAATGCTTGTGAATCCGTTTCACTGAAGGTGAAAACCATTTCAGAGACCCAGAACCTCACCACTGAGACTGTTTCGTCTCAGTGTAAACTGGATAGATAATCTGCATCTTCCAAATACCGTCTGTAACAACACTGATACCAGATGCCAAGCACTAAATCTTTATGGGCTGGGTGACCCTCATTAAGAAAAATGTTACACAGATCTGTACCTATGAAAAAGTACATACTGTGGAGGGACGTTGTCTTAACTTCAAGGATTAATTAGTCACTGGTTGATCCTGCCTAACTGCTATCATCAATCTCCAGTTTAATTTATTCTTAGAACTGCTGTTGTTCCATAGGGTTGAAAATGGGTGTTAGCATTCAAAGTTCCCACAGAGGAGTATTTGCCTTATGTGTTTAGTTCAGTTAAACTCAAATGTCTGTACATCCATCCTCTGTCAGGCCCTTATAAGAAGTCCAGTTCCAACTTTAGGCCTTAGGTCTGCATAAAATGGATTGTGGATGAATGTCAAAGCTCACAAGGACATCCTCTTCCTATTGAGCGAAACACCAGGTTGACACATATGTTTGAACCTTTGGTCCATGTGAAAAAATCACATGTTCCAGTGCTTTGCCACATGGAGCTTATTCTCAGATCAGGGCTTCCAGATAGGGAAGTTGTCAGATTTACAGCTTGAGACAGACAAAAAAGTCTGGCAGCCTGAAGTGAGGTAGCCAAACTTCCCCTACATCCCCAGAGATAAAAATGCGCTTCAAAATCACTCTTTTGAAGAAATTCCAGTGTGTTGCATGTTTCTGAAGGAGAAACAAAAGCATGTATGGTTGTCTTTTCCAGACTTACTATAAAACTAGATTAGAAGATAATTTTAGACCAGATTTACTTTAAGTAAAAACCAGTCTCCCCTAAATGAGAAAACAGGGCTTTTTTTTTCCCCTGGAATATTAAACTACAAACCATGACAAAATGCAGTGACAAAGTGACAGTTAGACAGCCAGCAAAATCCGTGGTATTTACAATTTTGTCAAATGAGTCCCATTCTGCAAATGTTTTGGCCTTTGCATATTTACATTCCTTGTGCTTCATGCATTGATATGCTTCATGTAGCACAGCTTCTGCACTCCATCAATTAATGCTGCTCTTCCTAGTTTCTAGTCAGCAGGTTTCCATTGCTTCTTTGTTTCCCTGTTTGAATGCAATACATGCTAATTTTACAGTAAATGCCATTTACATTAGCTCAGCTGTCCTCATGACATAATTTGACTTGAAGTTATGCAAATGACTTCTTTCGAGATACCTCTGATTAGCTCTAAAAAACATTCCCTAATTAGTCCTGAGATAATCAGGGAGAAATCACAGTTGATTACATATACTGAATTTGCTTCTCAAATCTGAATTGCTGTATTTCCTGGCACAGGACCTCTGAGCACTCTATACAGTTTGCACCTTTCCTTCACTTGAAAAGCACTTCAACTACTCCCTCACAGCTCCATCAAATCAAACATTCCTTTTTATACTGACTCTATCCAGACAGCTAGGGATCCCTGCTGACAGCCTAAGAAAAACGCCAGCCAGGTGCAGTACAAATTCTGCCTATTGCTGAAGATACAGACTAGTAAATCTTACTGGAAATATATAGATTTTGGAAAGCTTTACAACTGGCATCAAAGGGAGATAACACAAAAGCAGATCTTCTGATTAAAATGACATTGTCAACTGATATCAAAGTGACAATTTTAGCGGTCAGTAATTTATGCTGTATTTCTGGTGGAGTTTGGCTGCCTTGCCTCACACGGAACTGTTGCTGTCCCTCAGTGGTGACTCAGTAATTTATCATAATCCATTTTTCAAATAAACAGGGACAAGTGAACTTCAGAAGGCTCAACATTCAGATTCAATTTGAGTAAACAGATAAATGTTCAAAGGTTTTTCAGAGTTTGGTCTCAATTACCTAATACATCTTGAGTCCTTGAGTTACCAGGACTGGTAACCTTTTCTACATGGTTCCTAAACTCTTCTCCATATAGAGTGCCTTGACAGGGTGAAGAGTAGGTCATGCACCTCTTAATAAAAACTCTCTTTTTCAGAAACAAGCCCACTGGCTGATATTTTCTGTAAGAGAAGGAGGAATGGTAGCTGAGCTTGAGGTCATTTATTGCTGAACAACTCCAGACACAAACACACGCATGAAAAGCACCCAGATTTTGGGTTTAACTTGTACAAATTCTTGAGGATGCTGGGAATTCAGACTTGTATCTGAAGTTTCCAAAGCGTCTCCTTCCAAAGGGGATGTGATTTGAACTTTGGATTTGTATCTCCCATTCAAATGGGGACCACAATTCCCCCTAAAGTAAAGTACTTCTGCAAAATTAAAGGAAATCGTAACAGCAAAAGGGTGAAAATGGAAGTATTTCAACTTAAAGTTGAAATAAACTGCAGATTTGGTGAGCTAAAGAGATCAAGAAAGGAATTTTCATAATGTAGCATTAGCAAGAAGAGGAAGATTTTGCCCCTAAATGAACATCGCAATGCATGAAAGGAGGTCTGTGCAAGACAAAAAGTAAACAACTCAAAACTTTCAGTGGGGCTCTATGGAATAAAGACAGATATAGGACTCAGTTCTGTTCTCATTTATGACAAGACAATGTAAGTCTGAAGCAGTGATATCAAATTTGAACCTTACATAAATCTGATACCAAGATGCTATCATACTACCAACAATAGTCGTGATAATTTTTTTTCTTTTTTTTTTAGAGAAAGGATTGGTGAAGTTTCTTTGGGCTATCAGTAGGAGTTCTGTTCTTTCAATGAGCACTGTTTCCCTTTGTCTCCTTGTTGCTGGGTTATGATCTGGAGAAACCAAAGCCTATCCTGAAGATTTCTGTATCATAAAAGGCAATACAAAGTGCCCAAAGTGGCGCTGTATCCTCCCACACTCTCTACCTCTGGGATATCATGGTCACTGCTCTGCAGAGAAAAGCAGTGGCAAGGACAGAATATGACCATGAAATGGATTCCATAACAGTGTGGAGCATAATCTTTCTGGCATTACTTTGTACAATGTCTATTGCAACCATGAAACCATGGTAACGTAAATATATTTCCTATCACCTATCCAGAACAATTTCATCAAGTTCACTCAGGATATTCTGGAGGTGTAGTGATCTCACATGGAAGTAAAAAAACTGAACAGGAAGAGGAATTATCCAAATAAGTATTTGGTTAATATTTGAGATAGGATTTAAAGACACATATTAGCATGTCAAAATTATTCACCTTTTTTACAACTTTTTTCACCTTATCTTTTGTCAACAGCTATTTTACAACTTGTAAGACACATCCATCCCATCAGAACAACCAACACAGACCACAGTCTTACCACTGCTCATTTTCTCAGAGGCAGCTGCAACATAGTCAGGGAAGGGGTTGCAGATCATACAAATCATTCCAGCAGTCCAGACACGCTACTTCACTATGGTTACATGGACCTTCCTTATCAGAATCAGAAGTTAATTCCTCCTATGGCAAATTTCTTCACCTGGCATGGCACATAGTATCATTGACAGTAATGATAAGTGACAGATAGTTTATGTGATTTTATGACAATCTAAATGCGTGTAATACCAAACGACATCAAAATTAGGCACTCACACTATCATGTAGCCACAATACTAGCTTTGTTTCCTACCCTGTCACAGCCTGCACAATAATTTCCAGTCCATTTCTCTGCCGTACAGCTCTCCTCTGCTTCTACCAGAGCTGCCCTTTCCTATTCACAGAGTCAGGGCATAGTTACAGAGAAGGCTGCATGCCCAGTCCTTTTTCACCACTCTGGTATTCCTTCCTCTTCTCCCAAGCATGTGCTATAGCATATGCATGATTAGTTGGGGGGTTTATGTTCCCAGGCAAGGAGTAAGGGCAGGAGGGTTATCCCACATCCAGGAGACTAAAGGAGGAAAATGTTTCCAAACCCCTTTGGTGTTTCAGAATCTATCACAAGCTGAAGTCTCTCGGGGACACAGCCCAGCCACACAAGGGACATAATTGTGAAAGAAAGGTTAGTGGGTTACAAAACCAACCAAACAAAAATCATCTTATTCCCAGTCCCCACTGCCTCTTTTTCTAAAGGCTGCATATGTGGAGGTGCAATGACACTGGTTTTGCCTTAGTATTAGAAATGGTTCAAATAGAATTGTCCCTCACAGTGAGGTGGAACATTGTGGAGACTCTATAAAGTTGTATAACATCAGTCCCAGTCACCTGGAGGTAGAATATGTACTGTCATCCTCCATGACAAGGTTAAAATATGTATGTTCACCTTTGATGGAATCTGTATTTTCTAAATAAATCCCTAGTGATGCTTATGCATCTATGTGCTGGTAACTCAATAACCTCAAACAGTTTTTTTTGTTTTCTTTGCTTTTCATGAAACAGTGGAGGGAAGTTTGGTTTTGAGTTAGTTCATCTCCATGATGCATTTATTGTTATTACTGTATTTTATGAAGGACCCATTTGCAGGCTGATCAAATAAACAAGACCTGTGGCCTCAGATATGAACCATACAGAGAGAGGAAATCCCACTCTGCATTTTAAAAGCTGCATTTGACCCTATCACAAAGTAATTCATTCTAATGACATGGACATTTTCACAGCATAGCAGTCTGCTTCTACAAAGATCTCAAGATGAAAGCATTCTTACCTTCTACAAAAATGTTGAAGTAAAGCCAAAACATTCGATGCCAAGACAAGAAATACCAGTCTATGACAATGTTTTGCAACATGATGACTTTAATTCCATTATACTAAATGTCTGCTGTTGATGCAGTCATTTTTTATGACAGATTTTAGTGGGAAGGGAAAGCAGTTGTTCATTGCAGTCTTGATTATATGGAAACTGAACCGTCTCACTGAGTCAAAGAACGGGGGTGCTGTACTGTTGCTGAAATATATAACTGCATGTTAATGCTCACTGAGGTCAACAGCAAAACTCATATAGACTTTAGTACTGCAGAATCAGGATTTCACTGTTTAAATGTTCCTTATTTTCTCCCTGATGGGTTGTAAGAGGTACTACTTTGCATAATAATTGAATGGTTATTGAGTTACCAGGATAGAGAAAGGTGCATAAGCATTGAGGAAATTCTCACTAGCAAAAGTAGCCTCCTTCCTGAGCTTGGTCCTGAATTAGCCATCCAATCAAATGCAAGTCTTTTCTGTTCCCCCCCCCCTCCACCTTTGTCCTTATTAGTTGGTCACCTCTGAGCAATGATGACACAGGTACATCCACTACTTAATTTACTACCCATCCTTTCATCACTTTCTTCACCTCTGTCTTTACCAGCACTGCTGGGCCCCAGGCCTTGGGAACAAAAATCCAGATTGATGCAAACACAGACCCACCGTCAGTGAAGGAAGAGTTGGTATGTGGACTATTACAGGAGCTTGACTGCTACAAATCAATGGGCCCTGATAATATCCACCCAATGGTGTTAAGAGAGCTGGCTGATGTCATTGCATGGCCTCTCTCCATAATCTTTTGAGAATTTGGGAGATTGGGAGACATCCCACAAGACTGGAAGAATGCTAATGCCACCCCCATCTACAAGAGGGGCTTAAGGACAATTCAGGAAAATATAGGCCCATCAGTCTTACTTCAGTCCCTGGGAAAGTTATGGAATGAATCCTCCTGCAGGCTATCACAAGTCAAACGAAGCACATGATTGGGAGCAACCAGCACAGATTCACCAGGGGCAAATTGTGCTTGACAAACCTGATCTCCTTCTACAACAAAGTAACCTGCTCGGTTGACGTGGGGTGAACGGTGGACATTGTCTACCTGGATTTCTCCAAGGCTTTCGATACAGTTTCCCACAGCTTCATGCTAGACAAACTGATGTGTTACAGTCTAGACAAGTGGTCCATGCAGTGGGTGTGGAACTGGCTTACAGGCTGCACCCAGAGGATGATGGTAAATATCTCCTTTTCCAACTGGCAACCTGTCACAAATGGGGTTCCCCCAGGATCAATATTGGGCACAAGGCTGTTTAGTATCTTCAGAAGTGATCTGGATGATGGGATCAAGTGTACCCTGATGAAGTTTCCCAATGAAACCAAACTGAGTGGGGAAGTCGACACTTTGGAAGGGAGAGCCACCCTGCAGTAAGACTTGGGTAGGCTGGAAGAAGGGGGCTAACAAGAACCTTATGAAGTTCAGCAAGGACAAGTGTAAGGTCTTGCACCCAGGAAAACATAATCCAGGAGTGCAGGACAGGCTGGGATCTACCCAGCTGGGGAGCAGCTCTGTGGAAAGGGACCTGGGGGTCCTGGTGGACAAGCACCTCAATATGAGCTAACACTGTGCTGCTGTGGCAAAGCAAGCCAACAGGATACTGTGCTGCATCAACAAGGGCATCACCAGCAGAGATAAAGAAATCATTATCCCACTCTGCTCAGTGCTGGTCAGGCCACACCTGGAATACTGTGTTCAGTTTTGGTCCCTGCTATGCAGAAAAAGCTGTGGACAGGCTGGAGAGGGTCCAGAGAAGAGCCACAAAGATGACCAAAGGACTGAGAAGCCGGCCATATGAGAGAACTGGCTTTGTTCAGCCTTGAGTAAAGAAGGCTGAAAAAATTATCACCATGTTCCAGCATTTAAAGTGTGGCTGCAAAGAAGATGGAGACTCCCTTCTTACAAGGAGTCACCTGGAAAAGATGAGGGGTAATGGGTACAAGTTACTCCTGGGGAGATTCCGAGGACAATTTTTCACAATGAGAACAATCAGCCATTGGAATAATGTCCCCAGGGAAGTGGTGGATTCCCCAACATTGGACACTTTTAAGATTCAGCTGGACAGGGTGCTGGGCCATCTTGTCTAGACCATGCTTTTGCCAAGAAAGGTTGGACGAGGTGATCCTTGAGGTCCCTTCCAACCTGGTATTCTATGATTCTTTGACTCTATCTATTATCTTTATAGTTTGCAACATCCTGAGTTTTCCAGTGTACATATTCACTAAGTCCTGAAAGTGAACAACATAGATGTTTTCTTTATTCCTCAGTCTCATGTTGAAGGCTCAGACTCCTCAAACCAAGATCTGTTTACTTTCTGTATATACGTTAAATTTTAGCCTTGCATTTTTAGAGCTTATACAGAAAGTATGGTAAAAGAGAGCTAGACCTCTAAACCAGTGAATATCTGCAGTTATTCCACAGACTCCATTGCTTTTTCTCTAGAGGTTGATCAGCACCACTAAGAGAAACTGACTCTAAATAACTTCTTTCTAATTGATTTAGAAAACAAATATGATGTGTACTTAGAACAATTGGAGGACCAGTTACCCAGAAGACTAGTTTTTATTGTTATTTTTGTAATTTTGAAGTGCATAAAGGTGAAACACAGTGCAATCTGTTTGGAAAGCACCTTTTGAAAAAGGAACACTTGAAAAATATCTCTTACTAAAAGTGCTTGCTTTTGCCTCTATAGTTCCTTTTTGGCTTATACTGTTCTCTCCTTTATTTTCCCCACCCAGCAACTTCTTTTCTGATCAGCCTCTCCTAGGTGCTCTCTGCTCTGATGATGAATTAATTTCTTTTGATTTTCCTTCCTCCCATCTATTCAGCTGATCTCTGGTCTTTCTCGAGGTTGAGGTCTCTAATTTTGTCTTTTTTTAAAGTGAACATACAAGTAGTCTTTGAACATATGTCCTTAAAAGTTCTATTTTCTTTTTAAGGGTTTCTGGCTTTTTATTTTCCCCTTCTCCTTACTGGAAATAGAACTTCAAAGCAGGAAACAGCCTAAAACAACCATAATAGGCTGTGACTGAGGAACAGAGTTTGGTTCAGAACATGGGGTCAGCAGGAAGGTTTCAGCTAAAAATGAAGTGATAGTGCTTTGCTCCTTCAGTTGTGGGTTTTTTCTTTCTGGTGATATTAACTCTTATTATTCATGCTTTTGATGTCTTTTGTTTGTTCTCTTTCAGTGTTAATACAGACAGTACTAAATGATAATAGCATTACTGGCCACTTACACTAATAGTCTTAGCATTGGCACACTATATCCTTAAACAAAAGAAGTTGGCCAGATTGGATTATTATTACAATGTGTGTATGTTTTAATGATCACATTTAATGATTTTCTGTCTAGGTCAGCATTGTTCCTGTTTTATTATCAGCAATATTCATATCCACCATCTAGTTATGCTTTGCACATGTTCCTAAATAAAATTACACCACTAATTTAATGATTTCATATCATGTGAAAATAATTGTATAAAATCCATACTGCTCCTTCTTAAATAAAGCTTACAATTATACAAAGTGTGAATCAGAGGTATTAATAACCTGTATTTTCAGTTTATTCTTGACTGATGAGTAGGTCGGTTGTAATCAGATGCAGTTAAATCTCTGCATGAGACATTGCACCATTTGATCAAAAGAAAGAGTAGAGAAAACACTGCTGTCACAAACACTTTATATGACATCACTGGATGGAGAGACAGAGTTGGTTTCTTAATAGTAAATTCTTCCTCATATGAATATCATTTGATGGGTATAGCCCTCAGCAGTTTCTGCACAGAAATAAGAAAGGCACAAGCCTGATTGCAGTTGAACTTTGACAATGCCTACTGACAACACAAATATTACAGTTTTTATTCTGTACCTCACACTATGAGTTCATGATGTTTATTTTGGTTTAAGTAGCTGACAGAGGTTCAGTTTAACCTAACATTTAGATGGAAGAACCAACTTGCCTGTGAGTATGAGTTAAGTCCAAGAGAAACACTGAAGTAAAATGTGATCTGTAGTAGCCAAAATGCCTGGTCCAACAAGCCAGGTCAACACAGAGTCACTGGACTCATCAGATAGACAGAGTTAAGCAAATGCTGAAATGATCTATCGGATATTGGATTAAGTGATCTCTTTAGCTATTAGCTAAGCTGCTGAAGGACTAGGAAGTCTGAAATTAGAGGTGGTGAGTAGGTTGAAGCAGGAGGAAAGAAAATTCCTCTCTTCAGTCTGTAGGAAGAAGAGGGATAGTTTCAGTGGTGAAATAGACAAGATGAAACATATTTAAGAAAGACTTCCTTTCTACATCATGTCACAATACACATTAGGGAGCTGCAAAACCAGATTAATTTCTTTAACAAGGTTCATTATTTTTGATTGACTTCTACCAGGGAAATTAAAATAACCTGTGCCAAAGCCATAAATGACTTGAGATTTGGAAAAAGATTATCTGCTCTCAATCTTCATTTTCTATTTGATGAAATGAGAAACAAATAATTATAGATGTACTGAAATATTTAATAATATTAAGAAATTATTAAATATAATTCTGAAGAAATCCATAAAGAATTCCTGCTAAGGCTTGCAGATGACAAAGCTGATCTAAAGACAGCTATTCAGATCGTTTGGTAAATTGGCCCCAAATACACAACAAGCATTTGATACAGCTAAAAGTAGTAATGTTGTTGCAGCTGTAGTGGCTTAACGGTATAAAAGTGAGGCAAGGTTTGTAGGAAGAGGTGCTGTTTTCTTATTGGATCAACCAGTTTAACTGGAAAATCACACCAACCCCAAATCTCATGCACAAAGCCTTCTTTAGCTGAAAGACAGCTCTCAGTAACAGAAAGTAAAAAAAAGAGCAAGCTGGCAAAAATGAGAGAGAGGAAAGCTGCCACAGAATAGACAATATCCCACTAGTTAGATCTGTCACTAGGGACATGAGAGATGCATCCCTTCCCGTTTTGAAATGGATGAGTGCCTTAATGTCTGGGCTATTCAATATTCGGGTGCGTATCTGTCTGATTTTGATCAGAGTTTCCACACAGAAATGAAGAAGAGCTCACGTGCCCAAGGCTTCTCTTTTTTTTCTTTTCTGAGTATATATGCTGATCTCATAAAAGATATTTCTCCCTACAAAACTTGCCTGAAGTAAAGCTAAGTTTATTGTTTACACAGATCATACTTAAAGGACGTGTGACTTTGTCCTGAAAAGCAGTGATTCTGGAAAGGGATTGGGAGTCATGGTGGATAAATAGTTGTTTATGAACTGTCAGTGCAAAGCTGTGACAAGCAGGACTCTGGCACTCCTTGAATGTGAAACAGGGATGTTAGCAGGAAGGAGGGGGAAGGTATAGTCTCCCTTATACAGGGCTGAAGAGACCACCACTGGTGAGCTGTATGTAGTTCTGATGTGTGTGCTTCAAAGAGAATACTGCAAATTTAGCAGCTTCAGAAAAGATAGACAAAAGTTATCCAGAAAATATATCTGAGTGAAATGGTTCCCAAAGAAAAGGACGAAATGTGATTTTGAAACAATCTATATGTAGACTTGTCAAAAGAAAACCGATATTTACTTTAACAAAAGCACAATAACAGTCAGCGACTAGCAGTTAAGGCTACAGAAATTCAGACTGGAATTAAGCTATATTTTTTAAGAGGAGACAGTTAACTATTGGAATAATTACCAAAGAACACAGAAAAAAAGATTCTATTGGTTGTATTGGATGTGTGTTTTCAAAAATATATCCTCTACTTCAGCTGTGAGGTATTGGGCTTGACAAAAGATTTTTTTAGACAAAATTACTTGGACTACTTTGTGCAGGAATCGTTCAGGCTTCAGACACTATTAATCTAGGAACCTTGCAACCTTTCAGTCCCTGGCACATGCACACTGAAAATAACATCTCATTATAGCATTCCTTTTGCACGTTTTAACTCTGAAAGGCATTTAGCAATGAGCAGAACACAAAAAAAAAAACCAAAAAGAGAAAAGCTCACAGACCCTGATGAGTCAGGGAACTGATGAAGGAGGAAGTGGCAGCAGCAAACCCTGGTCTCAAAAGTAGTATCAGTTGCCACAGCATCATGAACAACGTGAGCTTAGCTCACTGTTCATCCTCATTATTAGTGATGTTCAGGAATTGGCAGTCACTAATAGCATTCTCCATAGCAGTAACGAAGAATGCAGGGATGACACTTACATACCCATGCTCAAAATGGGTATTACAGAGTACAGTTATTGAATATGCCATCCCTCAGACACTGCCGCACTACCCATTATCAGGAAGAATTAATAAGAACTGATACAGGAGTTGGGAGCCTGAACTACACAGTCATATGTATGGTTTTCTGCTCCTTATTACAATTGTGCAGTTTTATTAGCCCAAAACTAACTTCATTAGTTTTGCTGTAAGGGTAACCTGGTAACAATCAGTATTAGCCATGATTCAGCAAAAGGCACAAGGGGATGAATAATCCGAATGATGTGTTTAAAGCTGAGCACATGTTGACACCCTTTGCTGAATGTGTGTCGTGCAAAGGAAGCTAACCAGGAAGCAGCCATGGTCAACAGGAAGGATAAAGTAAACAGCCTAAAGTCCCTTCCAGTTTTTAATTTTTTTATAATTCTGGGTAGATTTTAGGGACTGCTGGAGCCCAGAGCCTTGGTTTCTAGCAGTCTTGGCTTAAATGTCCTTGCAGTTCACATGCCAAACACTCCCTCCTCCTCACTGTTGCAATAAGAGCCTGTGTTGCACCCTCTCTCCTATCCTAAGCCGTTATTATTAGCACATGGAATTTCCGCCTCCTCCTCTGTTTGAAATCCCAGAATTTAATACTAGGGGGGAAAAAAAAAAAAAAAAAGTCCTACAATCCTTCTTTGTTATTTAATCTCAACAGAGCTATTTGCCAAGAGCCTTTTTTCCCTTTTCTAATGTCTTTAGGCCAACCTTAGCCTCCAACTCGCAAGGTCAGCTCTCATTTTATGACCAGGAGCTGCTCCAAAGGCATCATTCATTCCAGTGTCTGTTGCCTGTCTCAGCCTCAGGAGCTTCCTTCATTTGTTGTCTTCTGATGGTGCCTTATTTAACTGAAGACAGTTTCTCATGAAACTCATAAAGGACCTAGACCTTTTTGCAGTGAAAACATTAGTATTTTTGTTCCTTGCATGGTGACATCTATCCCTTACATATGACCTGATCTTGTTCCCATTGTGTTCAGTGGCAAAATCCTTTTGTATTTAGGAGTCAGCCCTTATACTTGGTGAACACTGAAAGCAATGTACTGTGATAAAATGTTTAAACTACTTCTTAAAAAAAAGGAAAACCTCAGTGAAGGTTATTTTAGCAATATAAACAACAGCAACAACAAATTAAACAATGATTTAAGCACAAGGCCTCATATTTGTTCTCAATTTCAACAGCTCCTCAAAAAGCTTAAGGGCACAATTCAAAGAGTTTAGGCATTTGACTGCCTAAAAATTAAGAATCTGGCCCCGGTAAGGTTATTGAAAGAGTAAGAGTCAGGCGTCTGTGCTCTAAGTGCTACTAATGGCTCTAAGTCTAAGCTATACAGGCTTCCAAAGGATAATGTACAACGACCGATGAGAGTTATGTACCTCAGAAGGATAATAAAAAACAAGTAATAATACACTGAGCAAGTCACTAAAAAACTATAGAAAAGGCATGAGAGGGTGCTGAACTCTTACCTTCTGCTGAAGCTGTGAATCCAAGGCTTATCTCTTCAGGGGTCCTCATACTTCCAGAAACTTGTGAAGGAGCTTCATCAGGGAAAAAGGTAAGCTACCTAGACAAATCTATAACCTGATTCTTTATCTATCATTAGCAGATCTTCATCTCTCCTGCTTCTAGTCCATTAGATGACACAGTCTTTTGTACAGAAAAGAGGAGTTGATTGTAAGTGGGCACAGATGCAGCCTTTGGAGTCAGATCGATACATTCACATTCTCAGCCTTCTACAGGCTGTAGGTAGATTCCTCATTTCTCTATATTTGTTGTGGCTCAGCTTTCAGAAGTGCCTGTTTCTTACCAGTCATTGTGAATTACTCTTTGGAGACTCTTAGAGTGTCTTATTGGCTCTGTAGGAAGCCCAATTGCTTCATTACAGCTTTCTGAATCACCCCAACAAAGCCAAGCACAGGATTTTTAGGCACTGAGAGAGCACAGTTAGGAAGGCGAAAGTAACGTCTCTGAATTTTCCATCCTTTGATTATAAGGGGAATTGTGATTTGGGTCTTCAGGTGGCATTGTGAGAATAATGTCAATAATTCTGATTAGCTGGTCCCTTTTCAAAGAAGAATGTGGAACAAATGGATTGATCATTAAAATGAATTGTAAATTATTCAGGCATCATGGTAACTTAAGACAAAAATCCCGTCCAAAGGCAGAGACTACTCAACAAAAATTTCCCTCTTCCACTGGTTTTAAATCAGAAGGAACAATCAAACAGAGCATTCATAATTCTTTCCACAGTAATAATAAATAATATATCTTCTTCATACCCAAAGTCCACTTCGATGCACCTTCCCTGTGACAACAATGCAAGAATAAAAGTCCCACCAGATTCAGCAGTTCTCTTGCCTTCCTCCTTTAAAGCAAGAAAGCTGCTTGTGGAGAGGGCTGACAAAGTCAGGAAAAAAGCGGGTAAAAACAATAATGAAGCCATCTTAATGTCAAGGTAGCACACTAGTAATGTTAGGATGAAGAAAGACATAGTGCCCTTTTGCTGATTTACACAATTTGTGAAATGTTGGAATTTCTTCTTTTTTTGTGTGTGTGCCTAACTACATAAATATTAGGACTACAAGGCCACTTCTTTGAGTGCTGACAGTTATACAAACAGATTTTCTTAACACAAAATAGACTACACTTAAGAGATCCTTATATGGAGTTATACTGTGGAATGGTAATCTTCGTATTGAGTTCTCTGTACAACAGGCAACATGACTCATCTTATACTCACATCTGCTCTTTATATGGATGTTAACAGCCAAGAAAAAGTCCTTCAGCGGCCTACTTGCATAATTCTGTTGTTGGATAGTATCATTCTAAAGCCTGATCTCTTAGGGTAAATTATTTAATATTTATACTATAACAACAGCTGAAGGATTTAGTCCCATCAATCTATGTTTGAAAGTTGAAGAGGGCAAAATACTTTTTTCATCATACTTTTCTTCAGCTGTTTTCCATGTTCCCATTCATATACTTTCTTCCTAAGGACTTTCTTTTTTGTCTATGCCCTTAGCATGTTCACAGAGAGCTGCTATCATATTGTAATATGGTGTCTGAAGTGAAGTTATGCATGTGGTATTTTAACAAAGCATTGCTAATGTACTTCCTTTGCATTGTTTTTAAAACATCTCAAAAACGTGAAGATTTCCTAAACTGCAGAAGACATTCCACTAACACTGAAATTTAATGGGATATGTATGTCCACTAAACATTTGTGTCTTGAAAGTTTTTCTTTGTTATCTACAATAAGGTTACCATTGGTTTTTAGTCTGTATAATCCACAGAAAATCAGCCACCCCAGATTCCCCTGTATCTTTGCAGTGAAGTGTGAGTTAAGTATACATTGTAGTAATCTTCAGTATGTGTTCCTTCTCAAAAACTTTAGAATAAAAAATAAAATGACTTTTGAGAATAAAGTGCAGGGTCTTTCATCAAACAAGTATTCAAAATTACACAATGTAAATAAATATCCCAAAGACAAAAAAAGCAGTATCTCCCACATACACACTTCTTTCTATTCATAGCCATTTTGCTGTATGGGTGCTACTATATGGTGGAATGCTTTAATGGTAAGATTCATCAGAAGAGATTTACACAGGGAAAAACAGAAGAGCACTGGAGGAACTCAGGGAGCCTGCAGGGAGAATTAAGATGTTTCATCCTTTTCCTTTCAGCTTCCTCAGCAAGGCTTGCTCTACCAGCCTTGAGATTCTGCTCATACCACTTTGCAAACCAATGACCTTTAAATCTTTTTCATACTGACAGACATTCCTAATGAAAGAGGCGAATTTCATTTCAGAGAACTTATGCAGAGCTTCACAAAGGAATTGTGGCACTTCAATTTCATTTTAGGCTGCATTCATGTACTTAACTCTGAGGGGATTCAGAAAAAAATCTGCTTTGCCGCTAGAGTGCTTCAGCATGCAGAGGCACCAAAAGTTTTCAACACAAAGCTTAAGTAGGTGCCTAAAGTTTTGCTACTGTGCATGCTGAGATAGGCCACCAAGCTGGCTGAGCTGCATGACTCAGTGCCCAAGGCTGTCAGGAATTCACAGCTTAGGCATCCCTCTACCAAAGTCCCCTGAGGTCTGGTCTGGTAAGCTTCGCAGTACACCTAATACATCCTGACAGCATGAAGGTCAGCCCAAAGCACAGGAGCCACAGTTATTTCTATTCAAAAGAAGTGATTATTTCAGGTTCCCTTCCTTTCCAGAACTGCTCGGTCTGTTAAAGAGCTTACCTAGGAAGTGAGCCATGCTGGTTCAATGATGGTGATTGATACAGTTCTGCTATTTCTGTCAAGTTTGGGGGATTCTGTATAACCTGGAATTAAAGAAATAAACAGATTAATCCAGTCTCACCTGGCAAAAAAAGGATAAATTGAATAGGGTTCTCCAGTCACAAGTCTTAAATCCGTACATGGCATTTAATCTCTTGGCACTTCTGTTTGACTAGCATTGCATCTATCAGGTTGCCTGTTAGGAAGCCATGTTAAGGAACATAATTCTCCCCAATCAGTGTGTAAGTATACTCACACATAAGTTCATAGGTATGTAAGTTTCTTAATATGTGACTCTGAACAGATGTTGATTAAACTATACCTTGAATTGCAGGTGCTACAACATTCAGCATGAGAACTCCTAATAGGCTTTCTGAATCTAAGCCTTTGTGTCTGTTTCTGCAAAGAACAGGAATAAAGATTTTGATTGATACCTAGCCTTAAGGAGTCTTTGCTTCCAATGGGAATGTGATTTCATGACATTTCTTTCATGAAATATTAGATCTCCAGCACTCAAGTCACGTAACACTGGGTCACTGAACTAGATTCACTACCTCTTCCCCTATTAAAACCAAAACGTCTGTGAAATTAGACTTTGGTGAACTAAATGCAGGGGGTAAGCACTGGATTGACCCTACTACATAAGGATATATTTAATTTTTTCATTGGAGGGAGTCTGAAATCCTGATGTACGCAATGACCTGGGAAGTTTATACTTTGCTTCAACTGACTTGCATGAAACCTGGTTTTGCAGTGATACCTTCTAACCATGCACAACTCTCTGTTGAGTTTACCGTAACAGTCAGACATTGCTGAACATACATGGTTGGAGAACACAAGTTTCAAATCACTTGTGATCTTAGCTGAGCTTAAATGGCTTTTGTGTGGATGAAAATATAAGGGATCACACAGTCTCACTCTATTAGATGTCTTCTGCAGTCTATTTCCACCTGTTAACAGCTTTGGTACCCTCACTAAATTCCATTATTTGACTTATGTATTTTTTATTTATTTGGTGGTGCAGCTAACCCAACAGTAATTTTCCTTTTTTGCCTAAAACTTATTTCCAGCTTATCTTGTCCTGACTTTTCATAGTCTTACTCTGTGAAGCAGATGAGAGTCTTGCTTGCTCCTGCACACTGTTTACCTTTTAATTTAGCTTCCTCTAGGACAACATTAGCAAACACCAAGCACAACCACAAAGACTAACAGCTATTAAAAACTTGTCTAACTTACTAGCTTTGGCACCATAAGGAACAGAAAATAGTTTGAAGAAATTCTTTGCCTACCGTCACTACTTTCCCTAAAAAGGCAGGATTCCTGTGTAAGATTTTATTACATGTTGTTTACGATGAGAACAAAGAGTATCAGTTAGGATTTGTTTTAGAAACTCTCAAATATTCAGTATAATCCTCTCCCCTCTCCCAAAGCTGCAAGTAGTTCAGATGTAGGTCAAGCAGTACACAACATCATCTTTCAAACCACTCAGCTCTCTTACCCACAACTCAGCTGCTCGTTCGTCAGCTGGTCCTTTGTTGTCTGCAAACTTATTATCTATTGTCTACAGGAAAAAAAAGCGCACTTTTCCCAGGAGCTAATGAAAGTCTGTCTCATTCACCATTTTATGGTTTTGAGGTTTCATTTCCTAGCTATTTACAATGGTTTATAAGGGGTCGGTAAGAACTGGGACATCACAAAACACATATTCTTAAAGTTGTATAATATACTTGCATGTAAGTAATTTTAAGCCCCAGGTATGCAGCGAGACCTAGGTAAAGGATTTAGGAAGGTATAGCTTTTAAAATGTCATTCACTTACTTGTTCCATATATACAGTCTTTGGATTTGCCTTTTTGCTGCCAGTAATTTGATTTTACTTGTCATATGCTAGCCAACCTTACATTTTTCTAAGGTACCAACCATATTAAAAAGGAAAAAATACTTTTAAAACTTCACAATAGTGAAATTCAATTACTTCAATAGTAATTGCTGACACAATGGCTCTCTTTCTCCAAGGAGTGTGAGAGATAGAGGGACACCTGAACATTCCCCGCATATTCCAAACACAGGTCAGTAAACCTCACTTGTATAGAAATCACTCGGAAAAAAAAATAATTAAAAAATGCACAGTCATTACAAATATGTATGTGCTGTGACGTAAGGCTTCACCTTCAGGAGGGTTTTGACTTAAGAAAGATATCTTGCTGACTGCATAGTGGCAGATCAGTTGGGAAAAGGGTGCATTTTATTTTTGCTGCCCCCCTCTGTTTAATCGGCATCTTGATGTTCTGGTACTTGGTGTAATGAATGAGAACTTTTTGTTACCAACCTAACAGGGGAAGAAAAGTTGTTTTGTGTAATGTGAAATTAATTTTTATTTATACAATAAATACTCTTTCGTGTCTCACACCTTAATTTAAAAAAAATAAATAAAAAGGAAGAGAGAAATAGTAGACATTAATTGGAAGGGAAGTTTGCAAGGTGATAAGGAGATGTCCACAAACTAAATCTTCAAGAGCCGACCAACTGGTCACAGGTCTTTATACAAAGGGCAGTCCCTGGCCTCATCTCCATTCTATTTTGGGGACAGGTAAGGATTTTGGGGATTACCATTCCTTTGTATTCTCTCAGAGCTCCCCAAAACAAAACAAATTACTAGAAAAAAAAAAAGTTTCTTCCGCTAACTACAATTTTGATGCAGATTTCTCTGGTTTAGCACTGCTTAAATCAATGATTTAGGATTAGTTCATTTCAAACAAGAGTGGTGCTAGCCCATAAGATACTGCTGAACTCTACAGATTTCTTGCTGGGAGTCATGTGCAAAGACTGAAAAACTGCTTTTAGTGCCTTACATCCTCCAGCAGTTCTACAAAGAGCAGTCTCCTTGGAAAAACAATGTAAAATCAGCTGTCAAGCTGCTGCTATTTATCATGGGTGACCACGAAAAAGAGCGGTCTGGAAAAAGGACAGAAAGCTTATGGTCAGCCTGGCTGTACATCTTTTCTCTGTGGGCACAGTGGAAGGCACCTTATGTTATTTTCTGTTCTGCTGGAGCAGTACAGAAAAACAAGTGGCAGAAGGGGGCCCTACATGACCTCTGAGCCTTCATAGAAATTCTTATGCACGCAGATGATCAGACTGCAGCCAGTTAAATTGAGTTTGGGGCAAGATTATGATAGTATTGTGCCGTTAGCACAGGCCCAAAGCTTGGTCTGGATTCTATTTTATTAAGTACTTTCAAAAATGCTGATATTAACTTTCTTCTGCTTTTTCACCATCACGTGGGTGGAAGGACATTCACCATCTCATGTAGAGAAATATTTTTTTTTCCACCAGATCGGATTCTTTCCCCCCTCCCAAAGACAGCTTTCATCACAACTTTCAGCACAGGATCTGCCTGGCTAAGGAAGGAGAGCAGGGTCAGGGAAAGTGATGGGGAAGTGATGGGAGTCATTTGGTCCCAAACTGATCCTGTTAAAGAGGAAAACAATCACCAGTCAGATTAAACAGTAACCACAGAATTACAAAGGGACTTTGGAAGCAAAGATGAAGTCAAGTTGAGAAAAAGTATAAAAGCAGCATGAAATTTTTTAACAGTATGGAGACACCTTGGAGTGAAAACAGCAGCAAACCTTCTTTGACACTGCTGGAAGTCTCCCTGCAGGTACCACAAATTCTGCCAAGAACACACAGAGCAGCCTCCTCATCAGACACCTTGAGAATCCTCCATCCAGGTAGTGGACTGTCCCTACGGCCTGTGACGAGTAGATCTGCACCTCAGGCATGTACAGGCAATCTCAGTAAGGACTTTCTCACTTGTATGTGGATTAGCAGCCTGTAGGAAGTGGCATGAGTATACATAAGTGTAGAGCATCCTCATCTCTACCAGGAGGCACATGCAAGTAAGGGAACCCTGACCTCCAGGACGTATGTCTGTGCTGGTAACCAGCTTTTCCTGATGGAAGGGATTGTGTCAATGTGTGCGTGCACACACGCGTGCAATTATAACTTTTGGGCACTAGCTCTGGAAGGGTGCTTAGAAATGTGCAGGTGCATTTTGTAAATGTCTAGAATTGTGTGGTTGACCTTGATCTTGAATGGATATTTCCTGATCTGTTGTTTATAAATCAATAAATCACTTTAATCATAATTTGATTTAAACTATGTGAACTGAGAAATTTTTTCCTGAAACAGAGATTAGGACTGGCAGCTGTTGTGAGGGAGATAGGAGATTAATTAGGTAAGGAGTACTGAATAGAGAACAAGGACAGGTTTGGCAAGAAAACTGGGAGTGGAATCAGAAGATAGGAGACAGACTGGAGACAGGAGGTGGCTAAAAGGGGGGTTTGGGGTGATGTGAAAGATTGTGCCAGCTTTCTTCCTTAGAGTCTGAAATAAAATCTAGGATTCCCAAAACTCCTATCTGCCTAAGAAAACATGTATCTCATCCCATTGCGATGTTGGTCCAGGAAGAAAACACCCTGCTGCTGCTGTCATTTACTTAATTAATCCAAGGAAAAGAGAAATGTGGGGTGGTTCTTAAGGTCCCAGTTCTGTTAGTGAACCAAGTAGGTGTCAAGACCATGCCATTGATTTGGTTTTGCTTCTATTACATTCACACGCCATTTCCTCTTTTAGAAGAATATGATCATGGCTGTGAAGTTAAGCTGCCAAAAATTAGAAATGGACAGAATCAAGGTTACCAGTATGACCTTAATTTGGCCACCTTTTTCATATGAATTGTAGTCTTTAATTACAGGATCACACACTCAGTTCTCTCAAGAGTACTCCTACCTAACTCAGTGCATCAAAAGGACTTAATTAGCAGCTGTTCAATATTTTTTTTTTTTTAGTCTCATTGTTCAATATGTTGCCCTCGGCCTTATTTAAAAAACACTGTTCAAGCCCTGCTCTGAAAACAAAATTATTAATTTCCTCCTGGGCTTTTCTGTGATGCTCATCACCCCAGAATCTGAGTGCTTTGCAGACAATTCATCATTGTGAAACCCATGTGAAACTGAGGGCATTATCTCCATTTAGGAGACAGGGAGCCGAGACACAGACTAAAGTAAAATACATTGGGTGTCCAATGTGAAATACTTCAAACTGTCAAAATTATATTTTAGCATTACACAATACTTTACATACGTTAGTTCCCATGGACTTTGCTAGCAACTGAAACGATTCAACTTTTTGCAAAGCAGACCTAGAGGTACAGACCTGGCACCCAAAGACGAAGAACATACCCAATTTTCAAATCATTGCATACAGAGTTTTCAGAAGGTATGGAACTAATTTTCCCAGCAAAACTAAGTCACGTCTTCTGTTCCTGCGGTTCCCTGCCTCAGTCACTATCTGCCTGACAGCTTCTGAAATGAACAAGGAAAAGGGATTTATAAAAAAATATCCCATTCCTCCATTTCATTATCAAGACATCCGTGTGTTAGCTGAGGCCAAAGTCCTGAAGAGGAAATAGTAAGTGATCTGTGGTTAACGATTTTATTATAATATTCAGCAACAGGATGTCAGGGATGCATGGGGGCAGGGGGGTACAATGTCAGTGGAGGTGTTCTGCCATTTCCAAATTTTAGTCCTTTTAATTGTATCTCCTTACATAAATTAATGTGCAAATGAGTATATGGCCACTTATGTATGCAATATAAAGTAGAAGCTTTTTGAGTTACCAGCACTGATGAATATGAAATGTAACTAGGAAAAAGTCACTACCAACTGCTTACTCTTTGGAGATAGAGACAAGCTTTTGAGCATTTTGTATTTGATAAGCAGTAATATGCAAAGCTAAAGATCCATTTTCTATTGCTTTCAGGCACAATTAATCTTGAGCAGCCTGGACAGCCACCTCTTCTGGATTACAGAACTGTCAGAAAAATATAAAAGCTCCACAAATTTCTTGCTAGGGCGCTCTGTCCTATTCCAGCTGTGTACTCACTAAGATCCTTAGCAAACTTTCTAGCCTGAAATTGATTAAATTAGTCCCCACATGTATGCCAGGAAAAAATACACTTTGTGTTTCCAGCTAAACGATGTAAACCTGCTCAGTTTTACTATATCTGCTCAGTAACTGTAAAAAGTAATAATTAAGGAAAGGAGCTACCCCACTGTTCTAATATAGTATATAGGTCTCCTAGGATAATTAAAATTGTTGTTTGCAGTATCTGCCTTTTCCCAGTATGGCTAGTATGTTGACAGCCCTCAGTTTATTCATCCTTTGACATAGGCATTGGCTTCTCCAAAGTCTGTAGTGCTAGAGAGCTAATGTGGTTTTTTTGACCCAATGGTCTAACTCAGCTAATTAATTTGTCAGCAATGAATTTAATATCGGTTTGTTGAAACAACCCATGAAGTGAAGGGAGACATCTACAAAGGGACTCAGTTCTCAAGTCTTTAGGCAAATTTGCAGAATATGGGAAACAAGAACAACTGAACATGCAATCTCTATCCATCTTCTCTAGCACACAATACACATTTCCTCGCACACTGTTTACGAGGAGCTTTCAAAATTAGGCTCTAGTGAGAGCTTGTCATCTCCAGGAAGGGAAAAAAGTGGTCTCCTTACTACCCTCAGCATTTCTTCAGAGAGTAAAACTGGCCCTGAGTAGGAAATACATTGTGTCCCTATAGCAGGGGTGCCAAAGCAAGCAATGGGAAGGTGATTGCTCCTTCTAAGTACAGAATTTGCACGGACCTGGCATTGTCTACACATATTGAACAATATCAACTTGAATAACACTGGAAGGGCTGAAATGTTCATTCTCAAGTAAAAGAATGACACCTACACTGAGGCACCAGAATAAATAATTTAATTTTCAAAGCTACTGACTATATGTTGAGCCTAAGCAAAGTCAACAGCTGAACTCTGGAAAAGCCCTATTTTAGGCACTGCAGACAGCCCCTGTAACATTTCAACATTTAATTGCTTCATATAATGCCAAGCCTAACTCAGATTTCAGAACTTCGGGCTTTTCTGATATAAGTTACTTCCAGTGAATTGAAACAGTTATGGGAGAGATGCAGTAAAAACTTAAGTGAAGACTTTCCAAATTATTGTCCTTGCTTTGGATTTTCAATCAAAATTGAAATCTTTGTACAAAAGTTCAGAATGTTCTTTTGCTTACTTCCTGAGAATGAATAATTCATTTAAAAATCACTTTATGGGTATATAAAATTAGGGTTATTAATAAAACAACAATATTTTGTTAGTTTTTTTCCTTATTTAGAATTCTTACGTTCTTTTTGTTGAGTTATTATTCCTTTGTCTTTCCTCCTTGCTGTCACAACAATGCAGGTGATTTAATTGTCTTGGGCATTCAATGTAACTGCTTAAAATATCTACTAGCAAGAATTAATTTTTAAGAAAAAGTGTGATTTTTTTGTTTGTTTGTTCAATTAATTATTCACCACCATTGCTAAATAAAAAGCACCTGTGGTGCATTTGCTTGTCTTTTTCATTCCATTTTGATTCAATGCCGAGGTGTCTCAGTTGATTAAAAGAAGGGCAATCCACTAAGAAAGGTATTAATCTGGTTCATTAGAAACTAAAGCATTATTCTTTGCTCTGCCACAAACTTCTTGTGTGTTCTGGGGCTGGTCATTTATTATTTAATCTGATGGTTCTAAAATGAGAATTAAGGAAATAGAAACTGCCTATCATGCATGGATGTACAAGGCACGGCATTACAGTGCCCTGATCTCCCTGTAATACCAGGAAAAGAATCCTGCCTTCACACAATGCTGTGCACACCTCTGGCACTATATAAAAATCTTAGCGATGCTGCTGGGATTTTGTCCTGCCATCTCCCTGCACGTTTGGCTGGTGTTGTGATTCATGAACAGGTCAATTAGGCATAATAGTTTAATGCAAGAGTGTTTGCAAGGGTAGGAAGTTTATGAATGGTAGGGATCACTGTTTGCCAAGAGCAAAAAAACCTGCAAAGACTTTTTTTATGAGAAGGTATCAAGTTAGGTCTGCTAAGGTAAACACATTTTAAGGCCTGATTTTCAGAGCTTTTTCGCATCTATCATGTCTGATGAAGGCAAGACAGCTGTGGGTGCTGAGCGCCCCAAAATACATATGGTTTTATTGAGCCTTCTTTATAGCTTATCCATTTTTACATGTGTTGGTAAACCTTTTGGGAGCAGGGGCACAGAGAAGGTTTTCTAGCCTTATGCTATGGCCATATCATTGTATTTGATCAGGTATCTAAGAAATTAATTCAGTAGCAAATGTCCACAACTACTTAGACTTCCCAAACAGCTTGACTCTCTTTTAAATTACCTTTGCAAGGGGACCAGATACATTTGCAAAAAAAGTCTGAATACACTTTTTGCAAAGTATATTTTAAAAAACGTGTAAGTTACCAAGGAGCCTAAGTGTATTTTTGGCTAGTGATTTGGGGAGTTAAAGTTAAGTCTCAGCCTCTCAGAAGGACCTAGAAGTCACAACCACTTAAGCATAATTTAAAATTTACCCTTCTTATTATTACAAATGGCTGCTACTTTCACGGTGATTAATCTCATCTTTAGCCAGAAATACCAAGCACTCCAGCTAACTGAAAGTGATCCAGCAGTTGCTATTAGGCTCTTTCTACTGATTAGCAAAACATATGACTGAGCCTTAAAAATATTGCTGGAGATACTGTTCCAGAATTCTGTTATATCTGGATTCCAAATATTTATCCAAGATTCCTACCTGCGCCTAAAACCTAAGACCAGAGTGGTAACAGTAGGTATGGGGTTGATCACTGAATCATAGAACTTCCATGCATGGGGGGGGGGGGGGGGGGGAATCATCAGACTGTAGTTTCTTGAACATATATGTCCAGAAATTTCTGAAACTGATTCTAGAAGTAACACTTGATGTGGTGGGTTAGCCCTGGCTAACAGCCAAATGCTCACCCACACACTTACTCACTCCCCTCTCTGGTGGGATGGGGACAGTATAGAAGGAAGGTGAGAAGACTTTTCAATCAAGATAATGACATTTAATAGGGGAAGCAAAGCTGCATGCACAAGCGAAGTAGAAAGAGGAATTCATGCAATACTTCCCATTGGCAGGAAGATGTTTAGCCCCTTCCTGGAAAGCAGGGACTCAGCACACCTAACATGACATCATATGTCACGGAACATCCCTTTGGACAATTTGGGTCAGCTATGTCCCCTCCCAACCCCCCTTGTCCACCCCCAGCCTACTCCTTGAACCTGGACAGGGCGAGAAGGGCAGAGTGGGAAACAGAGAGAGAGCCTTGATGCTGTGCAAGCACTATTCAGCAGCAGCCGAAGCTTTGGTGTGTTATCAACACTGCTTCAGCCACAAATCCAAAGCACAGCACCTTATGGGCTGCAAGGAAGAAAGTTAACTCCATCCCAGCCAGAGCCAGTACACTTGGAAAAGGTCTATTAAACAATGTCACTTCTAACTAGAAGAGACATTATTTACATTGAAGCCTGAATCATATTGAGAGTTGTTTGCTATTCCCTTTTAGTTTCAAGACATTTATAAATGTCAAATGTTGTTTGTAAGAACTAATCCTGTGGTGTACTGAGATGCTTCCATTAGATAAAACTGAGATCTGAAAGTCACATGCAGAAAGGAACTGCCAGTATTGGAAGGAAGAAGTGGGTCAAATACATGACTTTGATACTGTTGTTACTCATTATTATTCCTTATTTTACCTTTTTGCTATAGAAATAAATTCAAACATCAGACAGTCTTTTTTTTTTTGGCTTAGATGCTACTTATATTTAATATAAAATATCCTGATTTCTGTAAAATATACTGATTTTAAGAAAGCTGAAAATAGGAAAATAATGCATTCTCCAGTTGCATGAAGAGAACCTTAACCTTCAAGGGGCAGTGGATGGGTCACAATAAAAAGTAGGAAGAGAAGGTGAATCTGCACCAGAAGGTTGCCTGCATCTCTCTGTTAGTAGGTATAGAAGTAAAAGGGTGATTTTAAATTGCTGCTAATCTGTATCCTGAAGCCTTGATAATGGGAAGAAGATATGAAGTAAGCTATTCTGATAATGAGAAAATTAAAGTCTTTAAAGAAAATGGGGAGAGGATCTTTTTATTCACATGACAAAGAGATCCTTCTTTAGATCTTTGCAAGTGTAGGGGAAAGTACTAAGCAATCATTTCTCTGATTTTTATCTAGATTATTAGGACAAGGACCATTTTAATGAGCATGCAGAATTGAGAAATTTATTTTGGATCATATTTTGTCAAACTAGACACAGGACAGAGGGTCCTGTGACTCAGTTCCATGTCACTGCAATGAAAATCTCACAAAAAATGAATGTTAATTACATATTTCAGTTGTTGACATTAAAAGCGTTTAAAGAATGCAAAATTTAAAAAAATAGCTGCCAAAATTTTTTAAGTGACTTTTTAACCTTTCCTTCCAAACTAAATGTGATTTGTTCTTCAGTTGATTGCCATGTAGCAAAAAACTAAATGGCAACTACCCAGGTTGTGTACTGACATGCACTAAAGTTATCCTAGGACATCAGTGCTAAGGTCTAGCAACAATCAGCAATCAACCTAAAATCACGTGCAGAAGATCCAACAAAACTGAAAGGAAATCCAGAATATGGCACAGACAGGGAAAGACCCTGAACCGGTGGAGGAAGCAGCTATCAAAACCATAAAAAATATGTTCCCTTCTGTAACTAAGAAGGAATTTTGGCTTGTTACTTGTTTGGTAACCCATTGGCAAAAAAGGAGAATCATTCAATTTCCTGCAGCATTCTCCTACCGCTTATTTTAATGAGGTGCTGATCTCAGTCAATAAACTCATGATTGTATTTCGTATTTAGGACAGATTCCATGTTTAGGAATGACCCCTCATGGGATTCCTATCATCTTGAAAGTATTGCACTGGAGTAGCTGAGAGCTGACTTTAACCAACAGCAGGACCAACTGACCTGGGCTGTGTCCTACTCTACTTTCAAATGTACGAAGCTACGAAGGAACGATGGGACCATAATCTCTAAGGTCCCAGCGTTCACCTATAGGTTATCCTCTGTCTTTATCTGTATCAAAGTCCATCCCAGCACTACCCCAGGCACTGAAGTATAGCTTGAAAAGACTCAGGCCTAAGACCTGATAGAAGATATATATTCCCCTCCTGGCAACCACCTGCAGAGCCATTTCAGAATTCTGGTCTTTCTTGTTCAGCAAATCACATATTGCAATGCAGAGAAAAACCTGTGGCCACCCAGCCTGAGGCAGGGTGCTGTTTAGTGGTTATATCTATATATCACTAAAGGAGAGACCAGCAGAGGTAATATCCAGCCTGCTATTTCTCTGTTGTGTCAGCAGCGAGCAAGGGTGCGAGGCCAAGGATGGAAACGGGACTGACAGAGCCCTGGCTCACAGGTGAGAAACTACGAATTGAGCTGGAAAGGTAACAGAGCAGCTTCGTACAACTGAAAAGAGCTGGAAAGGCAGCGTTTAAAGTTCAGTATATAACTGGCTCTGAAAAAGAGCACTTAGTGAGGAATATTAGAAGTAGGGCAAGGAATCAGGGACAGTATTATTTTCCTGTACATAAACTCCCACAATTAATAAACTACCAAGTGAAGAGAGATACTAGAGCACAGCAGAAAATAAAAGCCATAAAGAGAACATTATTTTTAATATACATATCTGCCAATCAAACACTACATTAGTAATTTTAAAAGGTGACCTGATTGCTTGGCCATTAGCACAGTAGACTGCCTGGTGGAGAAAATGAATCCAAGTCCAGTTGTCTGAATATAATAGAAACTTGGCAGGGGAGCTCTAATAATGACTATAACTGTGTTAGGAAAAACAAGGGAGAAAAAAAAATACAGTCGTCCAGTCCATTTTGGAAGATTGGCCATTTCTATGTGCTTAAAAAAATGCATGCAGGGATCACGTTTATGAATTGGACAAAAATCAATTAGGACAAAAGCCTAAAAAGAGGTATTGTTGGGATATTAGTGTCCTCCAATTTTACCGTAGCTCAAAGTATCTACCATCAGTAGCTCCCTTTACTTTCCCCACTTTTATTGAACCCTTTGCACTGCTACTCCATGACTGCAAAGCTACTAAGTACACTAAGTTAGAGTTGATAAATGGCTTATTGACACAAGCAATCAAAAATAGGACTAAAACTGCATAGCACACTCTACATGCAAAAGATTCAGGTTTTCTTCCTGATTTTAACAAAGTTGTACTATAAAGCCTTTCTTTTTATATGGCAGATTAAAACATTAAGACCTGATGAGGAACGATGTCCTATGCACCAGATTAATGTTTGTATTAATTACATGAGGAAGAAAAATATTACTTTCAAAATACAGACTTTTCAAACTGTACTTTTTATCTTCAGGAGATTTGCGGGTGAAGCATCTTGCTACATTTTGTCTAGGTTAGAAGAACCATTTTTAATATGATTATTTTTCCTGAGTTCTTCTCATTCATGGTTTTAACTCCTATATTTTGACTAGAAGAAAGATTTCACAATTCACTTCTGATAAGAAAACACCATATGCTAGTGTTACTGATTAAAGTTACTGAAAACACATTAGAAGTTATTTGCTGCTCAGTTTCATGTAATAAACTCAATTCTACTGTCTCCATAGAATTTATAGGCTAAATAATATTCCCTTATTAAATTAAAGACCCCTTTCATGTCAAAAGAAATGCAAACAGTCAAATAAACAAACTTTTACTGTATTGGTTACATGGGAAAAATAATTCTAAAACAGTTACATTTACAACATCTCTCCTTTTTCTTTCCCACTTAATGACCCTAGAATTTTAAGTACTGGAAAATAAATCATGTGGCAACCCATACCGTTGGGACATTATCACACTATTGCAGCTCTTGGCAGGTATAGAATTATTTTTATAGAGCAGAAGTTCAATTCAGAGACTGGATTTCTTTGGTATAATAGGATAATTACATGAAACTGAACAAACTCTTACTGCTATCTCCATCTTGATCTCCTGATCCTTAACCCCAAGTTTATATATGAACCTACTGAATTCTTGTGATAAAGTTTTGAGGCAACTCTGACTGAACTGGAGTGAGAAACAACACAGAAGTACTAGAGAAACCCTAGAAGGTCAAATACAAATCTTTTAGGTTATTGCAGTTTCCAAGCTCTGGAAGGGAAAAAAAAAAAAATATATATATATATATATAATCTATTAAACTGTTAAACCACACAGGCAGCTGGATTTTAACTTCTAGCACAGCTGTGGAGAACAGAGATTTTAAGAAGGCACAGTGGCAATTTAACCTTTCTGAGCAAAAGGCAGTACTTTCTAGATAAAACAGAGCTGACAGATTTGCTGGCACAGTTATGATTAGCTATGCATCACCTATCATTCAAGCTGACAGAAAGATTTTTATTCAAAGTTAGTGAGTCTTTTTTTGTTATTGGCATCTAGATTTGTCCTGGAGGCTATCAGGAGCTCTCTAAATCTGCACCAGTTGATCCACAAATCACTCTTGCCTACTTGATAAACACTCCAAGAGTTTAAGAAGCAAGATAAGCATTACAGAACTTATAATATTCATAAGTACAAAACAAGACCTCCCTCTTTTTTTATACTGTCAGTGTGGTTTAAAAATTAGACCACTGAGAAAGCCAAAAACATGTGAAAGAGATGGACAGTTGTACAAGTAATAGTTCCAGGAATCCAATGTCAGTGGTGCCACTACAATTCATGCTGTGACTTCAGTGCCAGCTTGAGCTGTTACA
The DNA here is from genome assembly GCF_000737465.1 of Haliaeetus leucocephalus. Classification (NCBI taxonomy): domain Eukaryota; kingdom Metazoa; phylum Chordata; class Aves; order Accipitriformes; family Accipitridae; genus Haliaeetus; species Haliaeetus leucocephalus. Next base: position 7,222,181 of record NW_010972753.1, read on the forward strand.
GCAAACTGGACACATATCATTCCCTGGTCATCTTCTGATCATAACAATTGGTCACAACTTATTACTGCCTCCTCAGTCCCATAATCACCATCACTAAGACTGCATGTTTGCCACATATCATATTATTCTCCTTTTAACAGATAGACCTGTATATATGTATGCATCATGGTTGAAAATCAATGTGATCTTTTCTGGAGGATGAGTGACAGGAAAAAATGGAAAATGTGAGGGCAAACAACCAAAAAAGTACAGAGAAGCTTGAGAAGAGCAGAAAGAAAATTTTGTCTGCATCGGACTTGGGAAACAGCAACTAAGCAGGGAATCCTGATAATGCCAGGCTCTTCCTGGGCTGTGTATGAGTGCAGAGAGGAAAGGACTCAAGGGCAGAGCCCAAACCAGTGATTTCCCTCTCCCTGCAGAACCAGCATCCATGTAGGAGATGTGAGCTAGGCCCATGAAGGAGTTTTGCCGCAAGTCTTCAGCCTCTGAATGCTGAAGAGCTCGGTTATCTTCCATCTCCTACAACAGCTCCCTCCTTGCTTGTGGGAAGCAAGGGCACGTCTAAGGCTGTAATTCGTGTTTATGACTTGTCTCTCACTTGCAAAAGCAAAGAAAGTTCTGTGAATTCTCTGGGATAAGTTACAAAGAAAAATCACACAGGGTTAATAGCTGACAGTTTAAGTATAGAAGGGTCGTGCCTGCTCTCTCTGCATGCACGGAGGAGGAGATACAGTGCAAAGGGGAAGAAATGGCAGTGTTACATTCACATGATCTTACTGGGGACACAACTGGCAGGCACCATAAAAGGGAAATGCAGCAAGATCACAGCATAACTTTTAATTGTGACTCAGAGCTTCTGGCATGAGGCCTGCCTGCCTTCTTCCGCCTCCTCCCCACCCCACATAATGAGAAAAATATTATTAGTCTATTAGCTAATAGCTCTAATTATCACTCACAAGCTCTTTTTCATTGCACTCCACTGTTTTCATGGGAACAGTACACAGATTTTTCTTGCTCAGCAGCAGCACCTTCCAGGCCAGAAATATGAACATTGTTTAGAATATACTCAGAAAATTGCAGACAGTAAAATCAGAGAAGATTCATTGATCGTGAAGCCCATTTCTCTGCTAAGGGAGGTTTAGTCCCAAAAGCACACTTTCTAGTGTTTCATACAGAATAAAGTTTAAAATACCAGTGGTGAATCATCCTCCAGATTGTCTCAGGAGACAATTCCTCAGCAGAACTCACTTTTGTGGTTTTAGTTGTGGTTTGGTTTTTTGATAGCTTAATTTTTAAATTTCTTTATTTTATTCTTAGCTATATCTTCCCTTACAGCATTAAACACTTCTCTCTTTGCATACAGCTAGCAACCTTCACACTTTTCTCACCCATCAAATCTTATACACTCAGCATAAGACTCCTACTGCTGCCCCCCCTTCACACTCCCATATGGTTAAGGCCTTACTGTGGGGTCATTTGCAATGCAGCATCAGGCCCATATAAGAATCTTGGAGTAGATATATCTGACACGTGGCATCCCAAAGCAGGAGGGAGGCAGGAGCACAGAGCCGCAGCTAGCTGCACGCCATTCCGCTGCAAAGGCTGCCCAGCTGCCCTGCAGCTGCCTCAGTCCTGCTAGAAGGCACGTTGCCCTCCTCCGCCTGGAAATGATGGCTCATCCTTCTCACATAAGTAAACATGACATCTTTTTAACCTGATATACATTCTCTGTCATATGAACCGCATAGCACCGCCTCAGACACTGAACCTGAGCAAATTCGAGAGGTTTAGCTGAACACCATTCCTCGCTTTGCTTAGCCATCACATACCTAATTTAGTACCTTTAATCCATCTCCTTAATCCTCATCTTCCTCTAGTAATTAATTTGTTGTTCTTCACTAAAGTCTCTCTAATTGATCAATATCTTTCTAGTTAACATACTACTGAATGCTGCCCAGTATTTCAGAAGCAGCCATGAGAAAAGCACTGTTATTGTTTATTGGACCCTTACTTGTGCTTGGCTATTTTTATCAGCTACTAGTCTCATCAAAAAACTCAGAACTCAGGAGAACTATCTCTTGGCATTATAGCCTTCCACTGGGGAATCATGAAAACCAGCAACATTTCACCTGAGGCCACTGAATTATGCTCAGATACAATTTTTTTAACAAACAGGTGCCTTATATTACAGATAGTCTGAGCAAATAACAGGTGAAACTTCATGGTGAATGCTAAAACCTGCTTATATTGCTAGTTATTTTAAGCATGAGGACTCTAAAACCTCTGTAGGACTTGGCAAAAAGCCAACATAGACAGGGCGTTCCACTTTATTGGCAGGACACAAGAGCATAAAGTGTCTTCTGATCACTCAGTGCCTTTTGCTCCTTTAGCTTCCATTTTACTTTTCTCCCACCATTTCCTCCAAACACACTTTATGGTGCTTCTACTATTTAGGATCTCACAGACAAGAAATCCAAGAATGCTGAAGCACAGAAGTACTAATTAAAAGACACTGGGTTTTTTCCCCTTTGTGCCCCAGCTATATATGTGCTTATAAAAGGTCACGCAGCTTTCTCACAGGTTTGCTCCTTTTTCTATGTTAAAATCCACACAATGAACAGAAACACATAAATATATAAATCTGAGTGGATAGGGAAGTTATTGGATATCTGTCAATAATTACTGTCTCTAAACTGGAGTGTGTGTTTTTCATTTCACAGATGCTCTTTTCCAGACATGCTCGCTGCTTGCTATAAACAGTTCCTATCTTGTACCACTCAGGTATATTTACCTGGGGGGGGGGGAATGTGCATACACATATCTATATTTATCCATCCATGTACACGTATACATGCATATATGTCACTGTGTGTGCGCACATGTATATTTACAGGTATATGCTACCCAGATGTGTGTTACTTCTGCTATTTTTCTGTGCAAATGATTGGAAGTTATCATTTTTAGCATTTTTCTTAAAGCTTCAGGTGCTGCGATTGTGATCTTGCTCGAGAAGCTCATTTTTCGTTTACAAAGATAAAGTAGATTTCTAACTGTTGTGATGAAAACCTGGAAGACGTGAAGTAACCCTGAAGACAGGAATTAAATGAACATCAAAGATGAAAAAAACCCAAACATTAAAATAATGTAGCATTTGTAAAAATCTCAGAGTTTTAAAATCCCTTGCTTTTTTACTGACTTCTAATTTTTCTTAATGCTTGTTTTTCCTTGCATTCTGGTCAGTATCCGTGATGTCCTCCTGAAGCAGAAAGCTGTTTTCACATGGGAATCTTACTTTGCTTCCACAACATGCAAAAAACAACTGCTGTCATCAAAGACATTTTCATCCACCTTGCTTTTCCTCCTCATAGGCATGGGTTTAAATGTCTTCTGTGAGTGATAAACATGATCCAGCGTAAAGCAGTACAAATTTACCTTTCTGAAATTTACATCTATGTAAGATGCCACAAAGATAATTATTTTTGCTTTCTTGGATTTATAGCACCTGAGTTGCCAGTATTTTTGCTGTTTGGATTTTTGCTGTTTCATGAATAACACATCTTAAAGTCTATCTGGAAAGGTAGCCAGCAAGTTCTAGGAAGTTTTGAATGACTATGAATCCATTTCCTGTAAACCAGGAATTTCACCACCTGGTGAAGTTTAGGTAAATGAAATCATGAGCTAAATCCTACTTTCTAGCCAATCAGAGTTATCAAAATAGGACCTAGAGGTCAGTCAAGTGAATTTAAAGATGGCCTAATCAATCTTTACAGGAATATATTTTTTCTTCAATCTACAAAGTCCTGTCCTCTCACAATACTCCCCACCTCCAATATTTTTCCATTTGTTTAGAATATCATACATCTATGCCTTTGTACATAGTAAACTTGAAAGAAAATGTAGAGAAGAAGGAGAACAAACTGTCTGCGATCGAAACACAGCACTGAAAAATGCAAGTAGGACCATAGGGAGTTTGAACTTGCTGCTTCAGAGATTTCGAGGATGTGACAGTGAGATAAATCTTCACATAGTTTCGAGGGAAATATTGCACAGTTGGAGCAAGGCATGCAGATCCTGCTGTTCTGACCTTCCCAGAGAGTCCTGGGCCAAAACCCATCACTGAAGTGCAGATGCAGCTTCATGATTCTCCAGAGAGAGCACACGACCGACTAGTCACCTTGCCACCAAGTGGCATATCTTCCTCTTACTTTTTAGGAGCTTTATTGACACCTTATGTTCTCATTGGCTCCTTCACCCAGAATGTGATGCTGTGACAAAATGTTTCATTGTATTAAGGTTTAGCAAGGTGCTCAATAGTAGTCACAAGCCCCCAAGGACATCTGAAGAAACCATTATGTGCTGGAAGCAGTAATCTGCATAATAATGATGATAATGTATAAAATCTATAAGATTTTTATTGTTTGGTGCTTTGGAATATTGAAATCTGTGACAGAGCATTAGTGTCAAAGCACTGTGGCTATGGGCATTAGGAATTGTGGATGATTAATAGAGAATAGTTAGGTGCTCTGTAAATTTTATGAGAGGTCTTTAAAAAAATATCACAAATAATCTGGAATTCTAAAAATCATAACCTTTTCAAGGTGAAAAGAGAATCTGACACAACACATTTCCACATGCTGAACTGAGAGCTGGACCAGAACAGATTCATTAGAAATTAAATAAAGGACATCTGCACTTATTTACATAATTTTGAGTTCAGCTAAAATCAAGGGCCTGATTTTCCAAACTATTATACCTTTGAAGTCATAGAATCATTTAGGTTGGAAAAGACCTTTCAGATCATCAAGTCCAACCGTTAACCTAGCAATGCCAAGTCCACCACTAAACCATGTCCCTAAGCACCACTTCTACATGTCTTTTAAATACCTCCAGAGGTGATGACTCAGCCACTTCCCTTGACAACACTTTCGGTGAAGAAATTTTTCCTGATATCCAATCTAAACCTCCCCTGGCACAACTTAAGGCCATTTCCTCTCACCCTATCTCCAGCCACCTGACAGAAGAGATGGACCCCCACCTCACTACAGCCTCCTTTCAGGTAGTTGTAGAGTGCGATAAGGTCTCCCCTCAGCGTCCTTTTCTCCAGACCAAACAACCCCAGTTCCCTCAGCTGCTCCTCATAAGACTTGTGCTCCAGGCCCCTCACCAGCTTGGTTGCCCTTCTCTGGACACACTCCAGCCCCTCCATGTCTTTCCTGTAGTGAGGGGCCCAAAACTGAACACACTATTCAAGGTGCGGCCTCACCAGTGCCGAGTACGGGGGGACGATCACCTCCCTGCTCCTGCTGGCCACACTACTTCTGATACAGGCCAGGATGCCGTTGGCCACTTTGGCCACCTGGGCACACTGCTGGCTCGTATTCAGCCGGCTGTCAACCAGCACCCCCAGGTCCTTTTTTGCTGGGCAGTTTTCCAGCCGCTCTTCCCCAAGCCTGTAGCGCCGCATGGGGTTGCTGTGACCCAAGTGCAGGACCCGGCACTTGGCCTTGTTGAACCTCATACAATCGGCCTCGGCCCATCGATCCAGCCTGTCCAGATCCCTCTGTAGAGCCTTCCTACCCTTGAGCAGATCAACCCTTCCTCCCAGCTTGGTGTCATCTGCAAACTTACTGAGGGTGCACTCGACCCCCTCGTCCAGATCACTGATAAAGATATTAAACAGAACTGGCCCCAATACTGAGCCCTGGGGACACCACTTGTGACTGGCTGCCAGCTGGATTTAACTCCATTCACCACAACTCCTTGGGCTCGGCCATCCAGCCAGTTTTTTACCCAGGGAAGAGTACGCCCATCCAAGCCATGAGCAACCAGTTTCTCCAGGAGAATGCTGTGGGAAACGGTGTCAAAGGCTTTACTAAAGTCCAGGCAAACAACATCCACAGCCTTTCCCTCATCCACTAAGCCGGTCACCTTGTCATCAAAGGAGATCAGGTGAGTCAAGCAGGACCTGCCTTTCACCAACCCAGTCACAGCAGTAGGCAAAAATCACACTGATGTAACAACAGGTTAAGTGGGAGAGCAGAATCAGAACATAAGACCAAAAGTTACTCTAAAACAATTTAAAATGGAGACAAAATTGAAAGCACTGACTGGACAGACCTCTCCAGTATCACAAAGAAGAAGGATTTTTTAATATGTAAACACTCAAAGCCTCAGAGAAATGCTGACATGAATAACATTGTGACATGTTTTGACAGTTTTTGTAAAAATCAATGCAAAATGCTTGATGTAGGTTTCCTTTTTTTATACCTCAGAGATAACATTAAATTGGGAATAGACTGGTAGGTTGACTGGTAGACCTGGGCACAAGAAAACATGATTAAGAATACATTAACATTTGTGAAACCAATATATTGAATTACCAAGCACAACAATTTAACATACTAGACCTCAGCAAAAATTAAAACATTAGCAGAAATTAAAGCTTACTAGCTTTGGGGAAATAAACATTTCACCTCATCTACAAATGGTCCTAAACAAAACAAAATCATGTTAATTTCTTAGTTAGGTCAATAGCTCAATTTTCAATGTACATTGGGGCTCCCAGAAGCAATGTTTAGTTTATAACCTAAAATTCTGTATCAAAATGTTCCCTTAAAATCGGGAAATATCAAACATGCAGATGTAAATTTTACTTTCTATTTTCAGAATCATCATGAACAGAAGAAATATTCTTTGTACTGTACTTGTGATGTTTCTTTTCAGAAAATAAATAATACCAGCTAAATAAACATTTCAAATCTGTGGCCTTAATTTTCATAATTAGGAAGGTATAGATACCTATGTTTAGGTCTGGTCTTTCCTGTAAGGAACACTTTTAAAAGCACAAGTAGTCACTAATCTACCTGGAAACAACTGAAATAATGACTGCATCTTACTTCATGTTAAGTGTCGAAATCTGAATCGTTTAAAACTTCAGCATAATATGCAAACCCTTTTGAATGCCAGCAATTCACCTTCAGAAGCCAAAGGAAGTGAGACATTGCCCACCTCTGCTTCTGTACAACTTCTCTGCCTGTGGAACACACAGGACCTGTGTGGGCTGCTCTGCCCAGCCTTCCAGGGCAGGCCACATGCACTGTATAGCTCCAGCCAGGTGGTGGCACATCCAGAAATCCCACAGATATTCATGAAGATACGGTCTAGTCAGACTTTGCAACAACACAGTAAGGCTATTTGCAAAGCTGAAGAAGTTATGGCATTTGAAAAAGACAGCTAGAAGTTTTTTCCCAGAAATATTCCCCCCCCCCCTTCTTCTATTCTCCTCCCCTGAATTGAAGATACCATATTGCTGAGATCAACTCCCAGTCACTTCAAAAGCAAAGGTGCAGCTCCCTTGCCTTCTCCTGAGGCCACATTCTTTCTTTCTTTGGTATTGGAGGTAAAGTCTTGGATGCAGATTTTGACCTATGCCACCTTAAGCAGGCAGAAGTCTGAGCAATTCAGCAGCACCTCTCTTAAGAGCCCTGTCTATGACTGCTCGATGTTAGTGAATGTATTGCACTTCTCTTTGTCTATCATGGACACACTGATTTTCTGGATATGGTAACGCCTATTATTCAGTGTTTGCCCAAGCAATGGAATAAGAAAAAGAACACTGCTCTTGTGATTTGAATAGAAAGAGTTCTTTCGTCAAGAGCTACTCAGTTCAACATTCTACCTTCCTTGTTAAAGAATGAAGTGAGATGCCACCACGTATGACCAAAAAAAGTGAATAAATATATCTTTACACACACACACTTACAGCTGTGTGGTGCTTAGTTGCCAGCTAGGGTTAAACCATGACAGAAGTGTAAATCTAATGCATTTGCATTTACAACAGTTCTCTCCATTTTAACAATACACTATAAATAGCCATAAATAATTAAACCTAAACTAGCAAATAAATTAGGGGTGAATTTCATGATACATTATCCTGACTTTTTAAATTGTATTTGCTTATTTATAAGCTTAGTTGTAGATCTCCCAATTGTTACTATAAATTAAAGAGTTTCTGTTAATTAGTGGCCACCAGATGTCTCCCATATTGTTTTCTCTATACAATAGAAAAACACTAAGAATCATGGAAAAATCGATGCAAACAAATGAATAAGAGCTAAACAGTTCAGCCAAGGCATGCTCCTTGATTCATGCCCAAATCTACACTATATTCTTTAAAAATCAAACACAAATTACTGTGATTTATACTGTCCCTTGAACAAAAAAACAAGTCGCATGTAATTACATTCTGTCTACATTGCACATCGCTTTGTAAGAATGCATCATTGAAATATTTACTTTTTGCACTATTAGCTTTTTTTGTGCTCTGAAAAAATGTTGCATCCAGAATTATTGTCTATGTTGCTTTGGTCTCCACGTCAGTAGCTAACTATAATCTAAATTTTTGTGCTTCCTCAACAATTTCTTCCTTTTAAAGTGAAGAATGAAGGGAGAGTAGGCTGTAGCCTTATTCTTGTTCTCCATTTTGTGCACAAAAGGATGAAGGGCATTCTGCATGTCTCCTTAGCAGAGGTCCAGCCCCATTTTTCTCTACAGCTAAATTGACCTTAACAGGTGTTGCCATGCAGTAGGAGTAGATCTGTAGAATGAAACAGCTGGCATGGAGGATCAAATGCAAATGAGAACCATATGTTTCTCTTTTAGACTAGCTCCAGTTTGATTCTATGGGCTGATCTCCCATTTGCAGTTAGCACTCATTTAGTGCTCTCCCAGAGTGTTTTTTTCCAGTTTAGTTTTGTCTAAATAAATGTCATGTAAGCACTCTGAGACAACTCCATAGTGCAAATCATATAACAGTAAGTATGGACAGTCAGGATATTAACTTCAGAAGAGTACTAACCCAAAATAAAATACTCATGTAGTTGCAAAATTCCCCATAGAGATCCTAGAAACCTACTTTTAATATAGAATGATTGTGTTCTAGGCATGGTCCCAGGTGCATAACATTGTACGGGCTATGTTTTAGCAGTCTGAGAACATCTGAAGGTGTTGCAGAGCCTACATCTGATGTAGCCCATCATGGCTTGGCATTTCTGTTTCCACTATAGCTTGTTTCTCAGTCACCCTTATTTGTATGTAGTTGCATGGGCAGTTTATAAGACAGTCACTAGCAGGTGAAGCATGATAAATTTACCTAAGATGGAAATCACATTCTACCTAGGGGCTGTTTGTCCCAACCACTGCTAAAAACACAAGGAAAAGTTCACAGTTTTGCTAATGTAGTCCAACTTTTTGTTCTCAGCACTGCATGCCATCAGTCACAGCAACTTGATAAGGTGAGCTGACCCCTCTATTTAGAGTGCCAAAGAAGTGATTACTGGCTTTGGTTCGAAAGGAAAGGAGCTTCAGTATGAATGCATAATGTATTCTGACTCAAATGCCTGGGATGAATATCATCAGAGCCTTAAGTTCTGAGGGAATTTTCTCCTAGAGTTCCCTTCATAAACACTGTTGCTGCTTTGAGATCAGAGAATTCCCTCAGGCCACATCCTCATATATATTTGTATGCTTTCTACTGCATCACTTATTTATCACCATTAATCTTTGTCTACAGGTGATGGACATTGTTTCAGTTGCAGGAAAGGACAACAAAGGGTTGTATTTTTTAAGCAAAAAAGGCCATTTTAAGTAAAATAGTTAAATGCAACAGTAAAATTTTTCAGTGTGCTTATTTTTAGTGCTAGCAGCAGCATTTTTTCCTTTTAGCTTGCAGACTGAACCCGAAGTTAACCTTTCCTTGGATACTTCATCAGCTTGCTGTAAGTCTGTTCAGCTCCTTTGCACTTAACGGATTCATTATTGTCACCTGAATTTTGCTCCAGAAGCAGGTAACAGCTTAAGTAGGTACCATGTAACTTGTCTAATTGCTGATGCAGGGGAAAAAATTAAATTAATTCTGTGGTAAAATATATCCAATTAGAAAAATATTCAAACTCAAATCAAGGGGGGAACTGGGAAAGAAAAAAATACATGTCTATTGTATTGTAAACACTATGTGTTTGATTTAATGTGAATCAAAGATACTCACCTACAGAGACAACTTGATACTAAATTATAATCAAACAGTTATGTCATTTAATTTTAGACTGAATGCCAGTCGAAAATTGAATTTCTTTGTTTTTCTTTTTAAATGTGGATGTTTACCTATTTTGAGCAAATTATATGAAATTATCAAAAATAATTTATTGAAGAATATATACCTCTAACTGCATGAAAAAAAACAGATTTTCTTTAAGTAAGGAAAATATGGAGTCATTCAGTATATCTGCCTAATATATGGATTTCTGATAACATACTGAACTTATAATGAAGCTGAGAGTTCCTGGCATAATAATACCTACTGCCTGGTAGGCTTGCATGAGGGTAAAAGCTAAAGCTTAATGCCCAAATTGATCTTGCCATGCACTATTGGAGCAGGAACACCCAGAGCTGCATTCCTGCTTTCCTCTTAAAATGACACTCAGATTTCAAACACTTGGTTTAAAAAAATAAAAAGGGAAAAAAACAAGAAAAAAGAATAAACCAATATATCAAGAGTAGTTTGTTTAGGATGTAAGAGAATCTATAGGTAGTATCAAACACAGAAATTAAATTACAGCTGCAGTTAACAATACAGCATATTATACTTGAAATAACCCTGTCCTGGAGATAGCCTAGTGTATCACATTTATTACAGCATCTGAATAAACCCACAAAATTACAAGTGAAAAGTTGCAAAGAGGATAGGTTAAGATCATGCCATTTCCCATTCATGTTATATCCTTGTCATGAGGATGGATTGACTAGAGAAAAGCACAGGTTATACTTTTCATCTTTCTCAGTTTACCCAGGAGAGTTGATTGTTTTCCATCTCACAGCTTTCTTAGGGATTTACAGTTGGTTTGTTTTCAAACTAGCAAGAAACAAACCTTTCCATTACATTTCAGCAGAAGCTACAGATAGAAAAACATTTGATACTGAAATGTCTGCTATTTCAGAATTCAAGCATTTCAGGCGTCACGTACCATATTTGGAAAATACACATATCTGTATGTACTTGTAACATGACACCAAGCTCAGTGCTGGGTACTGAAGATGGAGATATTGATAGTCTACCTTCTCACAGAGAAGATGAGGTCTTATTTTCTTCTTATAACTTTTGCTGCAATCTGAAGTAATATCCTCAGGACCAGTATTAATGTGTGGAAAATCACAGCAGCTGAAGGAAGTACATTGCACTGATTGTTTATTTTCATGTTTTGGCTATAATGGACTTGATTGTACAGGGCAGTAGGTTGGGACCACAGTTCTGAGTGTTGTTTAAAAAGCCAAGCATCTGCCTGAGACACCTAGTTACCATAAATTACACAATAAGAGGTTTTTTGTTACCCATTTCCATTTTCTAAAATGCACTGTGCTATGAGCTTCAGTGTCTGTAGCATTACCTGAATATAGAACCATAGAAACATAGAATCACAGTATGGTTTGGGTTGGAAGGGACTTTTAAAGATCATCTAGTCCAACACTGCTGCCATGGGCAGGGACACCTTCCACTAGACCAGGTTGCTCAAAGCCCCATCCAACCTGGCCTTGAACACTTCCAGGGATGGGGCATCCACAACCTCTCTGGGCAACCTGTTCCAGTGTCTTACCACCCTCATAGAAAAGATTTTTTTCCTAATATCTAATCTAAATCTACCCTCTTTCAGTTTAAAGGCATTACCCCTTGTCCTGTCACTACAGGCCTTGGTAGAAAGTCTCTCTCTTTCTTATAAACCCTCTGTAAGTATTGAAAGGCCATAATAAGGTTTCAGTGGAGCCTTCTCTTCTCCAGGCTGAACAACCCCAAGTTTTTTACCTTTTCTTTACAGGGGAGGTGTCCCAGCCCTCTGACCATTTCTGTGGCCCTCCTCTGGACCCACTCAAGCAAGTCCATGTCTTTCTTACACTGGGGACCCCAGAGCCAGATGCGGTACTGCATGTAGGGTCTCACCAGAGCAGAGTAGAGGTGGAGAATCACCTCCGTTGATGTGCTGGTCAAAGCATATCTGAACTACATGGATTGAGACATCTTACTTTAGAATAATGGATCGCAAAACCCAGTAAATTTGACCATACAAATATGCACAGGCATAGAAAATGGCAGAGGAAGCATAAAACACACCTGGAGACTGAACTAGATTTCTTCCATTCTGAATAATGGTGCTATATAGTACAGTTTTAAGCATTACTGTAAACTGAATTATTTCACTTTCTTATACCTTACCTTCAGGTAGATTCAGCCTGTTAGCTGTTTTCTGGTCTGCAAATTCAAGTCTTCATTTAGCCTTAACAACATCCGTGTTTTCACTGTATTTTTAATTTTTTTTTATATATGGGAGAAACCAATGTTTCCCAGATGGCACATATGTGCTATTCTAGCTGGGGTTCTCTCTTCTTCATAATTTGTTTGGAGAAAAAAAAAAAAAAAGAGAAAAAGTTAATCAGTCACCCATTAATGAAGTTTATCTCATTAAGGGATAAACTAGCATCAGCAGTTTCTTATTTATCGCTACTTCTGATATCTTGTTAATCATTTGTTCTTCTCTGGCCCTGCAGTAATTACTACCAGCATGATAGAGGGAAAGACCAACTTTGAGCTTGGCTCTCCACAACCATGAAAGCCAGATTGCAACTGCTCCAAGACATACAGCAGTTCCTCTCCAAATGATAAAAAATACAGTCATAAATAATCTTCCATCATGTTATTCTACCAAATAAATGGAAGAAGATTTCAAAAGAGACACATGCATATAAATAGACTACAGTTTTCATGTTAGCATGGCATTTTGTCTCGTATAAAGTCATGCTTGTAGTCAATCTGCCACAGCAGAATGCTGTGCATGCCCCCTGCTCTCAGGCTGCAAACAGACTGACATAAAAGGGTAACTCCGGTCTCATCTGTAGGTGGCATGTTCAAGTTCTTTTTTCTTTATCAAAACCAAGAATCCCAGATAGAGACAGATGCAACAGCTATTCCATGCAGTGGGAAATAGCAGAATGATCAGGGTTATATCCCCTGGGTCCTGTGCCTGATCCATATAAGCTTTGTTCATAAAATTGGCACAGGATCAGCCCCTCAGAGTATGCAGTTTGGAAGCAAGTGCTTGGTCCCCTGCAGCAGTTATAAATAAAACTCAGAGGAAAAATGGATCTTTAAAAGGCTCTGTTTTCTCATTGTTCACTGCCTTGGAACCCTGCACCTGCTCTGATTTTTTATTTTGCAATTTTAAGTCATGCTAGGGCACAGGAAACTTCCAGAAAAGTATGATTCATTATTTTTATTTAAATAAGTAACTATGAATGTAGCTAAAGTGCTGGTCAATACAATCAGTTAATAATGTCCAAGTCCAAAGCATTGTATTTCAATAAGAAAAGAAAATATCCAGGGTTACTTGAGCTTACTCTGAAACTGTAAATGCAACAGCACCTTGCAAAACCCCCAAAAACTAGTGCCTTAGAGAGTCAAGATCAAGCCTACAGGATCACGTGCACTGAATACAGCCTTGAGTTTTTCAGAATGAACTATACTTTCCCCTTACAATATATTCTCCCCTATTACAGCGGGCTTGCATGGAGCTCCACCTGAAGGAACTTCCTCATTACTGGGTTTCTCTGAGCTGGTCCTTTGCTATTTGGAACAGTGATATCAGCAGGTGGAGACTACTTATTAGCTGTCAATCTAAATATTTTCAAGAATAAGTGCAGAAGGTCTATTTCAGAGTCCTCTTATTAGGCTTCAACTGAAACAGTCTCATTAGATAAAACAGGCAATGCTGCTCCTGCAGAGCTGGAGACAGGACATCGCTGGCTATACAATGGTCTTCAGCTACTTCTCTCTTCCTCAGAAGCTGCATAGTAAAATAACACCACTAAAAGCCTAGAAGGGAGGCTTACTTCATAACACCTGACTTGGGGACACTGGACCAGACATCGTGCTTTCCATTGCATGAAAAATTTTTAGCAGCTGTGAAAGGCTGAAGCAAAGCATTGTTTGATTCATAGCAGCTCACTGTCACTGTATCTAAAAGCTTAAGGCAAGGCATCTCTATGTCAAAAAATAAGACCACCGTTAATATAGAGACTTCCATACCTTAGTTGTCAGTAATTTCATTTTGTGCTTTCTGGCTAAACAAAACCTTATTCATCTCTTCCTTTAAGCCTTTTTTGTGTCATACATAGTGTGTTCCCAGAAAACCCTACAGGCAAGTCTCCCTAACAGCTCTATGCTTAGAAACACCAGTGATGTTAATTGCAACATGGCATCACATTTATTTTATGGCTTCTAGACACACTACACATGGGCAGACAATGTATCAGGATTTCAGACACAACAGAAGATGACAAGTGTAAGGATGCTATCACTAGAGTTATGTTACTGTGGGCTATCACTGTCAGATGGCTCAGTAAGCGTTGAAGCCCACTCCACAAAGCTGTGATCAGATGGTGAGCTGGTACTGCAGTTTTGTCCCAGGTTCACTCAAATATATAGATCTTAGTGACAGCAGAAGTTGTGATTTCAAGTTTGGCAGGGAAAGACCATTAATATTGATCTGGTATCCATGCAACCCAAGTACGCAGGACTGGTATGAATGTGAACAATCAGTTTCTCAGAGATGGCACTAAAATAAAGAGAGTGATAGTGATGCAAAGAAAATGTTTCCAAAGTAGTGCCGAGCGTGGCTTTGCTAGAAGAACAGAGTGCTGTTCTGCTTTTTCATGCATCCAAATGAGCACCGACTTTGAAACTCAGCCTGCAGCCAGTAGATCCTAGGTGGATCTGAAGAGATTGTGTATGGCACAAAACATTTTCCTTTCTTAAACTCAGGCTTCTCTGTACTGCTATTTCTAAGTTGTGCTTTTTTCCCCCTTCATAACCGAGGCATTGCATATGTAAGAGTGTACAGGACACAGTTTAGTGCCTCTCTCCCTGTTGGAACAGCATAGCATTGTCACCTACAACCAAGCTCTCAACAGTGAGCTGTGATGTGAGCTAAGCCCAGGAGGGCAAGCAAACAAAGATGACAGAACAAGGGGAAGCACGGAGAGAGAAAACATGAAAATCTTCTCTGTATTTTTCATCATCATTTTCCCCATTCTTTACTGGCACTAAAAGCATACACTGTCTAGGAGGAAACGGGATGTTTTGCAGAACAACTTGCAGAGTACATCAGACCAGGCAGAACTACAGTAGTGGCAAGTGAAGCACTGGCTCCACTGAATCAATGGTAACTCTTCTCTTACCTTCAGCAGGGTCCAAATTCCCTGGCATGTTATCAAATTAAGCTACTGTTAGGACTTCAGTTTGATTCAAGTGACTTACTTATTTCATTTGTTGAGATTAGAAATACTGCTAGAGAAAAATAATTCCTGGGAAACACGTAGAAGGAACTTCAACAGCCTATGCATTAGATTGCATCCTCGGAGCAATAGAAAGTATGAATTATATCTCTAAACCAGAAAAGATCCCCTCTCTTTTTGCGCTGGGGAAGTCAATATCAGCTGCAAATTATGACCTGTTCCCCACTTTGCCTTCTGGACCTTCACACACTGATTCAGCTCCATCAGCCAAAGCAATAGAGGAAGGACAGGATTAAAACCTTTCTCTCTGTCCAGCCACATGGTCTGTTCACAAGCAGGCTGCGTAGAAATAGCATCTCTGTGCAGGCATCAATGTCAAGAAACAGCCAAGCCCCTTGATGTTGAGTTCCAGACTTTTGAGCTGTTACTTTTTTATTTCAGCCCTACTTTCCTTGTAGCTGTGGTATGAAAGGAATGAAAAAAACCTGAACTTAAGCACTTGGGGGTAATACTTAATATTAAAGAGCAACATTCAATTTGAAATTTTCTTTCATTTTTCCTTGAGAAAAAATTGCAAGTGATTAAATAAGTAAATCTCACCATTTCCAGCTTTTGATTTACTTAATAGTAAATTACTATTTACAATTTACTATTGTAATTGAATTCCTTCCATACTTGCTGCTGTTATCCTATTAGTTATTTTAGACTAATATGAAGTGTGAGAACTATTTTATGCATTGTTTCGGCTAAATATTTGCACATTTTTCTTCAATCCTAATATAGAAGTCACGCTTTTGCTCACATATTTTCTTGAACTCAGTGAAAATTACCATAAATATAAAACCCAGGAAAAGTCAAGCAAGCTGCCTCAGTAACCTTTGACGCATTATAAGTTGTCTTTCTTACTGAAATATAGGAGAAGAAAGTGAAACTTGAAGTGTTATTTTACAGCTAACAACTTGAAATTCTGAACAGGCATGTCAGGATATGAAGAAAACTCTTCTGATTTGTTCCAGAAAAATGTATTATCCTTGAATACTGTATTCAAAGCAGTATTTTTGAGAGCTCTACACATAACAAAGAGAGGCATCCTCTGACTCTGAAACCACTATGATTTCCTATATTCATTTTATAGAATGGCCTTGTGCAGTGTATAGAAAACTGAAAAAGACTCAATTTGCTGTTTTTCATGCAGCAGATGTTTTCTAGTACTGAAATAAATGTAATAATAGAGCTATTTGAAATAGATGTTTTGATTACAATCTTGTTTACTTTAATTTTTTGTTGAGGGATTGTCTTCTAACAAACAATAACTACCAAATTTCAAATGAGTGAATGATTCTGACTTTCATGTTTTTTCCCTTGTTGAGCTATCTCTTAACAATATGGAAAAGGCAATACCTCAAAAATGGCAATTAAAGGGAAAAAAAAAAAATCAGTGGAAGATATTTAGAGCTTTATTCTAAAACCAGAACTTGTCTGACTCTTCATCTTGCAATGCAATAAAAAGTTGTGATATTCAAGAAGGTGCTTCCTGGTTGGGAAGAAGTACTGCATAAATGCAAAAAAGTGAAATAACTTCTAATGATGCCTTAACTGCACTGCAACATCTGATATTAACATCCCAAGCTCCTTCCAGGTTACTAACTGGGAAAACAATTGCTCTGAGTTCAAATCGATTCATAAATGAGAAAAAAGGCTAACTGCAGCCATGGAGTTACTGAGCAGCCTATGGAGGTCGTCAGGAGCTTGTCTAATTCTGACTGTGTCAGCTGATGTAGCAAAAACATAAAAATGAAAACTATTGCCCCATCTATAAAATTTGCCAACACATCTACAATAACCTTAATGTTAAGGCAGGGTACTTGTCCTTCAAGTTTTCAAGCAATCTCTCTTTCCTGTCTCTGTTCACTAGATAAGTGATTTGGCCTCCACGGTGACCCAGGCCATGTGATTTTGGGCTAGAGAGTAGAGAAAACAGACCTATAAAAGAAGTAATTGAAACTATGGCTCATTAATGAAAAATCAGCCACAAAAACATTTCCTTAAGATGTTGCCTAGGAAGCCATTGCTGCAAATACAGCTGCAGAGTTTATCAACTACAATAGCATGTTGCCTATACTGATATTCATCATGCCTAATTATTAGTGTCTCCAGGCAGTCTGAATATGTGCATATGTAAAGCTATTACTTAAAGAAATGCTGACGGACTAACTAAAGTATGCCTCACACAGACACTGAAGAATATCCAGCTCTTGAAACTTTGTCACCCCTATCCAAAAGGAGCCGGAGTGGGCTCAAAGTGGTAATTCAAGCTCATTCTTTTTTCTTTTTTTTTTATTTTACTTGAATACAACTTGATCAGAGTGAAAAGACCAATTATTTGTTCATAATTCAGCTGGTTCACACCTAGCTAGATTCCTCCAAAGAAATGAAGCAACTGAATGTAAGTATGGTGCAGTGGTAATGGATGGTAGGAGTTTAGCATTTGTGTACATGGATGCTTGAATGGTCTACTAATGGGATATTGCCTGCTGTGCTCTAGTTCTTTTATGATATGAGAGCAGCAGAAGTGAAGAATTCTTCTCTAGGATATAATGAAATGGGGATCAACTGATTAACCTGGAAAATATTCCAGGTTTGACAATCAGGTCTCTGGGATAAAATATTTATAGTATAAGGTAGGAAGAAGAGAGAGAGTGTTACAGTCTGCAGAAAATGCCTTCAAATGTAAAATGAAAATGAACTACTTATGTCATCCACATTAAATCCAAAATTTCCTGATGGCATTGCTTCTCCGCAGCATCTATTATTAGTATTATTTATTCGTATACCCCCAAGAATGAGCTTGGTATTTGATGGATAAATATAAAAAAAGTGTCTCTGCTCAAGAGAGCTCACAAGGGAAGAAACTACAGAGCTAATATTGCTTTAGAGTGCTTGTCTTTGCAACCTTAATGCTTTTTATCACCGTAGCTTGTGTATAATAAAAAGTGAAGCTTGAAAGTACATTTCAGTGATGTTCATTGAATGTCCTCAAAATATTATCCTCATTTTATGGTTAATATCCATAGAGAGGGCTCTATAGCTTTATGTTAAAAATGTTAAGTGTCAAGAAGCTTAGGTCTGGAATGAAATGGTGAAGTATTCAGCAACTCCCAAGTCACATTAAAATCCAACCCCACTCAGTGTCTTACTGCCTGATTTACAAAATTCAACAGACCTAACTTCATGCCTGTAAGGTCCTGCGAACTTTGTAAGGGTGGAAACCTGAGGTTTATGCTGAATCACTCAAAGATCAAGAACCAGATAGGGCATCTGAAAACTAACATGTTTTAGAAAGAAGGAACAAAAAGGAACAATTATCAGGCAGTTGAGCAGGAAAGGTGAGAATTTGAAATGTTGTAATGTTAATTATCTCTGATTTCAGTGCAGACCCCATGGTACTTTTACAGAGGATCTAGCAAAGAATTTTTTAAACAAATACTTGTGCAATGTTTTGTTCAGAAAAGTGAGGTTTCATAGAATCACAGAATGGTTTGGGTTGGAAGGGACCTTTAAAGATCATCTAGTCCAACCCCCCTGCCATGGCCAGGGACATCCATCACTAGATCAAGTTGCTCAAAGCCCTGTCCAGCCTGGCCTTGAACACTTCCAGGGATGGGGCATCCACAACTTCTCTAGGCCACCTGTTCCAATGCCTTAACACCTTCATTTTAAAAATTTTTTTCCTCATTTCCAATCTAAATCAACCTTCATTCAGTTTAAAGGCATTACTCCTTGTCCTGTCACTACAGGCCTTGGTAAAAAGTCTCTCTCTATCTTTCTTATAAACCCCTTTAAGTATTGAAAGGCCATAATAAGGTTTCACTGGAGCCTTCTCTTCTCCAAGCTGAACAACCCCAAGTCTTTCAGCCTTTCTTCACAGGGGAGGTGTTCCAGCCTCTGGCCCAATTCTCAAGCCTGTCAAGGTCCCTCTGGATGGCAACCTTCCCTCAAGCACATCAACCACACCACTCAGCTTGGTGTTTCTGGGACAATTGCTTTTTCAGGAGGGGTAAGAGATAAGGACATCTTTACTGTAAAATGGCCAGCTCTGGAGCATAATCTATTGCTGAGCATCTGAGGTATTTGTATTTTCTGTACTGATTTTAAGTACATTTTGTATTTACGTAAAAAAGCATATTGTACATTAACTGTGTTAGCATCAAAGACTACAGCCCATGAAATTCTGAGAAATGGCACTTATGCTCCAGCAATTTATTTCTAAGTATTTTTTCATCGCCTGTAGGAGAGAAATGCAATGGGAGAATAATTCTCTGCCAGCATGCTTTGTTGTTTATCAGGCAAAGTAAATAACAGTGTGGGAGGTGAGTAGCATTAAAATTTCAAGGACTGACAATCTGAAAAGCTGGACTATAGTACCAATATAACTCAACTTTTCAATAAGCCTTGGCTGGGTTTTCCGTTTTTGACAAACCACCTAGGTAGGGTATTCCCTGGGTTCCTTCTGTGCATCCAAGGGTATTCACAAAAAAACTGATCAGGATGTAAAACCCAGCAAAGCTTTTTGAGAGGCTATCAAATGAATGCAAGGGTGAGGAGAAGGTTTGAAAGAGCTTAGTATTTTCTGTTAGGTCAATAAAATACATACAGGTGTTCCATACATTGGAGATGCAACTTGCTCAACTTGACTAAAAGTGGATATCATGTCCTATATTAGCAACCTGTCAAAGGCTTAAGACATCTGAAGACAAACTGGGGACTGCAGAAATCCATTTTATATATATATTTTGCAACCTGGGACAGTTTTCCGTAATAAGAATAAATTGCTTTATTTTTACTAGTGCTTTTCTGTCATTATTCCCCACCTTTTCTCTGTCTTTTGCCTACATAACATAGGTGAGACTAGAAAAAGAATTAATTACTTTTTAAATGCCATTTGGAATATATTAATAAATTGCTTGTAAAATTCTTATAGCTTATAGTAAATTACTGCAAAATTGTAAAAAAACACAGCATTTTTCAAAGCATTTTATATATGATAGTGTTTTGATGATGCTATTTGTAGGTAAGTTGTTACATTATAGTAATACTAAAGGCTCCAGTTACGAAACTTGTTGCAGAAACGAACATATATGCTTTATCTTTAGGAATAGTGTCTTACTAGCAAATCATCATTATTCCTTTTGCTGAAGTTCAGTTGTCTGTTCCCCTAGCATCTACACCATGCAATAACAAACACAACATGGTTGTCATTGGCCTCAGGTATCAGTAGTCCCCTCTACAACAAGACATGCTCAAAAATGACAGATGACACAATGGCAATTTTCTCTTATTAAAAGTGTGTGCACTTTTTCACAGCAGAAGTTTGGCTTTTGCAGTTATTGTTCATCCATTTTCTAGCATAATCAAAACAGCTCATTATGTGTTGTTTTCTGTCCAGTGCCCAGACTAGTAGCCATAGACTTTCATGTATATGTATCTAAGGGGGTAACAAGATAATGTGTAGTTCCGTCTTTCAGTGCATTTCCCACAATAAGACTGCATAATTGGAAACTCTCCATCAGGAAGAGAGATTTCGCCATTTGTCTCCCCTTTCTCCCTTCCACTCACACTGCTTTGGTAGAGCCCAACATTGCCTTACAGAAATTTAGCTCAAGAGCTAAGATGTAGTTCTGGACCAAATAAATGAAGGAGACTGTTCTTCCTTGCTACATCCACTCTGACAGAGAAACCAGGACCATGATTTGCCACTCCCTCAGGTCTGCCCCAGGGCACCCGCTCCTTTTGTCTCACAACAAGGCTTCAGTCACTTCATGAGGCTGGAAAGCAGGAGGAGGTGAGGTGAGACCCTTAGCCTTCACTGAGGGTAAATACTAGAGTTAAAAGACACATTTGACCATCTTTATGCTACATAAAAAGGCCTGCTTTTGTCTGATTTTAATCTCAGTGTTGAAAGTTCTTTCAGACTTATTCTGAGAGACAGCACCTCAGGTGGATTGCAGTGGGCAGGTATCACTGAGCTTCAATACCTGGTTCTTACTGATGCATTGTATCACACAGCTTTCAGAAAGGGACATAACTTCAATTTTCTTCCTATCTGTAATAACATGAAGATAGATAAAAACAAATTATTCCTTTTATTTTCCACTAATTATCTACATTCATACTACAGAAACCAGAAATATCTTCTATGCGTCAGTACTGTGAGGTGCACTGAAGAATTAAATGCACCCATTTAATTTTTCTTCATGAAGTTTTATTAAGCATAGAAAATAGTTTCAAGATGTGTTAAGAAGTAAAAGTAGCAGCATAGCCACTTTCCAAACACGCTCTAAGTGAATCCAGTATAGTGCAAGAACAATTTTCTAGTTAAAATGAATTTTCATTAGACACAGAAATCACAGAACCATCATCTGCCAATGACAGAAGACAATTATAATCAACAGCAGCATGACAACTCAGTTTAGTGAATATGTGAAATACTTAGTGTGAAATAATTAGAACCTCTGCTTCTGGCTTAAACACTCTCCTACACACATTTCTAACCATTTCTAACTCATCCTCTTGATGGATTGAGACACACCATATCCGACACAGGAGTAATGTAATGTATTCCGTTAAAGGCTGCTGATTATATGCACATGTGCAGAGTGACAAACAATTAGTGTAATGATCCAGTGATTGCAAAGCTTATCACAACATTGTATAAGATCTCGTGCACTAGAAATTACCCTGACCACCTTTTCATGCTTTCCATTCTGCATTACTGTAGAATGCAAATTTGTACATTGAACCTGAAAGGCTGCAAAGTAACTGATGTATGTAAAGCCTGTGCTGAGGAAACACTGCCTTCCAGCAAATCGGGAAAATAAAAGTGATTAGGATAAAGTGATATAAACACAGAAGCAGGGTTAAGAGTTAGCGCTCTGCTCAGTATTTATTGAAGCAAGATGTTTCCAATACGAACGGTGCTGCGTGTGTGTTCATTTCTATCTCAGAAGTAACATGCAGAGGCATGTGAACCAAAAGCTGTGGGAAGAGCAAGCAGATTTCTTCCCCCCCCTTCTTCTTCTTCTTTTCTGTCAGGCCTGTGAGCTGATAAAGCCAAAAAACAGTGGGGAGAAGCCCTCCCCCCTGCCCCAGACTGAGAAGGGGGGACAAGGCAGGCGAGGCCGGGGATGGCGGCAGAGGCCTGTGCCCCACGCAGGCCGCAGGCGTCCCTGCTGGGGAGGAAGGGGGTGTGCAACTAGGATTAAAAGGAACATGGCAAGGGATACAAGAAAAAAAAGTCACAGCACCTCCCCGCCTCTCCTAGGCAAGGATTTTTTATTTTTTTTTTCTTTTATCACTTCTCCCCCTTACCACTTCTCCCCTTCCTTGTAGGTTTCTGAGCCTTTACTCCATTTACAGCCTTTTTTTCCCTTTCCCTGAACTTTGTTTCTCATACAAAGCCCAGCAGTAAAAGAAAAAGCCCACACGTAACGGGCACAAGTCTGAGGGCTGATGTAGCTGAGAGTGTCAGTAGTGCCCTGGGGAGGAGAAGGCCTTCAGCTGCCCTGAGTGGGCACAGCTGGTTCCAGCCAGCTCAGAGGCTGAGGTAAACAGCCGTGGAAAAACCCTCCCAAAAATGGAGGAGCAAATCTGAGGAGCATACAGTGCTCTGGCACAAACATATTTAAGAAAGAAACTGGCAGGGGAGAGGCTGGAGGGGGACACCCTCAAGGGACTGTGGCTGTGGGCAACCCATGCCAGGGCAGGGACACTAAGGAACAGTGTGGGAGGGAGATCAGCAAGGAGCAAAAACTGGAAAAAGCATCACGTGCACGACGACTCCTGCCTTTATGCTGCCCGTTGCCTCACCGGGAATGATTTGACAGGCATAGGGGAAACCACGGAGAAAACAGGGGAGGTTTGGACAGGTGAGGTGTGAGGAGAGGTGTACAGTGAATGGATGTGTAATTGTGCACTTTTTTCCCCAGTACCCAAATTAGTGATCAGAATTTTTGCTTGGATTGGCAACAAACTCAGCTTCTGGGACTTGAAACTTTTTGTCCATGACAGTGCAGAAGTAAAATTTCTTTTGGACTACAAAGTGTATTTTTGAGTTCCCTGGGTATCCTTATGGTGCACTTCATCTTTCTTTCTTTTATTCTCTTCCCCTCTCTTCTGATTCTTTCCATGTGTCCTCTGGAAATGGATAATAAACTGCCATGAGATGGTTTCTATTCCTCAGCTGTTTCTAGATCCAGAGCTTTTTGCAGTGAGGGGACTGTGGGCAGTGACTCCTGGCCTGTAATGATATGAAAATGTGACTTGTTGCTTTTATATGGGGTTCAGAAACATCAGTTGCTGTTGCCTTTCCTTACTGAGTAGGCAAACGCGAGACATAATCATAATCTTTGCCTTCAAATACAAGGGGTTTGCACCATCCCTACCCTGTTCCAAGCTCCTACTGCCTTATGGAGCAGAACTGATATAGGTAGGATCAGAGTATGCACACAACCGAAACACTGACTGCATGTCCCTATTTTGTGTGTCAGAGGTCTCGGTTCCTGAGGCACTGTGCCACTTTTTGAGCAGAAGGTGTCTCTGCTCTGTTGGAAGAGGACTGGCTCCACAGCTGATATGTCAGTCTGTGCAGTAGAATGAAAGGTTTAGTTCAGTAAATCTGGTCTTGATATTTTCTTGCTAAAAACATTTCTCAGTATATACAGCTCCCTTTTATCCCTGGGTAGAAGAACAGAGAGCACTAGGCACAAGGAGGTTATGTGTTTAGATCCTCAACCCTCATTCACAGTTCAGGTATTACTTTTTATAAGGTATTGCAACCGACTCAGCCTGTCACTGGGATAGAAAGGTCTTTTCTCCCCATCCAATGTCTAGGATGCTTGGCAGTGATGGGCAAACAGTTAAAATAAGTTCTGCAACATTCTGCCAAAGTGCTTATAATCTAGGAGATGGGACAACAGATGCTCTCAGACAGGCAGGGGAGGACAAGGTAAGAACAAGACATGCTTGGGCAGTATGACAGGACAGCTGTCTTTGTCAAATGTTGTGCATGTGTACTTGGAAATATGAATTTTAAGAGAATGTATTGCAAAGCAGATCCTTGAAGATATTTACAAGAAATCTCTTCTGAGCATGAGAAAGGGAACAGGAAAACAAACAAACAAACAAACAAACAAAAAACCCAACAGCGTAGATATTCAGGTATTAGTTGGAATGAAGAGTTGGCTGGAGGAGCAAATGAGAGGCGACAGATGAATATGAATGACTGTCTAAGCAAAATGGTCAGCTCTGGGCTAGGCACATCACAGCTGTGCATATTCCAGGCTGGTAACAGAAGAACATCAAAAGCACAAATGGCACATTGGCAATGCGCCGTTGAATGGGACGTCAAATGGGAGATTGACATGGTATTAGCATTTCTTCTTATTTGGGGATGGTGTAACAGGATACCAGTATGTTCTGCATGAGGACAAGATTGAGCCAGAACAATAAGTCTTTCTTCATCTCACTAAATTTTTAGGTTACTTTTCTGTCAACATTGTGACATATCCAGATGGTGCTGCTTGAGGAATATTTGTGTGGTCGGGTCCTTTGCAGTACATTGTTAAATTAAAGCACTAGCTGAATTTCCTTTTTAAAAGCTCACTCAAAACTTCATTATTGCTGAAGTGACAACAGGAGTCATAGGTCTGAAAAGAATTGTACTCTGCACCTGTCTGACATTATCTTCCATCTAGCTCCTACCTGCTCAATTAGAATGTGTTCAAGAGAAAAAAAAAAAAAAAGAAAAAAACCCAACTAATCATTTAAAGGGCATATCATTTGGTAATGCCCAAATTGCTGCTAGTGCTATTTATAAATAATTCAAAATAAAATGAGAGCCACAGCAAACACAGCTGTAGTTTATTTGCTGTCACCCACCTGCTGGTGAATCTAGCATTGAGCCATAGCAGCTGCTTATCAGCTTCAAACAAAAAAGGGTCCATTATTATTGTTGTTATTGTCACTACTAAAACTCACACCTGGATACCTGCAACTTGCAAAACCTGGTTCTTGGTATATTTTTGTCAAGAGGCACACCAGAATTTTCTCCGCTGCCAGTCAGGACATTCATCTACAGTCTGATACAAACTTCGCTGGCATTACATGTCCTTCAGAGACAGCCTAAGGTAAGCGAGAATGCTGCTGACTCTGCATGCAGTTATTTTCACATAAAATATTAGGGATGAAAATTCTTTAAGTTCCATGTGAATAGAGTATTCTTGTATTTCTGTGTCCTCGTATTTGCCTTGTATCCTTCTCTGAAGGACAAGCTTCTAGAGATAATATATCTGACCTTACTATCTGCCTATCCCAATCAATACAAATGTCATGGCCCCTGCTAATTAAAGACAAAAGGCTCTCGCTAGTATCCCATCCATTTGTATCCACTGAGAATTTGACGCTAGAAGTACTCCTGAACATGTGATTTTTGCCTCACATTTCTGATCTGTATGGATATGCAACATAGCTAAATAACCAGATGGATTTATCCTCTGCCTCGTGAAACTTTTCTTTTTTAACTGTGTACCCTGAATAACTGCTCGATATCCATGTAAACTAGCCTCAAGATGTATGATGACTTTCTTGGCTCTGTAGCTAGTCACTATAAAAAGAACATTCTTTGGTCCTATAGGACTTCCTAACCATATGTGCAGAACAAAAAAAAAAAAAAAATTCTGCTTATCAACACAAAATAAATGTTGTGAAATAGTATCTTGTCCAAAAGTAGGAATAAGTGAGAAAGGAACTACCAGTGCAACTCTGACACCTGTCATAAGGGGATAGAAAGCCTAAATAGCTAGGTCTACCATGCTGATCATCAATGACAGTTGTCTGTATGTGAAATCCACACTCCAATACCAAAAGTCTAAACCACATCTAATCTATAAGCCGTTCCTGCTGGCCTCTCTATGTTCTTCCTCATGCACCTTTCTTTCCCTCAAACACCAGGGTTAGCTCAATTATTTACTTTGGCTACTTGATTTTAATTGGCTGCATACGCAGAGTTGCAAAGCAAAGGTTAAATGAGCAGTGTGCTTGCCCTGGGCTCAACAGTTAAAGAAGGAAAATGGGAACAGGAAGGCTCTGCCATGGTGGGGGGAGAGCTGTGTTGGAAACAGTCATGGGATGGGTATAAAGACGAACAAGTGTTAGTTTTAAAAATAAAGTATTCCAAGGAACAGCTTCAGAGAGCTGCGGAATGTATTTGTTTTTCCCTTCGTTTTGCCCAAGAAATTAAAGGACTAGGGCAAGGGGAGCTGCAAAAAAAGCACACGAAGTGGTTTCCTATTTGAATGGAAATGAAATCTGCCAATTGGTGGCAAAAGTTCACTTTTTACTCTGCTTATGGAACATAACTTGCTAATAGACCAAACAGAGTAAACAGACTCTTTCTTTACACAAATAAGAAGTGTTTGGAAGCGCTGGGGAGGAGGAGTGCCAGGCGAAAGGGGAGAAGCGAATCAAAGCCTTAGATGTTTTTAAAGTCTTCCCTATTTATAATTGCACCCAATTCAACTGAAATATTTGGCAAAAATGCACATAATCTTTAAGAGGAAAAAATGCATCTTTGTAAGAAGTATTTTCCCCTAGAAATCCTAGGAATATTACTTGTAAGTCTTTAAAATACAAAAGCTTCAATTACCGTGATAGCAGACCTTGCCAGCATTATGAAATCAAAGCTGACTTTGAACAGTAAAATACAGGTTACAGAATGCACAGTAGGGTTTCCTGGTTTAGATCTATAGCTTCCAAACTACGGACTAACTTGCAATTATTTGACAGATCTCTGGAAGATATCCTCTTCCTCCAGCATCAGAGAAGGGAGAGTGTTTGCTTAATGTTTCAGGGTCCTGACTCCAGGTTTTTTACTTCTCTCCCTCCTATGAGCAATTATTATCTCAGGAATCACTGATTTTCCCCAATCCCTCAAGTTAATAGACTTAAATGCTAGAGCTTAAATTCAACAAAAGTCCCTTCAAATTGTGCATGATTAAAAGAAGATAAAACTCAAAGCAGGATGTTCGGAGTGAAAGAACAAAATTGATTAAATAGCTTATGCTGCTAAAATAGTAGCCAAGAAAAATTAGCATCTTATTCACTCAAGAATTATCAAGCCATTTATACTGATATTAGGTACTTTTTCAGTTGATTTCAGGATACTTTTTTTTATATGATGTCATAGTATTTTACTACAACCATTTCTAGTTATTAGGTGAGTGGATTGGAAATATGAATTCCTGTGTTTTGATCCATTTCCTCACAACTTGTTGCTTGGCATTGGACATGCCTGCTTTATTTCAAAGGAAATTTCAAAGAGAATACTCCCTTCCCAAGAAATGGGAAGAGAGTGGATTTAGGAGGGTTCCCTAGAGATCAGAGAGGGGAAAAGAAATCTGTTCAATGGGATTTCCATACTAATCATTGATGGGACTGCTGCATCATGTTTATCAGGCTGACTGCTTGGGGAAATAGGGAAGGGGAAGGGGGGACCAAAGAATGGAGCTACAGGGAGTCTAAGCAGGGCAGTGCAAAGCATGCATGTGAATTTTCCCAGAAGTAGTCAAAAGGCTCTTTTACTCAAACTCTGTATGCAGCATCATGATACAGAGGCACAATAAGAGGAATGATGAAGAGAGAGAGAGCAAAAAGAAGGCAGTTTCAGTCCCCACAAATTACCAGGTGGTAACTTTATCAGATAGGCTGGTGGTCTTAGCATTCAGTTTTAAAAACAGAATTCTGTATTGCTGTGTTCAGGGTTTTTTTGAAATGTTACTCACTTTGCAGACTTTCAACAAATCACAGAACTGTCTTGTATCAAAAAAACAGTGCTGTTTGTGCACTGTATTCATTCTTGTGGTTGTGAAAGATTCATGCTGTACTACTGTTCCTTGTGCCCAAATTTTATTAGTGCCCTCATAATATAAACAAGATATCAAAATGCCTATGGCACATACAGCACAGAGCAGCACCATTAACACAGTACCACAAGCCCTTTGCATTGTGTGATTCAGCCTGGGAATTCTGATGATCTGAACTGTCAGATGTGAACCCCTCCTACATTGTTAGGGGTGGAAGTTTGCATAATTGAAAAGTAATTATTCCTTCGTATGCAATAAGACTGTGAGTTGAATATTTAAAAGTATTTCTTTACCTTTGGAACTGAAGTGCTATTGCGAATCATGGAATTTGTATTCCTAAATTATTTTGGAACTTGTGGAAATCTATGCATGGCACTGACATACTATTCTAGCCATGAACATTTTTAACATACGCTTTTCCTAAAAAAATTCTAACATTTATTTTGTAACCTACATTTCTGCTATTTCCATTCATAATATCAGCAATTTTCCATCTAAAGTTCTGAAAATGGTCTTCAGTGGTATTCAGTTCCTGCTTCTACCCTTCTCACTTTCTTCTGATGGAAATGAATACCCTGATGCTTCATTTTCATGACAAAGACCATAGCAGAAAATAATACAGACCAAGTCTTCTCCTGACATTGACTGAGGTAAGGAAGGAGAATAGGATCAAAATAACACATTCCTCAGTTACATTTTAGCATCATTATCAACAGGAATCCATAGATACCAGTTACAGAGGTGATATTGGTATGCATCATGTTCAGCATTGCAAGTGTTGCATGAGTTACATTTTAACAGTCTTTTTCGTATCTGCAATACTGACATGTATTTCAGGCATGATCAAAAGAGTTCTTCTGCAGAGAACAATGAAATATGATTACATTTGTCATAACTGCAATATACCTTATCACCAAATGACAAATTAACAGAAAAATGTTCCTTATGCCTTTTCCTTCTGTAGAATGATGTGAAACTGCCATTTTTACAGCAGAATTCACTGTAGCAATCCAGTGTGCAAAGCAGTTGTAACAGGTTCGAGTGCAGCAAATCCACTTTCAAGGTTGTGCTGCCTCCTTTACAACTACAATGACTTCTGTGAAGGCAGAGAGAAAGAATGGGAGCTCTTCTGATGTTGCCAATTTTTTTCTGCATTACGTTAATTACTTTTATTAAACACTTTTAAGAAAGAAGCAAGTTTGAATACCAAAGGAGCTTATTTGTTGGTTATTCCATTTTTCTCTTTGCCATTCTCATTTGCTTGTCTTCACAGTTAATAGTACATGCTGTGTAGAGTGTACATTCTGCAAACTAAAAATAACTTGGAAGCCCACGACTACATTTAGGTTTTGTCACTAAATTCTTCTGTACATGTAGAAACTGAATTACATTTCTGAATATTTAGATCACATGATATGTGAAGAAAGTATCTACATGATCTGTTTTGCATGATTTAAAGAAAATTTAAAAATTCAGATCTTCCAATTGGAGATTTTTTTTTTTTTTTTTTACTTTTGGAAGGTATTTTAGAAACTCATAATAGACATTTTCTAGGAAAACTGATATTCTTTAGGATACCAGATAATTTTATAGGAAAATAACTGTCTACTGATAAGGTTACATAGTATATTGATGCCTGTTAGAGACCATTTAAGGGATCTCTCAAGACTAACAGAATTTTTTCAGTTCAGATTCTTTTCAGGGATTCTCTTTTGATAATGTCTCCATGTCCCACATTTGGAATTTGTTGGCAGGAAAAGGCAGATTGTCCAATGAGGACACTAACCAGCGACAGACATTTTGAAATTATATGTAGAAAAACAAGTCTCCCTTTAAACAAGGAAGACTGAGCAAGTAAAGCAGAAGTATAAATACTGTTGCCAAAACGGATGTCAGCAGCTGTTGGGCAGGAAAGAAAAACCTTGTAGCTGAGGCAACAGAGTAAATGGATGATCGCCCAGAAACAACAGAAGAATCTGGCAGTGGAGCAAATGCTGCAAACATCTGCCTAGTATCTGTGATACGTCAGGGCTCTGCAGTGCTTGGATCAGTTCCTTTTATCTCCTGAGTACTGATCGTGTGTTCTGTCACTCTGTGCCCAAAGGACCCCTCGTCCCTCCTATGCTTTCCTGTTTTGTGTAGTCTCTCTTCACTCTGCTTTGCTCAGAGAGCACCACAGAGGCACGCTCTATACCTTAATGACTGGAAAAAATATGGAAAAAAGGAGTCGCTCTCTATGAGTCAAGAGGCAGATTAATGTCACAAGAGGAACTATAAATGTTCTTGTGTGCTTGCTGCAGCCCACTTTCATTGGCACTGCCTGTCCCTTTCAAGACTCCAGACTACCAAGTGAGTCTAAAAGTCTCTTGTCACACAGCATTTGACCTCCAGATGAGCCAGTAACACTGAGAAAAACTGCATCAGTGGAACAGTAACTTGTAAAAGGCAGCAAAATTCACACTCATCATAATTACTGTCTTTTCAGTAGGAATCAAAATGCTATTCTCAACCTTCCTGCACAATCTAACTTCTCTCATTACATTAGCAAACTGCCAAAGCAATGCTCCAAACTTCTCTTTAACGCAGTTTTCTCTTCATAAGGTGAGCACAACTCTTCTGATATTCCTGAACAGGAACACACAAGGTCAAGCCACCTTCTTAGCTGGCATTAGGATAGAACTCTTTCCAGAGGTGCTGCACTAAACTGGCAGGTATCAGCCGTGGTTCAACTTGCTTTCTTCTTGTCTTCTGAAAGAAGTGTCAAGCAGTGGTTCTTGTTGATGGAACAAATATGTCTTCAGAGTCTATATACTACAAGAAATTCTTTCAGAGGGCTTTTCCATTTATACAAATTATGACTAATTTCTAAGCTACATCAAAATAAGTATTCAGTGTGTTCTATTAGTTCAGGATCTTCTCTTACCCTGATGTCACAATTCCTTATTTAGAGATTCATTCATCTTTCTTCTGCATCCTCACATACTAAACTCAGTTAAATGAGTTAAGAGACTGCTAAACTTTAAGACCCAAGAGCAGCACTTTAGAAAGAAAAGAAAAAATAAAAAATTACCTAACCTAGGCATAGGCTTTCTTTTTGATGTGTACAGCAGTGTTCTTACTGCTAAGCATCCTAGTTCTTCATAATCATCCAGACTAGTACCTGTTTGGAGCATTTAATGACACTCATTTTGAGCACGTGGCCTGGTTTCCTTTATGAACCAAATAGATTTGTGGAAGGGAAGGTGCTGCAAATCTGTGCCTTGTCCTCACAGAGAACAAGGATATGGCCAGAGCACGTTTTTAGATTCAAGAACTGGGAATCACTCTTAGGAGCTGTAAAGTAAAAGTAGCATCAGTATTGCACCTATAATTCACATCAAAAGCCCAACACATAACATCTGTTGCCCCAAATGGATCTGTAATTCTTTAGCATCTTGTGTAGAACATAAGCAGTGAGGCTGAGTGAGCCAAGATCAAAAGTAGAGGAAGGGCGGAGTGCTCTACAGACTAATATTAGCACAGTATTCTGTAAAAGTCTCTTTCAAAGTGTGAAAAGCAGGCACTTGTATTTGAAGTCTTGGGAGTATCTGGGGGAAGGGATGAAATTTTGTTGTATGCAGGTGGTCCTAGGAACTGCAGAATTTCTTGTGGAGGAAATATTTATTGTTCTTTTCCATAAAAAGGCAGTAAATATTTTACAATAAAAACGTTGGAGAGAGGATGTTTTTTTCCTAGAGAATAATTATGCTACAATTGAAGTTAACAGCTATTGAAATCCAGATACCAGAATGCAGAACATAGGGGTTTGAACAAGAAGGTGTATGTTCCAGTACCACCACTTTGTTACCCAGATATCCCAAAGCAACACATGTGACATTCTTCGTCAGGTAAAGGCTATATTAATATGCACTTGGATGAAATCAGGGCTCTATTCAGATAACCATGTCCTCCTTATTTGGACAAAAGCCTTATCACTAATGCCAGACTCAGGCACCAAAGTGGATCTTTTTATCTCATCTTCCTCTAGCAGCCTTTGAGTTCCACCCCATTGGCTGGAATGATATTTTTTGTAGACCTAACAGAAACCAAGCCATCAAACGTTACAAAAAAGTCAGAGTTTGCAGTGCCCTTGCTGACCAGGACCAAGAAACAAGATTCAGCTCTCATATAAGATGTCTGTTCAATGGAAGACTAAACTTTACTTTTACTTCCAGAAAATGGATCAAACTTTTTGGTATCTTGGACTATTTCTGCAACAGTGAGGAGATCTGTGAAGTGAATAACCTTGCTGCATGTACTCTTCAATACCAGAGATTTCTCATAATCACTCATACAGAAAAAACTTCACGCAGACTCTCAGGAATCTTGGAACATGCAAGGACACTTTACCAGGTAATTTTCTCTTCCTTCCACTCATTACAGTCTTGTAGCTCTAAAAAACTGTGGAAGAATATAATGAAGAAACTTAGTTCCCTGTCCAGGCAGTGTAATTATGTGTTTGAGCACTTAATGATGTCCTTGAGGAAGCCTCATTTGCTCAAGTTCCTTATCCTCATTTCAATTCACAGGCTGAATGGGGTACTATTTTTAAATATATATACATGCATTTTTTATCATTCTGGGACTTCTGCTCTACTGGGACCATTAAGACTGTTAAGTTCTGAAGAATCCACCAGACTGGACCAAATAGGTACTGATATTGATTCTGATTCACAGTACCTGGACCCTGTTGTGTTTTTAAATATTATATAAGCAAAGGTTGGGGTTGGGAGGAACTGCTACTGGCAGTATTGTAGATACAATTTTTCCCAAGAATTAATGGATCTATAACATACTGTATATTTCAAATGTTGTGCAAACTGGATTGTTGTTTTAAAATAAATCATAATAAATTATAGAAATGCTTTTTTCTGTTGGCTTCGCTATGTACTATGCCTCTAGGTGAGAGAGAAGATAAACAGCAGGCTTTCCTGTGTTAGGCCAGTATACCTTCTCTGGCAATAAGGCAGAGAAGCCCTGCTGCTTGGGCAGAGGCCATGCTGACAGTAGATCCTATTAGTGGAGCTTTCTCTATGCCCTTTTCCTACCTTGCACTGGATCAAAGAAAGGGAGAAGCAGAAGAGGGGAATAAATCATCACCCTGACCACTGCTTCCCCAGACATCACCACTGTCCTGAGTTCCCATCTCCCACGGCACTGCCCTTCGCTAACACTCATGGCAGAAGTCGTGACTCTGGGGGCATGGCTGCTCTTGGCATTACCTCACCTCTCTGTAAGCATGACCCTGTAAGCCTGGAGCTCTTGCCATGCCCAGATTTTCCACTACACCACTTTCTGCCTTCTGCAGATAAGGACTTCAAGTAGATGCGACAGAGTGGAGTACCTGTCAGACTCCTTTTACCTCTGCCCTACATCACCAATGCTTTACCCTTCCTCTTCCTCTGTTCTTCCGTACAGATGGGCGGGTTTTCCCCATCCAAATTTTATTTCCCGCCTCATCTCCTTTTCCCCTAATAAGCAGCAGGATCTTCCCATAAATCAGTGAGACCCTGGCTTCACTGGTGATCCACAGCACCAGGAGGTGGCCACTTGACCTGAGGGATCACAGTGACGGCAGGCCCTGTTTCCTATCCCAGAGCAGAGGAAAAAGAGTTCAAACTATGGCTGGTACTGGATTCCTAGAGAAAAAAAATAAAAGAAACAAGGCAAGGTTGTGGCCATCCTTTCTCTGGCAGACTCTCCTTTTTTTCAGCAATCTGCCATTCTGCGGGCAGCTTGGACTGCTTGTTGGTATAAGATGGCATAGTTCCACTGAAAATCAGTGCAAGTTTGCGCTCCCAACACCAGGCACTGTTTCTTCTTTCTGTAGTGGAAGAACGTTTTTTCAAAACAGTATACATTTATACTCATCAGTATACCCGATAGCCATAAATTATACAGAAAGCTTGCAGATTTCGAAGTGCTTTTAGGTGATCTGTATGCTCATGCTTGGTAGGTGGAATCAAGCTATAAACTCGTATGCCAAATTGCAATGTACACTTCCCAGCTGTAGAAGCCCTACTTTGTAAAATAATATGAGGTGAGGGGGAAGACATAGTCCAGTATCATATATCTGAACAGGGTCAGCAGTGGATAGGGGAATAAAGCCAACAACTTTTCTGAAAACTGGAACAGAGTAAATAAACTATACCTTTGAGAAATCTGCCCTTTTGATTTATTATTTTCTCATTGCAATAGTTTGCTTATATTTCGTATTTTGCCCCAGTATCCTGAAGAATTTTATAAACTGCATTTGATATGTGGAGAGAAAATTCTATAAGCTTTAAAATCTAGCCACCTCTTATTTGTAAGAAACCATAAAATATTATAATAAAAATGGTAAAAAGAAGTACCTATCTGAAGCATGCAGTTTACAAGAAGAAAGAAGCCATGTTTTCAACAATCACAGAAATGTTGAAGTAAAAGAATAAGAAAGCCCAGCACATATCAAATACCTGTTTAAAAACTCTGATGAAACACTTCTTCCACAGAGTGCATCAGTAGCTGGTTCCACTCACTGCTTTGTATCTTTACAACATATTCCTAAATCTCCCTTACTACATATTAAGTCAGTATTTTATTGCCTGGCCCTGCAAGCACAGCACAGAGAACAAACATTTAGTTACTGTCCTTTTTTGTATACTATCTTCTATAGTGGAAGGCTACATATCCTCCTCATTTATTTTCCTATTTGTAAAATTGTTTAAATTTGTCCTCCTTTTCTTAAATGTCACTCTTACTAAAACTCTTGTCCTGCTACCCTCCCCTGGATTTGCCTACATCTACATCTCTTTAAATATGAGGCCTCATCAGCACTAAGCAGAGCAGAATAATTTCTGTCCATGTCCATGTGATAATCCTGACATAATATGTGGTTTCTCCAGCAGTTCAATATTTGTAATTCATTTTTATCTTGTCATCCATTAGATCTTTTAGATGTTTTTTCTATAACATTACTTCTTACCTAACTGTACTATATTTTGGCATTTACACATTTGATTTCTCCTGAAAGTTAGGACTTCTCTTTACTGGATCTCATCACCAATTTGGACAATTTCTTCAACTGACAAAGACATTTCTAAATTCTGTGCCAGTTCTTAAAGAATTTGTGCCACCCCCTGTGGTGTCAGCTATGCATTTTGTAAGTGCATCACCTACACTACACACAGCACATTACTGGAAATATGCATTAGGATCAGGTCTAAGACAGACCTCCGCTGAGTTATGTGAGAATTGGTGCCTTTATTTAATAAAAAATCACTGACAGCTTCTGCTCAAGTGAAGTTTTTAAATCATTTGTATGGTAATTTCATGTGGACTGCATGTTGCTTATGAGAATGTCACGTGACACAATGTCAAAATCCTTACTGAAGGCAATATACAGCACAATTGCAGCTTCTTCCCCATTGACTGAGCCAGTTATCCTGTCAGAGAGGAAATTAAATTGATTTGACACAATTTGTTCTTAGCAAATCTGTGCTGTCTGGTTTTCTAACACTTAACTTTCCTCTCTAAGCTGATAAATTGGTCATTTAATAATCTTGCTATGCTATCTTAGTACTGAAATTTGGAAGTCTGGCTTAATTTCTGAGTCCTCCTTTTTTTAAAGATGTCACCGTCAGAATTTTAGTTTATGGGTAGCAAGGAAAATTAAATTTCAACTACCACAAGTGAAATCCAGAAATATGGATGACCTCACACGCTTCATCCAGCATTGGCTTAGTGCTGCAGCAGTAGATATCTGACACAATTCCTTATAGGATAGTAAAACAACTAACTCTAGGTGCAGGAAACGTAGAACTTGATCTTCTGTCCTTCACCTGCACTGCAACTTTGTGATTGCACTTTGCGATTGACTTGTGTTTGTCAAAAACACCTGGTTACATTTTAACTGCCATTCTACAAGCACTCAAATTAGCAACAGGACACAAGGCAAAGTCCTGCCCTGCATCTCCACAAAGAGACCACGCTGCTGTCTGACAAATCAAGTGACTGACATGCAGAGGGGAATATGTGCTTCTGCTCCTCTGAGAAATTTAAAGGCAGAAAGGGAGAAGTATGGGCCATGGCTAAGCTCCTGCTGCCACTACCAAAGAAGGGAAAGACGGCTTTAAGCTTGTAAAGATCAAAACAAGGATCGTACCAGACACATGCACCTTTGAACTGTACAGGGTTTCTTCTGGATAAAGCATTCTCTTTTCATTACCATTAAAATAAAAAGTCCCTTGAATGCTCATGTTATCCAACTCCTGTCATAGTCCCTTTAGCATAAACACCTTGAAATCACTGCATATTGGTGTCAAATTCACATGCGCTGTAAGACCAGTCATGTTTGTTCTCTTTGTTTAACAGAATGCAGAGAAATAACCTGAGATCTTTCTAGGGAGCATCCTATGAATATGTACTGTGTTTCTCCTTCACTACATTTTAAGAAAATATCTTAATTTCAACTGCTAGCAGATTCAAAATTTTCATTTCTCGGTTGCCCAAACCAACAAAATCAAAACATAATCTAATTTGTAGGGTACATCATGAAGCCATTGGACTTCTCTATCAGAAAGCAAAAAGTCCATGGGGATGATTTGCATTTTCCATCTTTCTTGAGGATTTCACTTGGAGCCATAAAGGGTTTATGAATGAATTAAGCAGCAAGTCTCCATGACTTTGCTGTGCTTTAGATGTTCCTTGAAATTATTCCTTCCTGGGTCTTAAATTTCCATAAATAATAATTGTATGAAAAGGGGTTTGAGGTGTTTTTTTGATTGGTTGTTTTGTTTTGGTTTTTGTTTTGGTTTGGTTTTGTTTTACCCATGAGAGTGCCTTAAAATGTTTGAGCTCTGTTCCTTGGAGTAGTCATGTAACCACCTCCTGTCTAGACAGAAATATCAATATATTCTGGTCATATAAAGAAAGGCCAGGAAAGAACAGTAGAAAGCAAAAGACAAAGAGATCCGGGATTTGAGGACGTCTCTCAGCAAATGTTCATATCGATATTTATTGTGTTTACCCAAATAAAAAAATCCTCCCAAGCATGTTTTAAAAAGGATATAGTGTTTACATAAATTTCTGCTTTCCCTGGGCTCTGTGATATTTTCTTTGCATTTTGGATGTTTTTTCCTTGAAGAAAGTGGTCAGCACCAAACTCGGGATTTATGTAATTCAAAGTAGAATGAAAGTAAAAACAACTAAAGAAAAATTAACACTGGTATGTACAAAACAATAAGACACCCGAAGTTTAATGCAAAAAATATCACTAGACTACTTCCTCCACTACAACAGTTTGTAGACTGAAAGTAGAACTCAAGTATAATTATGTGTTGCAGATATTTTTCATTGGTGCCTTACAACTTATGCATTTTTCATACTTTCTTTTCATTCAACTCCAGACCACATTAATGTAACAGACTTTTTGGGAAAAAAAAATAATTCTATCATAGGTAGAAAATGTTAATCTTAAGAAATCAATTGAGTCTCAAAGAGACTGTATTTCTGTCTGTTCCTATTTTTACTTTTATTGTATTGAATCTCTTGCTTTTGAAATAATTTCATTTTGGAAACTTTACCCAGGAGCAAACAAAAAAAAGATGATGTGGATGAAAATTTGGCAACAATTACTGAGGCAATTTAGTAGTCTCTGATGTTCACACAATATATGAACATGCTATTCAAGAGAATAGTAATTACTGACATAAACACGTCTGGCAGGCGTGTTTATCTGTCTACATGTACATTCTTGTGTTTCAGAGCTCCTACTTGAACAAATGCATATGAACATTAGTTCTATTAAGTACTTTGAAGGAGAAATCTTTCCAGGAAAACAGTGAAAAATTTAGAGGAAAATAGGAATTTTGCAAATGTAAAAAGTCCACAGATTATGAATATTTTTTTGCTATTCACCTTTTTGCTTCTAAGAAAGTCAATCAAATGTTTGCAGAATTCATCTTCCTAGAGTTAGGATGTTTCATTCCTGGTTATATAGACTTCTGGTCTTTTTAAAATGCTGACAAATGATTGACATTTCACTGCAGATGGGTAAAAAGAGGTCACTGGGTGGATAGATGTCAGTACATGCACTCACATGTTGAATTTAATTTTCTGCATCCCAATAATACTATATTCTTTTATACAGAAAAAGAAATCCAGTGTCTGCTCTCTTTTTTTCCCCTGTTGAGGATCTCACTGGATTTCTTTGAGGGAGGCATTTGTAAAAATATGTGTAAGAACTTTAGGTTTGGCTCAGAGTAGCAGAATGCGTAATAATTAACTCTCTCAACGTAAGACTCCCATGGGCTGCTTCAATCCATCCTTTTGAAAAGATCATCTTTCCAGCTCCCTCAGGTTTACTGAAGATGTGTTGCTTTTAAAACTGCAGTCTTGAATTTTTCCTGGAATTGTTTACTTTTTTCCTCCCTCACAATCCCTGCTTTTGGTATCCTGGTTTAAGTGCTGTGACATCATACTGCATCACCTGAAAGCGCACAGCAATTTGTTTAGACAGTATAGCTTTGGGGGAATATTTATAGAGCTGTCTGTGCACTGAAATCCTGCTATGGAACAAAACAAGCTCTAATCTTTTGGGGATCTACATGATCAAGTCAAATGCCAGCATTGACACTTGGTGTGATTAAACAGGCTGCTGTATCTTTATAAACTGATTATACAGCAATGCAGGCTGCTCTGCCGGAGGGAGGTGGCATTAATGCATGCTAACACTGAGTCTCTTTTATTCTCTAAGGTTAGGTTTGTTATACCACTGATGTCAAAGGGAGAGCTGACACTACCACAGAACCTCAAACTACATGAACATATCACGATTAATTTAATCACCTATAATGTCAGTGCCTGTTGAAGTTATCTATCATTCAGCCGTACATCACAGAGAGCACCATCATCGTACAGACTTTCTGCAATAGAAACAATGGCAGTCATGGCGAGACTTTTCAGGAAAATGAATTGAATGAGTATTTTGTACCTGATAATGTTGACATCTATATTGATGTTTGATGGCAGGTGAAAAAAGGCTGCCTATAAATCAAAGGATTGGAGAATGTCAAGGGTTTGTCTAGGTTTTTATTAGCATTAATCAGTATCTGATACTTATTGAAGGCAGAACAAAAAATTTCCATTCATTGCATGTTTTCAAGAATGAAAAAAATCTTCTATTGGAGGAAAATGTTTGAGAGGAAAAACTAGAAGAGGTGAGAAATATTTTATATTCAGGGCACAGGAGCAGAGTCTGGTTTGACTTATTTTTCTAACTTGCACAGCCTGTAAGATCTTAGACACATCATTTCATTACTGTATGTCTCTTCTCCATAAAGTATGTTCTTTTCCTATAATTTGCCTGTGCCTCCTTATGTCTTTTCTGTATCTTGCCTGGTTGGCCACTTTCTGGAGTCAAACAGCAACCCCCTTAAACATAGATGCAGCAGATGATTCAAGAAACCTAGAGACTTCATGTGCAGGCTCACAAGATACACAACAAATTGGTGGCTTTTATTCACTGTCAGTAACACCTGGAAGAATCCATAGTAGAGAAGTCACTGGGCCATATACAATGGTGCCATGAATCATATGCACTCTGTAGGCTGCTGGTCTGGCCTAGTATTTTTAAATGTAAGCCCTTTTGTTTATTGAAAATCTCCTGCTACAAAAAAAAACATTAAGCATAAAGAAAGCATGACGGTATGACTTGTTATATGGTGCTACCATATAGTATAAATATATATAGTTCTGCTTCACAAACATGCAGAGAACTTGTAATTACTCTGACAAAAATGATTTTCTGAAAGTTTTGACAGGTGTTAAGAGCACTCTTGAAATATGACATGGTGATAAGAGCACTCTTGAAACATGACATGGTGAGTTTGAAATGGAATTTGAGGTCATTCTGTTAGTTCTGATGCAAAATTATGAAAATTCTTTTTTTTTTTTTTACTGCTTAGTTTTAATTACAGTCTCACTGTACTCTAACAGGTCTTTTAGCTATTCTTGGGTTACTGAAAGCAACATTTTAAAAATAACTTACAAAATACAGTTTCAAAACTACTTATATGAGCAGAGTTTCCCAATTTAAAAGGTGAAGGAGTACAGAAAATGAATTAGATCTTGAACTTCTTAAATGCCAGACAAGTTATGTAAGCAGCAGTGAGAAGTTTTGTAAAATGTTTATGTTCTGTCATTTTTCCCTCAGGAGACAAAGGAAACACTATACATCTTCCTCCCTGCTTATCTTCAGCTATTTGGTAACCATAACTACATCCCAGCATTGGCTACTTAGCAGAAACATATACTTCTATAGGACATCTGTTTCGCATGCCTGTTAAATATTTCTTTCTTCACAAATATCTGCAGGAATTCCCATATTTCTTACTGAGAAGAAATTAGTGTTACTTTCTACTAAGAAAAAGGAAGCAATTCCCAATGCGCAATTTGTGGCTTCTGCCACACCATGGGTAAGATTCCAGCTTAGGTCAAAGACCATTTCTGAGAATTCTCTTGTGCCCATGCAGACAGCTACTGAATTCAGTGAACTTCTTGGGGATGTCTGCAACAACAGGGCCTAAACACTGACCCAAATAGAGAACGGCTACCTCTTCTTGTTACCATGGATTACATCCTTCCTATTGTATGTCAGAATCACAGAATGGTTGAGGTTAGACCTCTGGAGGTCATCTGGTCCAATACCCATCTTCAAGCAAAGCCACCTAAACACCATCAGAGACACCAAGAAATCATGTACAATTTGATCTCTTACATAAAGGCTTTCTCTGTTCCATGGGAGAGACCAATGTAGTTTTAAAATGAATACAGACATGAAATAGAAATTTCTGACATTTTTAGAGGAGCGGACAAGTTCTTAAAGAGATTTAAATTTCACAAATTCCAACAAATCTGAGTCCTTAGTCCTAGCAGTCTCATTTACAGCAGGTTCCCAAGGATGTCATACTGCCTGTGCTAGAAACTTGTGGCATTGGATCTACAGGCATCAAGCTTTTCATTTCTACATGTTCATAACTGGATCTTTGATGAAAATTGAGCTCACGCGTGTCCTTGAAAATTGAGTCCCTTGTTTTGCACGTCTTCCTTAACAGCCTCTTCATTTTACACCAGCATAAACTGGGGTTTGATAATCTCCAGTTCAAGGCAGCAAGAAACATTATGACTGATCTCTAATGGTTGTTCACCAGCCTAACTATACAAGTTTCCATCCTGGTAAAAGGGTTTTCTATGCAAATGTCCAACTGTTTTGAAGTGTGTTCAAGTGAAATTTTGTCCTAGTTTTGGCTGGGATAGATTTAATTTTCTTTCTAGTAGCTGGTAATAGTGCTGTGTCTTGGATTCAGTATGAGAAGAATGTTGATAACACACTGATGTTTTCAGTTGTTGCTAAGGAGTGTTTATGCTAAGTCAAGGATTTTTCAGCTTCTCATGCCCAGCAAGAAGGCTGGAGGGGCACAAGAAGTTGGGAGGGGACACAGCCAGGGCAGCTGACCCAAACTAGCCAAAGGGGTATTCCATACCACGTGACAACGTGCCCAGTATGTAAACTGGGGGCAGTTGGCCTGAGGGGGATCGCTTCTCGGGAACTAACTGGGCATCGGTCGGTGAGTGGTAAGCAATTGCACTGTGCATCACTTATTTTGGATATTCCAATCCTTTCATTATTATTATCATTTTATTATTGTTATTAGTAGTAGTTTCTTCCTTTCTATTAAGCTCTTCTTATCTCAACCCACAAGTTTTACCTTTTTCCTTCCCATTCTCTCCCCACATCCCACTGGGTGGGGGGGGAGTGAGTGAGCAGCTGTGTGGTGCTCAGTTGCTGGCTGGGGTTAAACCACGACAACTTTGTATGAGGAATATAATTCTGAAGTTTGCATTTAGACAAATAGAAAATAGCAGCCTGTGAGTTCAGCTGCATGGTGCTGTAACTGGTATCAACAGGAAACCAAGCCAGTTTGCCTACTTCTATCTT
This sequence comes from Haliaeetus leucocephalus, assembly GCF_000737465.1. Classification (NCBI taxonomy): domain Eukaryota; kingdom Metazoa; phylum Chordata; class Aves; order Accipitriformes; family Accipitridae; genus Haliaeetus; species Haliaeetus leucocephalus. The sequence continues at coordinate 7,264,451 of NW_010972753.1, forward strand.
CATGTACTCTCAGATGCCAGCACCACTTTTTATTCCATTCAGTTTCTACTTGTCTTTACCTCACTTTCCTACTCCACAAGTGTCTTCTGTCCCTAGTATATTTTCCTTTCTACTTCTTTTCCTGTGGTATTCTAAACACAGCTGTCTCTTTCACATTCCAGACTCGGCTCCTTTTTCACACACCCGTCAACCAAGAAAAGTAAGCACAACCTGTGGGGATATGGTATATGAGAAAACATGCTATCAATTAAGATAAGGATTTGTATCAGGAAGGAAAAGTTGATAAGAAGTCTTGCCTAAATAGTTGAGGGTGAGAATGTGAGAATGACAGAAAATGTTTGAAATGGCTAAGAACTGTATTGGGTTACACTGAAAACAGGAAAATCAGGGATAGGAAAAATAGGAGGAAGAAAATGGAGAAGAAGCAGTGGTTAGCATTTTTTGCTCTAGCCACAAATGTCCAAGTTCCATCAACCAGCTAATATATCATCCCAAACTTAATCTAAATTTACATCAACAATAGATAATAGCAACGGACAATTTCTTTGCTGAGATTTGTCTTTTGACATGATACTGTTTGAGTCAGGATCTTAACTTACAGTAGTATATTTAAATGCCTATTGGCTAACTAGAATGATTGCTGCACAGCAGCTGCTATTTTTTATGCCCTTCAAGTCATTTTCTGAAGGATGAGTGTGTCTGATTTTTTTTAGTTCCTGGGTGTTAGTATAACAACATGATGATTAGTACATCATTTACATTAGTTTATTTCTTTAAGATAATTTAACAACCTTGTCTTTATTCAGGTCCTCAAATCCATCATTAAGCACCAAAATAATAGTAACTTATTTTTTTCAGAATAGCTAAAAACCCACAAATCCAACCTCAGTTAGTAAAATCTGTAAGTGCTCAGAAAGCCTTCAGATCAGATAGCTTGTATTTAAGAGTAAAAAAAGAGTTTAGGAACTTAACATTAACTACAAAAAATTAAATAAATTCTGTATCTGTGACCTCTAAGAAATGAAAATTTTCCTGTTAAAGTGATGTCTCTTTGACAAAGAGATAGAAAATAACAGAAGTTAAACTTTCAAACAGCATTATGTTGAGTAAACCATGCAAAATAAAAAGAACTTTATACTAAGGAATAGAGTTTATGAATTAACGTTCAGTCTTTAGTATTTTGGTTTAGAATGTGCTCATGTATTTTATGGATATCATCGACTGTCCTGACCTATGGAAAGTTTACCAGAAGATTCTGTCTCTACAAACTAAAGAATCCCTAAGATTTTGATTTTCATTTAATTATGGTTTTAATTTACTTCTCCTTAGAACTGCTTGCAAGTTTTTCATCCATGCCAGACAAAGCAATCACCTCTCTTTGACTTCATAGCACCAACAACTACGCTTCTTCATTAGGTATGTGTAAACACTTACAGTCTTCCTTTCTTGTCTTTTCATTTTCTCAGGGAGTTAGCATGCTGGCATCCTGAAAAGATCTTAGGAATGAAATAGAAGAGAAGGGTTTGTTGGTGAATCCTGCCACAGGATTTCTTAACACGAGCCTTGCCTTCTTTTGACTTTTGCTATGTCTGACAGGGAACAGCAAAGCCACTGTGTACAAAACCATAGCACTTTGGATGAAACAAGATTCAAAATTTTCAGAAACAAATTATCTTGTTGTTTTGCACCAGCCTTACAAAAATCTGGTCCTTCCTCAGACATCAATTCCTCAGAAACTAAGGAAAGCCCCCGAGTGATTAAAACACATATTCAGGAGTGTGCAGTGACAAACATACCTAACACTGTCCTGAGCTATCATGATCTGCAGTAAATGCCAGAGTTTCTGCAGGTTTTTATATCAAGACCATCACTTTAAAAATTAAAATAACATCAAAATGACAAGGTTTGTTCAGAAAATCAATACCGATGTTTTACACGCTCCTTGGTTAATACTAGTTGTCTTGTAAGCCTTTGTTTCCATCTCCCCTAAGTGTTGGTATTTCTATATATCCTCCTCAGAGAAATTCCAACTACGAACAATTTTTTCTGTCTTCGCTACTCTGCCACTCATGTTAAAAGCTGATCTGTGGTTTCTAAAAATAAACTGGTAAGAGGTAATAAAACTGTGCCTAATAAAACTGCCATTCCATCACAAGTTTGTGAGCTTAGTGTTATTTTTACATGAAAGCCTGGCTGAGTCAGAAAGAAACCAATAATGAGGGGAAGATTCTTTTTTTGTGGCAAGATCAGTGAGAAAGCTCTCTGTTGAACACATAATGAAGTTCCTCATTAAACTCCTTCTATTACTGCATCACATTTTGGAAAATGGGATTTAAATAAATCTGTAGTATTTTTTTTAACTGTTGGAATCCTACCAGAAATAGGGGGTGGTAGGAGAACAAGGGACGGAGGTGAATAAAGACTACTGGATGATTGTAAATAGAAAGCAGGCATTTCCAGATGGATTTGAGTCAAAAATCTATGGCTCGATATAACCAAGATTCTTCACTAGCTGTATTAGCAGCTGTTATTCCAAGATTAGCAGTGATTTCGGATGTAAGTTGAGGCATGGTGACTCACATGTCTGTTTTTGAAAATCTTTGCCTGAAACCCTGTGTTTGTGCAGCAGAACATAAAGGCATGCACTGTGAAAGACATTTTTCATTAATGCTGTGGAGTATACTGAAAAGCAGCTGGATTTTCAATATGTAACGAAAGTACATGGGATGAGGGGGGAAGTGGGTGGCAAAAGAAGGGAGGCAAAAATAACGTGTACCATGTTTACATCACAATTAAGTGCAACTTCTTGCAAAAATCCAGTGATAAGCGTATTTTCTTGTGCGTCCACTTGGCTTCATTGCCAGGTTTTCCACACAGTTATACCACAGTATAAAATATGGCACCAATTGTTTGATTTCCTAGTGTAACTCTCTAATAAGTATTATAGTACTATCAGGGACCACTGCAGAGTTTGTTACTTTCAGTGCCTTCCTAAACCCAAATACTACCTGAATCACCACTGACTTATGCAGCCTTATGATGTCTTTATCAGAGGTACACTTATGCAGATATACAGCAAGATTCAGAAGGTTTTTACATCTGGACTGTATGTTCAAACACATATTAGATACAGTGGTCAGTATATCAGAGGAAATTATACAGTCCATTTTGCCTTTCATTTTTTTCATGCACTATTCAGAGGATTATCACTCCACTCATGCTGTTTCCCACAGAAGAGACAAGTAAATTCGCAGTGTTTAGACATACTAAAATTAATACAGATATTTTAAGGGTTCTAATTTTTGCTTATGATTGTTCATGAATGAGTCTCCCTGACAGATTCATCTTATGCACGTACTGCAGGATCATCATGATAAACTGTTGCTGTATAGTACATGACTACGTACTATGTGAGGGAAAGATACAGTTAATACATTGACTAGGGTAGAAACAGGTATATACAGACTGCTTCATGGAATTGAAACACAAACACATTTTTAATGATTAGGGGAAATGGAAATTTCAGGAAGAAATTACGTAACAGTGAAAAATAATGGAAGCATCAATGAGAACTAATAATGTTCACCTACTAAAAAAACATTTTAAAAGTAAACACAGCACTATCGTCTCATTTTCAGTTTCACTGTGACCTTCTGATAACTGCTAAACCTGGATTGAGGTTTACCACATGCTAAAATTATCATCTTTTTTATATTTTACTCCTATTTATTATATAGTCTTTTCTGTCCTTATCAGTTATATTCAGCATCTGTTTCCTTTGTAAATATATTTCATAGTTTATAAAAGAATTAAGCAGGAAACCAGCTTGTGAAAGTTTTCACTGAAGAATCTAATTCTTCACCTTTGTGGTCATTAGCAATTACTCAATTTTTAATTGAGCTTTTTTCTTTTTTTTTTGTATTTTCAAAATGCAAAACCTGCAAAATAAAGCATTGGATGATCTGTACAGCCTTCCCATTATATTAATGTTAAAGTAATGAAGGGGCATATTTGTTAATGTATAGTGACATTATGGTCAGGTTTTTTGCTTGGGTAGTCTTATTCTTTTGCTCTGCCAGTATTAGAATTGTCTGCTAAAGCAGAAAGCGGGCTTAGAAAATATCTTCAAAACTTAATTTTGTCACCCTGATTGGAACAGTGTGTGCGTTAATATAACGTTACTTGCATCATACAGAACTTCTCAGCTGCAGCTCTGAAAGCACTTCATACATATTGAGAGTGACTGCAAGGTGATTTCCCTAAAGGCATTTAGCAAGCCCCTGGCAGCACTTAGAGTAGATCCCAAGTCTGCTGAAACACATTCCCATGCTGCCCTGACTGACTAGGAATGTTGCTTTTTTGGAGAGAAATTAAACTGAAGGGAGATACATACATTAAAAAAAAATTGCAGTATCCTTGCATGATGAAAGTGATTCTTCTTTGTCAATGATGGTGGTTTTTCTTTGTCCACACAACAAAATTATTAAGTGGAAGCTAGGCAATGTATTTTAAGGCTATTAGAAAAATTGTAAGTGACTACAGACTGCTAAGATATGCACCATACGTGCACCTGACTGTAACATCTTCTGTTCATGTGTTTGAAGGGAATGAGCCAATTAATGTAATTCCCTCTTGCCTTTACCTTAAAATCTCTTTTAGAATTAGGAAACCACTGACTCGGTGCTTGGATTTGAGCTTTTAAGTCAATTCACAGGTCTCGCTGGTGTATTAAAACCCCAGCTTTGCCATTTTATTTGCTATTCCTTGCATTTGTTTTCCTTTCACTAATTCTTGACACAAAAACTCCTCTATCTCCAACTTTTATTTTTACAATCACTGTAAAGATCATTGCTTCAGATCACATACAAATTTGTACTTTTGTACAAAGGCAGCGGTTTTACTACATCATTTTCCCTGGTCCTAAAAGACTAAATAAAACAAAAGTAAGACGACAAACAAGTAAACAAACCCCACCAAGCTCCTACTAGAGGAAGCTGTAGAAGGAACATTCCAAAGAGTGGCCAAACATCAGTTTTCTGTATTGGTGTAACCATCCAAGTTTCAGAATGAAAGTATTTCAGTTAACCTTGAAACTGTTGTGTTGCTTTGTTTTGTTTCCCTTTGATTATCTCAGTCACATAACCACTGCAACAAATTGAGTGTAGACAATATATGTAAGGGCAATATGATGTAGGTACCTGGCTACGTTCTGCACATATGTAGAATTCCCCACCACTATGGAAATATCTGCACTTCATTTTGAGGAGGAATCTAACAGTGTCTCTTGACTTGCTGGACTGCTCTTGGGAACATGTGGAACGACAGGAGTGTAGGTGGCGGTTTGTTAATCCCCCAGGAGATGAGGTAATCATCTAGACAAGGGGTGAAGTCAACATGAGGCAGATTATCCCATACTCAAATTTACTTTCAAAGTAACTCTTTGTGAGACACACGTAGCAAACTGCTTGATCTTTTCCAAGAGTAAGAAAGACAGCTAAAACCAACTGTTATTTTAATAATGCCTACAACACCTAACACAGATGAAAGCCTTACAGTGCTAAGCGCTGAGTAAAACTCCAGTCTATTACTAAACTGTGTGACAAGAAGCCTTGATATCACCATTACCTAGAGGAAGAAACAAAACGTTGAGCCTATAAACAGGACTCAGACCCAAAATTCCTGCTTCTAAGGCCCAAGCTTTAGCCAGAGCAATTTTTTGTCTTTCTCCCAATCACAGTCTTTTAAAGGATGGAGTACTGGTTTCCTGGTAAATATGTATCTGTAAACAATACCTTTTTATATTACAGGTAGAATCTGTTTGGGATAGCTGTGCCCTGTCACAGTGAATTAAGTCACAAAGGGTTACTCTGAATACCTAAACTCAATCCATCCTAGAGCAAGAGAGTAATCCAAACCCCTTCCACGAAAGCACTATAAATATTTTATTATCTGCAATTCTCAGTTCACCAAAAATAAGCTCCTACAACCCATGTAGTCCCCAGATTTTACCTGTGTAATAAAATGATCTGTCAAATAGCAAGAATTCGTTACCTTAACTATTGATTTGGTTCAGGTGCTGGTAAAAAGAGTTAATTTTTCATGAGTCTCAGCACAGATGATAAAACAGCACAGAGTTTTCAAAGTATCGATCATCTCAAAAACTCCATGCGCCACAGCCCTGTAATTAGAAGGAATGCACAAAACCTCCTACAGGGCAAAGGAATTCTCATTTTCTTCTAGATTTTTTTTAACCTCATAACTGCCTGAAGGTCCATATCGAAAGCAGTACAGTAGTCAACACCAGAAGGATCAACAGTACCCCACAATTACAACATATATTTATCTGAGACACATCAATAATTTTTGAAAGTACTTCTGGAAATCAACATAGCTGAAGTTTCTTTCTGTGGTAACTGCTGCTAAATGTAGATGTTTTATTCCAGCAACTTTGAACTGTAAAATTTGGTAAGTTAAATGCTATCCTGTATGGAAAGAATCAATCAATACAATGCCATAATTTATACTGTATTATGTGTTCCAGCTTGCAGTGAGGTAGAGCCAAATCTTGCCTGAAAGTAATTTTCAGAAACAAATACGCTTTTACTTGTAAAAGTGAATTTCAACCATAAATGTTATCTCTAAACCTTAATTTTCTGCCTAGCTCATATCCCATTTGGAAAAGCCTTAATAAAAAAAGCCCACTCTGTTCTCTCTCAAATATGCTTTCATTATCTTAGATAATATTCTAACAAATAGATGTAGATCGTGACTTACTTGGTAACTTGTTTGGCAGAATTAAATCTATTGCTGAAATGTGAAAACGGTCAATTAGAGCAAAGAAGATTAATTAGCTTTTGTAAAAACGTTTTATTAAATGCTTTTAAGGTCTCAGCTTGCGAGCAATTAAAACTCCTTACTGTTCCAAAGCAACAACTTTGTGTATTCATGGCCCCTACTAACATGCCCCTTCCTATGGAAGCAAATGCTACAACCTGCAGAATCTCTGCAGATGACGTCCCTATTTGAAATCATGCTGGTGTTGGCCACTTTTTGGACCTTTGTTTCAGAACTGCGCCCGGAATTCAGAAGGTTTTAGAGTAGCTGGAGGAACTGAATATTCATGTGATTTCATCCCTTTGAGGAGATGAGATACAAAGTTTTAAAACTCTTCTTTGTCACTGATTGCTACATGGTGTGGACAACTTAAAAAGTGATGAACTTTACCTTCCAACAACAAAGAATTTAAAAATTATTTAATAACTCACTGCTTAAAAACCAGAGGCACACAGATTGGCATCACTATAGGAGTCTGGAGTAGGAGCTGGGAATAGAACTTAAAATTGTTTTCACTGACTGTGTTTTTCTAGAAAGATAATCTTTCCTTCTTCCTAAAATGTCAACATATTAATTATGGAAGAGATACAGTTTGGGAGTATTTATGCAAATTACTGCACATAAATTCTATTTCATGAGATCAGCGTTCATAACCGTAGTTCCTCATGAAAAGACATTTTGAAAAATTATTTACTCTTAAAGTAAAATCTCTGATGGAGATGTACTATTGAGATGTTGCTCCAGAAACACTTTTCATTCATACATTCAGCAAGGAGGGAAAAGGGAACAGAGATAAAAGAAACCAAGAAACTTGGCTACTCTTAAAAAACAAAAAACAAAAAAACAAAAAAACCAAGCACATTTAGAGGAACACAGGTTTAAAAGAAAAATTAATCCAAAAAGCTAAAAAAAAATACACACTTTCTCTAATGAATGTACTGAAAGCAGCAAATGGTATATACATTGCCGAGCAAACTCTTGCTGTTCTTGTTAAGAAAAATCTTTCAGCACAGTCCTATAGTGTGGAAGAGCTTTGTACTTTGTTTTCAGCTTCCCAACTTGGTTACCCATTTTGTTTACTGTCATGCTGTTCTACAAAACTGTACCAAGGACTCTACACATCCCCCTGACAAGAGACATTTCTGTGCCAGCAAGCTCTTCGGCTCTAGCAATGTTGCCATTCCAAAGAAGTTGCCAGTGTTGCTAATTGAACTATCGCTGCTCCTGCTGTTCACATTATTTTATCCTGCCCCTAAAAGCAGTGGGACAGGTTCTCCTTGTACAATTTAACTGTGAAGAATTATTCTGCAAAACAACAGAAAGAAGCTAATGATGAATTGGAAGCTATTCACTAATAATGGATAAAACTTGTTAAACTAAAACACCGAAAAGCATTCAATGTTTTAACTGAAGAGTGCAATTTCTATTCACTTTAGTGTGTTTGTGTTTGGCCTGTTTTATACAGACAAAGACTTGAAGAAAAACTGCAGTTTTTCCTGGCGTATTTGAAATAGTCTTTCCCTAAGGGAATAATGACTGCTGCAGCTTCCCCTTAAAAAACAGCTCAACTTGTTCTGCCAACCCAGCCTTGCTCCCTTTTTCTGTGCTGTCAAACACTGCTTTCATGCAGTCCATGGAAAAGATGAGACCTCTCTTTTATAACTGTTCTCTTCTCAGTTCCAGCTTCAAGCCAAGTAGCTGTCTGGCAGCATGGTGTTTTAAAGATGTCGCTTCTCCACCGCCTTCCTGAGCGGTGATTTCAGGCGACTAACCAAACCAGACCTGGGGGACAGAAGGGAGATTGCATCCCCAGTGAAGAGAGGTCAGACGTTGACTGTAGGATGGGACACAAAGTCCCATTAAGGCTCAAGGCTTGACTTTATAACACGCTTTTAGCAGCTGTCAGACAGGACGTCAAGCCTTTCACATTGTAACTGGAATAGACATCCCAAAATACATTAAATAAACAAATATTTGTTAGTTCCACTAATGGAAGTGTCTTGACTACCATCATGTGGAATCTTCTTAAAATATCAGAGGAAAGAACTTTTCTGACTGAGTGCTTACTATAATTTGTTTGCTTCTATTCAAAGAAGAGATCTAGGAAGAGGGTTCCTGGCTGAAATATTTTGCTGGAATATCAGACATGGCATGATGGTATATTTAATTATCTCTTGTTTCTCTTAAGCATTTCTAGAATTGCACAAGGGAAGCTGGTCCATAGCTATAAGTATCCCTATCTATCTTTTTCTCTATCTATCTTTTTCTCTATCGTTTTTATCCATTCACATGTGTCTATTTTATCAGAAAGTAGCTCAATAGGTCACTTACCTAAGGATATCCTGCCAGACTACCTAAGTGCCTATTTGAGTTGTGAATCAAGGACAAATGCTGAACTCAACTGAACCGAATAAGAACTGAAAGAAATGCTGAACGGAATGCTGAAACAGCGGCTGAAACTGAATAACAGTGAGGCTGGGATGGTGCATGGGAAAGAGGCCGCCGTTTGGGGAGCTGTCACTATGCAGAGAGAGATACTGAAAGAGAATCTCTGCCTTCTACTCTTGTGTGGAAAAGTGCACAGAACCACTCAGGGCAAGCATGTAGTACTTGTAAGCTTAGGTCCAGTGTAGAAGAGTGAATCATTTGCTACTTGCTGAGTAAAAGGTGGTCCCCTTATAGGAGCAGGGCTAGACTAGGAGTGTTTCTTTTCCCTAGGGAATGGAGGTAAGACAAAATCTCACCAAACTTGGCCTTTCTTAGCCCAATAACAGCAAAGGGCATGACTGCAAAAACACTGTCTTCTGGGTTTCTTGCTAGCCTTCATTCAGCGTTTGGTCCTTTCTGTCTAAAGAGACAAAGTTCCTTTGCCTTCTCTTTAGGAAGCGTAACTTACCAAGAATGAGTAATTTAAAGTATTTCAGATGTGAGTTTACTGGACACAGCTGGCTTAGGAGTGGCTGGCACTTTGCCAGCAATACCCACCGTGCCTGACTTTCTGACAAGGAAAGAAAAAACGGTGCTCGCTGAAGCAAAACCTCCCAACAGTGTATGTTTATGGGGAAGGTGACCAGAAAGAACTTCTGTGATCATCCAGTGTGACCTCTTGAATATTGCAGAATATTCAATAATTAAATGTAATCCAGAATATTACATTCATCTGATTGCCCTGCGTTTTGCACTGCTGTTTGACTAGCAAGTGATAGTTTAAAGCATGATTCAGTCTCATCCCTGAGGATTAAAACTGCAGGTAACATGCAGCGCAGACAAAAATGACTGAAGAAATCTAATTGCTTGAGCTGAAGCATGAAACGCTGCATATAAAATTTCCACCTTAAAATGAGAGAGGAAAAATATTCCCAAATAACATAATCACAGCAATAAAACCAACAAACTAACAAAAAAAATCACTGTTTCGTTCATCCATCCTCCACTGAACAAACATTATAAGTGTTAACTTAGGGTCTATAGTACACTAAAAGCATCATCTGTGTCAATATGCTCCCAGCTGAAAGGCATAGAGAATAAAAATCTAGATTTGGACAATGGTAATCTATATTCTGACAAAACAAGAAGTCTCTGAGAACCTTTCATCTGTTCAAATACACTACTGACAAAGTTCTCATCTGTGGTTCCAATAAGCACCTTCTCTGCCTGGAGGATTCCTTATGCTTGGATATTCAGTGCAAGTGTTAGCTAAGAGACTATTTGAAAGTCATTCAAGACTTTAAAAGAAAAATTTCCAGAGCAACATTTGAAAATAATTTCTTCTTTTTGAGAGGATTATAAAGGACAGTATGAAAACAAGCACTTAAGAAATACAGTCAGCAGGATGACATGATATATGGGTAGTCTTTGGCTAAGAAAACTAGGAAAAGCGAGGAGATAAAAAAGTGTTCTTTGTAATGTAAGCATCTCAGACCAACATGACTAATGGGTTTGTGGACCTCCTCATGTTTCTGAAAGGCATCACACTGTACAAGAAGTACAGCATGTCTGTCAAAGTTGATATGAATCAGGCCTCAACAAATAGAAAGAAAGACTTTAATCTGTAGTTGTAGATATTCTATCTCTTTGGTAAATTTTTTTGTCTGTAATATTTTAAGTAGTATACAGGAATAATATTAAAAAAACAAATATATTTTGCTGTTAACTTTAAATGGATTTAAAATCATCTATTTCATCTGCTAAATAGATTACCAAGGTTTACTCATTACAGCAGAGCAGACTCTAGATCTTCCAAGAGAACTCTGTACCACTTTGAGACAAAACCAGTTTAGCCTACTTACTTTATAGTACTTAAAGTGCTGCCTTAAATAGATTTGGCTGAAAAATGGTGTCCAGCTGTTGCAGGATCCCTGTTGCCACATAAATTAAGTGCAACTACTTTGAAACATCTTTTACAATTCTGCACTGCCTGGACATAGACTATATTTCTGTGGAACTTAAAAGATATATCTCCTCTGCTACCCTGAGCGTTGTGACAAAAGCAGAGAACCAAATTTTTTATGCTTTCTGCTTCCAAAACCTTAAGCTTATAGCTCTCCATATTTGTTCCACTTACTACAGGATATCTACTTCTGCCAAGGAAAGATCAAGATATTTCTCAACCACATGTTTGTCTAATGTGTTCTTTATCCAGAGATCACAGCAGGTTGATAACAATACTGAAGAAGGAGACGAGAATTCCTTTTAAAAAGCCTTGGCCAATTGCTGTGCAAAAATACAAGTCAAGAACATTGACAGCTGAGCAGAGCAGTTCATACTTCAAAGCATAAAATTTGGTTATGTTTGTAATATTTATAATTTCTTTCATGTTATATGATAAGCTCAAGTCCTACAAGTCCTTCACATATTCAGAAATCCCATTAAATTCATTCTCAGAAAGAAAAAACCTACAAAACTGGCACCAAATATATAAATTATCCATCTTTTCAGCTTTTTTGTCTACTTTTTTTGATGCAATGTCTGTTAGTTTCACCATATTTTTATGGATTATTAGAAGAAGATATTAGTAAATTATCTAAACACATTACTTTTCAAGAAAGAAACCTCAAGACACAGATAAATGTTCTGTTACAGCATAAGAACTTTCTCCCTGCTAAACTCCACTCACCATAAGCAATAGTTGCACTTCAAGGTCACCTCCCTCCTCCCTTCAGGAGTCTCATGTTTCTTCCAGTTAGTAGCTTGGCAATCCTGTCTATCTTCCTTTCCTTACTTACTGGCAACACAGATGGTGTTGGACAGTTAAAAAAACAAAGCAAAACACAACACACACACCCTAAAAACCCCAGAAAACCAATATTAAAAAGATATCAGGTATTTATTTCTTTAAGTCATTTTGTATAGACTTATTGCCAGATGTTTTTAAATGCCAGCTTCAGTTAGGATGAAATGCCTTTCTGTTGTTCTTCATCTTCTAAGTAAAAATATTTGAAATTACTGAAATGTTGGGGGGAAGACCCAAGTGTGGTATACAGAACAAGCCCCACCAGCTAGCTTTTTGGGGCACTGTGTGGTTCTTAACAATTTTCTGGTGGGTCTCAAAATTAATCATCTTGCTGGGTTGCCACGCTGATGCTCTGTAAAAGGGTGGCTTTATGCTTTTTAGGGAGCATTAACCCCATTTCATTAGAAGCCAGAGAGGGACTAATTGACAGTTAATATTAGGAAAAGAGAGCCTGAGAGAGAGTGCTCAGGTGACAGGGCAAATTCACGTGAGACAAACTGGCAACAGACCAGGGAATTGTACTTACTTCGGGAGGTTTAATTTGAATTAATGAACAGTGCTCTATGAGAAGGGTCAAAAAAAGGAACCTGGCTGTACTATTACTTCATTTGAGGCTCTCAAAAAAGTTAGCTGACCAACAGATCTGCTGTATCTCCATCGTTGAGAAAATTGCAGCCTTCTTTACTTTTACAGTTTGTCACTTTCTGTGGTTTTCTGTCCCTGGTTTGTTGGGTTGGTTGTTGGTATAGTTGTGGGTTTTTCTCCTTTTTTTTTCTGTTCGCTTATTAAGAACTACCCTCCTTAATTTTTATCCTTTCTGCTCTGAACTTTATGATCTCTTTTCCAAGTTATCTGCTTCCTGCCTATGGATCACATGTGTTTTTGCTGCCATGCAAACAGCCATGGAAATAGGCAACTTGGACTGGTTAGAGCCAGCCTCAATGTCCAACAGACAAGCTGCTTCAGCAACTGTGGAATCAGGATTATGATAGGTGACTTTCAAGGAGCAACTGATAGCTTTGCCAGCAGCTGCTGGAGCACATTACAGGGCGGTAGTTGGAACTTGTCCAGGGTCATGCAGATTTACCCACTCCCACGGCATTTCTCTACTGCTCTCCACATTACTCTCATCTTTCAACCCTCCCTGGGAATGCTGAACTAGCTTGTGGAAGAAAGATATGAAACATACATTTAGTGCCACTGTAAATGAAAATTACAAATGTGATTTTCATTTTTTTGCAAGTGTCTTTTGTTCAAACTTTGCTAAAAATTTACAGAAAAAAAACAATTAAAACCTTCTTCCATCTTTACACGAAGTAAAAAAACCATTTTTTATATACATTCTGCACTTGTACATGTATGCATAGAAACATACACATACTCATATACACATACAGATATGGATCACTTACTGAAACACAGCCACTTGTGTAACAGAGCACAACAGCTCTTTAACAGTGCAGAAACACCTTGCAATGGTATTTTAGGACAGGAAACTATGGCAGAAGGGGAACTGCAAAGAGAATTAGAGGCACAATGTATCCACTTTAAGCTACTGTCAGAATGTTATTATCTATGTAACCTGAAATCAGTGAAGGCTGTGAAGACTAGCATCTCTGCTCTTAGGAACAGAGGCCTGTTAAAACAGAAACACTAAAGAAGATATTAAACCAAACTCATTTTCCACAAACCACATTTCTCTGTATTTATTCAGCTGCAGAAGTGCACCTGAAACTGAAGTGAGCCAGAACTTGAGCAAAGTAAGAGGAGTGAAAAAGGGCAATCCATGGGAATGGGAAGCAGAGGGAAAAGGCAGGAAGTTTCATGTATTATACGTATACATGGAGAGGCAAAAGAAAAGAGATTAATGTTCCAAACCCATACTCTATTTTGTAATCAGTTTTTCTATTCAGCTATCTACAGTGACTACCAGACAAAATGCAAATTTATACCATTTGTATCGCCTACCTTGTCATTATTGGTATGTTGGAAATAAACGAGGACCATAGCTATATCTGTCCTGTATCAGACAGGTATTCTGTCCTGTTACACAAAGATGCTGCCCACATCTTTGGTCTTAATCAGTGACACAGATTGATGCAAGGTTTATCATGTGTAATGCATTAATTGCACGTCTCTTCCTCACATGGGTTACTGAAGATTAAGCAGTTTCTTGCATCTCCCCTTTTTTTCCCTCATCAATTTCCTTGCTCACTTTTAATGTTCTTAAAGTATTCCCTACAACATTTTACCCCATCTCCCGTTTATATTTTAAATAAAATTAATAGGTGGGTAATAAAGTCAACTGATTTCCTTAAGTGTCATTGAAGAAATGAGTTTTCATATGAGCTTTAGTTAAGGGAGAAGGGTAGAACAGTTCAGCAAATGCAGTCGCTCTGCAAAGGCCACATAGATACTCAGATGGTGCCACAGTCAAGGTACAACCAAGCTAGAGGAGGATAGGTTTGCAAAATGTTAGGGTAGATGTGAGGTAAGACAACCATGGTGATGTTGAAAATGTTCATCTGATTAGGATTCAGGAACAGAAAAAATGAAGGATGATATGATTAGCAATGGTAACTGGGATTCTATCTTGAGCTACTGGGAGTAATGTTTTTGCATAGGGTATTAAATGATTAGAATGCTTTTTTTGGGGGGAAATGAAATAAGTTGACATATTGGCAAAAATATTAGCAAAATTTCACATCTCTTTTCTGCCTTGTGCAATATAAACAAAAATAAGATTAACAAAAAAACAGAGACTAAAGGAAAAATAAGCATCAGTAAATTTAGAAACAACTATATATATTGGATCAGACCAAAAGTCCATGTAACTCAGTATCCTTTATTCAGAGTAAGTCAATAGCAGGACAAATGTAAAAAGTACAGCAATAGCACAAAGATACAGTGAGGCATTCCCCAAATATTTCCCAGAATCTAGCTGTCCATGGCTTAGGAATTAAATGAGACAGAGGTTATATCCATTGTTGCTTGAAATGGGAAAGTGTAGTTAATATTATATACGAGAGGAAAACAGAAAATTAAAATTATAGTAAATAAAAAAATAAAGTGCCACTTCTTAATAATACCACTTACTTTGCAGCACACAATGCCATTACATCTCAAGAAGATGGTATTTATCAGGGACATATTAACTATGGTAAGAATCTTATTACCCTGCAGGAAATTATTGAATTGGCTGTTTTTGAAAATATAGTTTTGATTTTTCTAAAGCTCTGAAGGTTTTGGACAGAATTCCATAAAGAATGGATGATGGGATGGGATGTAGAAGGGGATGGTATGACTGTTAATACTAGAGAAATTAACTACTGTGTAAGGGTTGAGGAAACATTCCTGAATGTTTGTGCCTGATTGCAGGGGTTTCTTATCTAGGCAACTCTGTAATCATCTATATTTCTATCTTTCCTTTTTTTTTCCTTCTTTTTTTTTAGGACAGTATAACCTGTTGTTACCCTAACTTATCTTTTTTTTCCAAAAAAAATCCTTCAAACCATTTCTTTGGACTATACACAGTAATAATATCATTATTACTATTATAAAACATAATTACTCTGAATGTACCTGAAACATATATACACTAGTATGTAGGCTATTGAAAATACATCCACAATATCAACTGTGTGGAATTATATGTTAAGATGATATACTGCATTTTCAAATTATGGAAATAAAAATTAATCATTACATTTTTCTCCAAGGATTAGTATTTCATAGCCTTTTTATAGTAGAGGGAACGAGCACAGAGGAAGAAAAATACTTCTAATGTCACAGGGGATGGATTTCTTTGACTCGTAGCTCCACTGGCATTCCCCCCTCAATCTCCCTGCTTCTCTAGCTGAATATAAATCAATGTTTGGATTTGTGAATAATTCACGTGCATAAAACTTTAATCATTATCAGATTTTGGCCACAAGTTGATGTGTCACTTAATTCCACCTGTACTACACAAAGCCTCCATGCTGTACATCTTGGGGGAAAAAAAAAAGCAAGCTAGAAAGTCTATAAATAGAGGTTTGATTTTCAGCCAGTATCCCCAGTCGTGTGATCTTTTATACTGACTATAACTTTCTTCATTTTATACAAATCAAATCAAGATACATATCTTTGAATAATATATTCCTCTACTCTGGCTGGAAAAAAAAAAAGGAATAAAGCTGGTGGCTTTTATCAACTTGTTTCTGAAAAATTCAGCAAAACAGTAATCAAAGGCTAGCAAACTGGTAAATCTCCCTTAACTTTTTTAAAGTTCCTTCATTATTTGTTGCTCCTGAGCTGAGCAAAGAAAGAGATCACATATTCCACAGTCTTTACTTCACGTCTCTGCTCTAATAAGCCCCAGCCTAACTCACTGGCTTCTTTATATTACTGTGATTTATTTATAATTTCCACAACAGCTAGGCTGAATTTAGCGAGCAATTTGCTCCAAATGTGTGGATCAGTAGATCGAAGCAGGTTGTGCTGAGGCCTCTCACATAACCTGCTACATGAGGCGCTGGGAGTTTATTTCAGATTGGATCTATCTTCGAAGGAAAGCATTTCAACTACTCATGATACAAAGCTTTTTGAAGGGAAAAGGCAGCAGCACATACCAGAGGGCTTAGTCATGGCACAGCCCACCCCACAGTTTGGATCTTAATTTCCCCATTAAGCATCACAGCACTTTTCAAAAGAGCTCTTGTTTATTTTCCTCCAAAAGGAACCAGTCCCAACATACCAAAACCACTCTGGAAACTGAGTCTGCTCTCAGTAAATGGCGACAGTCAAGGGATTAATTTCTAAGCAGCACCACTGCTCTGAACCAGCTCACTAATGAAAACATAGCTAATGCCTACACAAAAACCCTTTAAAGGAATTTCTGCCAAGGCCATAAACCAGACCCAAACCAGAATGGACCGTGCTTTCCCTTACCAATATCTAAACCTACTTTTCCCCTCTGAAACTGCCTCACTTCTAGGGCCTGCTAGGGCCAAGGTCAGCCCAGGCAAAAGGGCTGTAAGAGAAATGACTTTGAGGACCTCACAAGAAAAAACACCTGATTAATGAGCCCTAACCGTACAGTCTCTAGCATAAACAATTGCCTTTACAGCATTTGCAAGCTTCTACAAGTACATCAGCAGTAAAAGGAAGACGAGGTTAAAGTGGGCCTGCTGCTGAATGAGCAAGGCAGGGGCCTGGTGATGAAGGACATGTATGGGCCTAAGGTACTCAATGCCTTTGCCTTGGTCTTTACTGGTAAGACTGGCAACCGAACATTCCCAGGCCTCCGTGGCCAGTGGGAAAGCGTGGTGGAAGGCAGACTTGCTCTCAGTAGATGAGGATCATGTTGGGGGACATTTAAACAGACAGGGCAAACACAAGCCCTGATGGGACAAACACAAGAACCCGATGAGATGGGATGCACCCACAACTGCTGAGTGAGCTGAGCTATCCCCTTGTGAGGCCACTAAAGATAATCTTGGAAAGGTCATGGTGATTGTGGGAGGTTCCTGAGGACTGGAAGAATACAAATGTCATTTCTATCTTCAAGAAGGATTATTCAGGGAACTACAGGCTGGTCAGCCTCACCTTGGTGCCTGGGAAGGTGATGGAGCAACTAAACTTGAAAAGCACCTCTAAACAAATTAAGGACAAGAAAGCAATTAGGAGTGATCATCATGGATTTACAAAAGGGAAGTCATTCCTGCCCAACCTGATAGCCTTCCACAATATGATGACTAGCTTGGCAGACAAGGAAAGAGCAGTTTATCTTTAGCAAGGCTTTCAACACTGTCTCTCATAACACCCTCAGACACACTGATAAAGTACAGGATCAATAAATGGACAGTGAGATGGGCTGAAATGAGGCTGAACTGCCAAGCTCAAAGGGTTGATCGGCAGCACAAAATCCAGCTGGAAGCCAGTTGCCAGCAGTGTACCCCAGCGGTTAGTGCTGGGGCAAATATTGTTTAACGTCTTAGTGAACTGGATGATAGGGCAGAGTGCACCCTCAGCAGATTTGCAGTGCCTGATAGGTCAAACTGCCATTGAAAAACGCTTTGACAGACTGGAAAAAAATGGCAAATCTCACAAAGTTCAACGAAAGGAAATGCCAAGTCTTGCAGCTGAGGAAGAACATCCCCACACACCAGTACACAGTGGGGTCTACCAGCTGGAAAACAGCTTTGCAAAAAAATGTCTTGAAATTTCTGGTGGACACCAAGTTGACTATGAGTCAGCAGTGTGCACTTGCAGCAAAGGCAGCCAACAGCACCCTGGGCTCTATTTGGCACAGCATCACCAGCAGGTCAATAGAGGTAATTCTTCCTCTCTGTTCAGCCCTGGTAAGACGCACCTGGAATGCTGGATCCAGTGCTAGTCTCCCCAGTACAAGAGAGACATGAATATACTGCAGGGAGTCTAGCTAAGGGCCCACAAAGGTGATTAAAGGGCTGTAGCATCTTTCATGTGAGAGGAGACTGGGAGAACTGGAACTATTCAGCCTGGAGAAGGGAACACTCAGTGGGGGATCTTGTCAATGTGTATGAATACCTGATGGGAGGTGTAAAGGCAGATCCAGACTCTTCACAGTGGTACCAGTGACAGGACAAGAGACAATAGGCACAAACTGAAGTGTGATAAATTCCATTTAAACAAAAGAAGAAAGTTTTTTTACTGACAATCAAACACAGAAAGAAGTTGCCCAGAGAGGCTGTGGAGTTGCCATCCTTGGAGATACTCAAAGCCCAACAGGACACAACCCTGAGTAACCTGGTCTCACTGACCCTGCCCTGAGCAGGGGGCTGGACCTGATGATCTCCAGATCAGTTCTGGAGATGGAGATCATCTGGACCAGATGATCTCACTTGTTCTGTGAGTCTGAGACTGTTCTCAGGACCCAGAGAGAATCACCAGCTCCTGTGGTAAAGAACCTTTCTGTCCTTTCAGTACCAAACAGATGTACAAACAATCCAGAAAAGGAGCCTGTGATCAAGTTTTAAGTTTCAGGCAGGAGAACTTGCTAGCTCACATGAGCTAGCTTACCAGAGCAACAAACATAATTGATGGACTCACATTTATAACTGTTAAAGCAGGTACTCTACAAAAGATTCATTGATGTCTCTTACTTAAATTGTATGTGAGATTAACCACAGACTTCAGAGCTAATGCTTCTGTCTTTATGGCAACTGCCCCAGAATATTTCAACTGAATCCGAGGCTGTGCTAATTGAATTTAGGTTTATGTTCCATTTTCATGTTAAATATACGTTGTGAGTAGCAAAAGTGGAGTCTGTGTTTAATTTCAATATGTTAAATCTAAGTGTTCTGTCACAAACTTTGCAAGCTGAGGTGTGCTGTCTGGATTGTTAGTGCCCTGCTATCCTGGAAGTGATCGTATTTCTGTTTCTTGACTTTGTGTTTTTATGCCTGCCACCTAGAGTTTCTTTCTACCTGTTGCAAGAGTTGCAACTCTCTTTCCTGTCTATATCTATATTCAGAAGGATGTATAAATATATATTTAAGTAGAATATGCTGAAATCCAGAATGAACAGATTTTTTTGTATGTGCATTAAATGTAGCTCTTTAAAAGAGAAAACTGTTACTAAGATTTGTCCCTGATCGGAGAAACCACACACCTCATATGCATGTTTTCTAAGAAGCAATGATATGGGATGGAACTGGAAAGCTTGATTTGGTTAATGATCTTGAGTAAATTTCATGAGCACAGCATAGGTTCATCTAGCCCTTGTACACCTAAAGACTGAGATAACTTTATTATAAGGCTATGGGAATTTGTCATCCAAAACTGTTTGAAATTGGGAAGTTGGGAATGTAATGTTTTTAAAATCTCTTTAGTGGTGGACAAGATGTGGTTTCTGAATTCAGTCAAAGGGTGACTTTAATTTTTCTTGTCCTTGTGCTAGTAAATAATCTTGGCCAATGAATGAATATACAGAGAGGAAGAAAGATGTGTACAGAGACAAAACTAAATTAGAAGTAATAGTTTTCTGTCACTCATAACAGTCAACAATTTCTTCATGTCAATCTTGGTTACAAATTCTTATACAGCTGTAAAGACCAGCTTTTCTGAGATGTGTTTTCCCCTACACAGGGCAACAAATGTGAGTTTTACCAGAAGATTTTTCTTTCTTACATTTCCTTTGGGGTCTCCTTTATCATCTAGATAGTATGAAGTGTTTCAGCTATAAATAGAAGCTCTTAAATTGTGTTTCGCCCTTTCTTTTTTCCTGCCATATGATCACGCTCCCATGTGTCATTGGAAATTCTGTGTTTTAGCTTTGCTTTTAAGCAGCTCTTATACCCTTTATGTGACTCATTGTAAAAACCAAGTTCACTTCCCTATAGAATATTTTCTCAGGAGCCTTTGAATCAGACTTTTTCATTAGGTAGCTGGCATACCTTAGTAAATCATGGCTTCTACAGCTGGTATATAGTTTTTTTTTCAAAAATCACAGTATTTAGTATCATATACCACTAATGAATTGTCATGATATATACTCAAGTGCTCCCTTTGTGGATTGGGGAAGAAGAAAGGGAAAGAAGGCTAGGTATGTGGAATGGTGAATTAAACTAAAGCTACACCTATATCCACAACAAAATTTTCATACTCAAAAATTAATGGAAACTAAGCTTCAAATACATTGAAAATATGAAGTTGGGAGTGGATCCCCAGCTGATTTTTCTAAACATCTGAGGTCCCAATTTAACTTTCACATTTAATAGTAGAGAAAGTGGAAATTGTGCAATGCAGCTTAATTCAAGGATAAAATTCAAATTCAAAACTGAAGGGATTCAATCTATTCAGTTACCATTAAACCATCATTTGTTCTCTGTAGTTATGATCCGGAATGAAGTGCTCCATGTGTACTTTGAAAGTAAATTAATTAAATAGAATTATGATTGAATTTACAGAGCTTTTAAGAACTGGAGTAGAAAAAAGAAATAAATGAATTTTGATTTTTTATGTCTTTTAAGCTAAATAAAAGATAGGGCATTAAAAACATCATTTATGATGTACTGTGATTAAAATGTAGCTAGGTACTGCAATTTGCCCTGAGCAGAGGTAGTCCAACAAGTTCAGGTCAACAGAAGAGAGATGGTGAGGGGCAGAACACTCTCCAAACCATTGTAGTGATTTCCTGTGGTAATTGGCAAATTTTAATTAAGAATTGCAAAAAAAAATCTCTTATTAAAAATGCTGTTCGGGTATGAGCAGAGACCAGATTGATGCCACCCTACTGATTTTCCACAGAATAAGAATACAGTAATATTTCTCCTGTTATTTCCAGATGCAGATCACATAAAGAAAAGTCAAATATGGCATGTATCGTGTGATTATAGTGAGTTTAACAGATCCCCTTATATGATAATATGTTACTAATGAAACACTATCTTAGAAAGGGACTGTAAAATTATCCATTACTGAAGGAATGGAGAAAGGAAAAAACCAAGGATGGCTTTTAATGAACTGGAATAAACTGTTCTGACATGGTTTTCATCTGCAGGTGGGTTAACAGTGATAATATCAGGCACAACTGAATCAAATGAAACTCAGGAGGAGATAACTGGCATGTCAGAGATCAGACTTGGTAAAGCCACTTAAAAATCTGGAGAAAGACCAGAAAAGTGGTGAGAGTTTTAGAATAAGTATAAATAAATGTGAAGTTTTTAAGTCAGAAATAGTCATTTCACTGCATAATGTGACTTCCTTCACGGCTCAGCATATGAATTTCACTGTCTTGTACCTCTTACGAAGTCTATTCATAGAAGAATAGTAAATAATTTAGAGAATGTTTTTCATCAAAGCAGTTATATATGCTTGATGAGTAAGACTGATTTCAAAATACAACTTCTATCAAGTAACAAAAATGTGCAGAGGTAGAGATACCCTTCCAGGTAACCACTAGCTGTAACCCAAGCCCATGCTCCCTTTTGTGCTCTTTTGCTCTACTCGTTCTGAAAGCAGCACTCACTCTAGCAATAAAGGTTTTGATTACACCTACCAATTAGTGCAATGACGTGCCCCCAGATTCGCTCCCTTGGTCATCAAAAGCAGCATATGGTCAGACTGGGCTCTCATATAGAGCATATCCCCTTGTTTCTTTAGCATGGAAACAGGAATGAAATAGAGTGCAAAAGAGCTGGCATGCATCAAGCCTTGCCTGATATGAAGGTATGATGTAGCCAAGGCAAGCAGTAAGAGCATCAGGAGGCACTCTTTGGCTGTATTTTATGGACACGGTGAAAAAGACTTGTTTGTTCTCTATGGGTTTTTACACTCTTTGACTAACAGAATTTGTCCCATCTAATCTTATTCCAAAAAGTCCTTGAAAGTTCATATCTGAAACAGAATGTCATGGAAAAGTTATCTGTGCTACTGCCAACCATCTTGGTTGTGTTACTCTTGATGCCTCAAACTACTTGTGTGCTGCATGCCACCTTGACGTGTTTATGAAGCAGTGGCTTCCTAGGTTCTGGTGGACCTCACCAGTACCTTCTGTAATGTAATTCACTGAACAATAGCAGATCTGATTGCTGAGGTTCTCACCATTGCTATTATCTGGTGGGAATTTTCTAATGCTCTTTGATGCTCTGAATTAACATGTTTCCCTTGCAGCATGCTTAACAGTCAGAACTTAATAGACTATAACTCTTGTCACCACAGTACTAAAAACCTAACTCGTTTCTGCACTTGCATGTGTAATTAGGACTATCACTCTCTTTAATTGCTCTCTATTAAATAACCCCTTCTCACTTGATCTAGTATTTTTCTTCTGGGACTTTCTACCTGCTGATATTGACAAAGTGGAGCCATCTCATCAGGGTGACATACAAGGGTTACAGGAATATCTCTTGTGACTGCCTTTTCATGCTTCATTACAGCTGTGCATCTCAAATCATAACACTAATTAGCAAACAAGTCTCTTCTTCACCTGCCTGCATGATGCAGAATAAGATCGCTGGCAGCCTGAGCACAGCCAAATTAAAGTACTTTACCATACGGTTAAATGGTCAGCACAGCAGTCTTATTCTGCCTGTCACAACTGTACCATTTTGCTCTTTTAAACTTGTCATTTTAGATACATGTTGGGATAAGGTTTATCCTGCTCCCATTTTCCTCTAATAGCATCTGTGCAACAGGTAATTTCACATGTGAATTGGTTATTAGCTGTTGTAACATGATGAGTACAACAGCTTGCTCCTGTAGTCATGTATTCACCAATATCCACTTATTTCCACTAATTTTTAGTCAGAAGCAGTTAAAATAGGTCCACAAGTGTCTCATGTGTGTGTATTCATATACCAGAGAGGGAAACCACTTCTAATATCTTTACCTTGTCCACTCACTGGAGACAAATAAGTGATTTTCCCCACATTTGTATATATTAAAAATGTTACCCACCCTGCTACTCGATTCACCCACCCATCCATACAAGAATCTGAAATGTATCCTACAGTCTAATATAATTTAATCTCAGCATGGCTGCGGAAAATTACACAAGTTATCACTGCCATTTTTCAGGTTAACGTTGGGGTACAGAGTCTATGACTTGCCTTAGGTAGAAAAGCCAGACTCTGAGACAGAGCTGGGAATAGACCTTAGATTTACTGTCTCATAGCCCAGTGCTCTAGCTGAATAAATCTCTACTTCTGCTATATCCACTGTAGGGAAGACTACATTGCCCTAACCTGCAAAAGGAGCTTTCAGGAGAAACAGTTTCTGTTAATTATTAGCTCTTACGTGTTTTTTTCACATCTGTCATTAGAACCCATTTCTGTTACGAGCACTTTCACAAAAGACTACTTCTAGAAATCTCTTGATCCCACAGTGCCTATGATAAGGATACAAAAAAGAAAACGGATCTAAACTGTCAAATCCTTCCAAAAGCCAAAACCTTATTTTTTCCACTTCAGAAGAAATACCTCCATCCTAGAGCAGAGCCAATATATGAACAGTTTCCATGTAGTCCTGAAAAAAATCATTCCAAGTGAAATTGTTGTTGGATTTCTTGTACTGTTTTAAAAAAAAAAAGTATAAAGCCCCCGGCCCCCAATCAAAACAAACAAACAAACCCAAAACAAAACGCTGAAGAAATTATGATTTCCTGCAAAAGTTGAAGACTGAGAAATTTGTCCATCCTGCTAGTTACCTCCTCAATATTTTACATGTGGGAATCTTCACTGTTAGATATGATACAGTGAAGCCAACAGATCTCCAAAGACAGGTGCTTTCCTACCATACACACAGATAGCAAAAATTAGCTACTGTCTCCCCATACCATACAATCTAAAGAAACAACGTAGCACAAGCACTCTGTCACAGCGCTCAGGTTGTCACAATGGACATTTTCAGGGAATTGCCCTATTGTAACTTCTGGCTGCTGTAGGAGAAGGAAATGTGGTTTCTTAATTTCATGACCCTAAGAATGGTGAAACTGTTAAAACTAAGCAAAAAGTCCTGGATTTCAGAAAAAGAAGACTTATTTATGAAGTTGTTTTCTAGCCAGAAAAATCCATTCACTTAGCCATGTGACTAAGTAACACATCAAGAAAGCAATGGATTATGGCAGCATTTGTTGTCCTTTTATATTTTCAAAGGGAGGGATATCCACATTTGTACACCATGAATACATTTAAATTTGGATTCAAAAAAGCCAGAAAAAAAATTTTAAGAAAATAAAGGAACCAGGACTGAATATTTATGAAGGAAGTCAATCCATAAATCAAATTATTTAAGACAGACTGTGCAATCCCTCTCTTAACTGGCTTTTCTCCTTGAAAGCCATTCGAATGAGCAGAAAGTCATCTTTTATTCCAGCAGCATCAAAGCAGTCCAAAACCCAAGCCCCCCATTTCACAAGAAGACTTACCACAACCTAACAAGGGAGGATGGGGATTTGCCTGCAAACGAGGCACTTCCAGTCCCGTTAGTGGAAGTCACAAGAGAACTGCTCTTCTCCTAGAGGTCTCTGCCTGGCAGCCTGGCCCTGGCTCGGGTGGTTTTGCCTCTCGGGGAAACCCTGTGGAAGTCCCTGGGATGCCGTGAAGTACGCTCCTGCCTCCAGGCCAGCGGGTTAAACCCCACAAAGACGTCTTACAGCCCCGAGCCTGTGCGCGTGTGTTCCCATTCCCCCTGTTCGGGGTCGGGGAAGCGGCAGTCCGAACAGGCAGGAGAGCACAGCCGGCTGCCTGGGACCCTGCAACGTGCCCACAACATGACTGCAGGGACCAATAATGGGAAGAGAGGGACGTTACGCTTCTTTGGCCATTTTTATAAGCATTTACCTTCCCTATTCACCCCAGCACAACAGCTGGATCCAGCCAAACTATTTAAGATGAACAGTCCCACAGTCCTGGTGGACCAAAGTGACATTGGGCACTGTTAACCGAGTTTTTTCATTACTTCTCTACTCTGCAGAAATATGCGAATGCATTGTCAGTATACGATAGCAATAACAACTTCACCTTAAGATTTTCAATATGTGAACACCTCCACTAATGTCATACAGGGAGCTACTCATTATCTTCAATGCAGCATTTAAGGGGCCAGAGAACCTGACGCTGGAGGGCTTACGCTGCTCAAGCAGTGTGCAAATAAGAGCAACAGCATTTTACACCTGCAATGCCTCATTTTGCCTGGGGAAAATGGTTCCATAGGAGGTTGAAGAATCAATCCCCGTAAATATGTCTTTTAGAACAGCTACATTCGGGGGGTTTATGCTGAAAAAGCTTGATTTTCCTATGGTATACAAAGTTTAATCCTTCATTCAAAAGTTTTGCTCTACTCACCTGGATCACAAAAATACCAGCTAATGCAGTGCTACCTGATAAATGATGACAGCGATTAGATTGCTTACAGATTTGTTCTCTTGAGATGTTACTCTCTAAATGCTGTAATTGACTCACTTCTTGAGCTCTCTTTATAGAAAGCCAACTTGCCAGTCTTGATCAAATCTATTGATTATTTGCAGCACTATAATAAATAAAATTCAAAATAATTTGACTGCAAGGGACACAAGTTTAGAAAAGGAAAGTCTAAATAAAAGACTTCTGTAGCCAATGTCTCTGAATTTCCTGGGATGCAAGAGAATTCAGTATAAACTCAAGATTTTTGACCAAAACATTTTTGCTTCTAAATTACTTTGTCCTCTTTTGGGCTTATTTATGCCATCTTAGAATTGTGTCACTGTCATTGAAGGCTGAAATAAGATGTAGAGTATTTTGGTCTTTCTTGCAGTTTCTGGGATGTCTCTAATGAACCAGAATACATTGCAAAGATTTCAGGGAAGCAAGACAGTCCTTCCTATCCACAGATCATTTACCAGGGTTATTCAGCATATTCTGAAATTTGAAAATAAAGGGTCATCTGGTGGTTAAAGGACTAGTGTTCAGATGATTTAGCTGATTCTGAGACATGACCATAAATGTCATCAGTTAGGTTTAGATCCTTAAATGGTTCCCAAGGGATTTAAAAACCTATGAATATGGAAGAAATCTATTTTCCAGAAATCTGCAATTGAACCAATGTTCCTTCATTTCTGATGGTCATATGTACAAGATACAGTGCAGAGCAACTGGAAATTGTATGAGTTTGTTTTATTTTAAAGGAAGTCCATATATTAAAAATCTATGTTTATATAATGTGAGAAATTATATATATGCCTAAAAAGTAAAAGTTGCTTTTGTAATCTGTGAAAAGGAATTGTTTCCTAAAGCAGAATTCATTAGTGCCATTGGTGCAACTTACATTCCCAGGCAACTTTGAGACTTTGGAAGCTGAAATATTTCAGACTTGTTTAATATTTTTCCATCTTTGTTTCCATTTGCCTGAGCTCACATTTATTGAAGCCTTTGAAACTGTTTTCCTATGGAAACCTGATAGAAATTTCTTGAAAGCTATCAGTAGGTCCGTTCCAGTAAATTGCAGATTTACTTATTTGTAGATTTATAAGATGAAGCTCTTGACAAAAGCTAAGAATCGATTCATCCTGTGCTACGCAAGGTACCGACACAAACTCTCTGGATGTGGGAGGCATGTGAGCCATGCCCCATGCTCTAGCAGCTCCAGCTTACTGCGTCTCACCAGGGTGAGTTAAGGATATTGTTTATTCGCTAATTCACTGCTTTTATTGCACTAACACGTTACTCAACATGGATTTTAATTTAGGTTTTCGTTCGAGTACTCAAGCTAGCAGCACAGTATATTTTTCATAATAAAATGTCTATCCAAAAGGTGACTAGGACATGTACAGATGCTGCCTATCAGCTATTTGGTTATACCTAGCCAGTGTTTCTCTTCCATTTGCCTGCTCTCCTATAGAGCTTTATCCACTGAAGCAGAAGGGAATAAGACCTATTAGGGCACTCAAATAGAATCATCACTGCAGTGACTGGACAAGTTGTTGGCAATCCTACAGAATTTTTCTTCCACAATATGTATGAAAATTTTTATCAAGGGAAAATATTCCAGGACATGAATTCATTTTTTCTTAGGTCAGGAGTACAGGGTTCCCCCACCATCTTCCCAGCCTTGCGTTTAATAGCTTCAGTGGATCTGGGACAGGTCCCCAGTGCACAAGTGCTGTATCCTGATGTAGAGCTGCTTCAGCTGCTTGTCTGTACCTTTGTCTCTGAACTGTGCTTGTCAACTTGTCACTCTTGACTCTAATTACCTCCTCTACAGGTTATTCTATAATCACCTTTAGTCACAAAGCTTCTATTTTGTTTTTCAAAAATTTCCACAGACATCATTGGAACTTAAAACACCCAGGATGGAATTTTAAAAGTGCAACTCCATAGTAAAATCTCTTTACTGTTCTCAGTAAACTGGTACCTTTCCTTGTTGACTCAATGACTGACTGTCAGGCAATATTTTTGAATGAGTACCTTGCCTGTAGTCTCACCTATATGGATCTTTTATCTTTTTGGGGTTTAGTTCTCTCCTTATTCCCCCTCTCCCCTCCTCAACAACAAAATTCTCTGAAGGGGATGGAAAGCGAGTCCAGATTCTTGACTTTTTTCCTAGACAAGTTCCTCACATGGTATTACTTTAAAAAAGAGGTGTAACTAAATGTTTTATTAAAGTACTTTTTGCATAAACTAGAAAAAGATAAAGTGGTTAGTTTTATGAAGAACAACAGTTCTAAATGGAATCCATTTGCTGCTGCTTAGCAGATACCACAAACTTCTTCAGTCCAGACAGGTCTTGGATCTTCCCCACAGAGTATTTCAGTTTACATACTTTTTTTTTTTTCTTTTTTGTCATCTCTATTCTCCTTCAATAATTTTTGTATCCTTCCATAAAATTCCCCTCTGGACACCCAAAACTTCTTACACTGCTAGCTCATCAATTCTTACTTCACAAATAATGGTTTTCAACTCAATTGGTCATGCTGAATTACTGTAAGCCTACAATGTTCATGACTGTGGCATCAAAACATATTTGCTCATTTGTTATATACTCCATGAAATAAATTAGACTGCTGCATAATGCAATGTAACTGTTTTATGCATCATCATGTTCTTTATACAGATTGAACTTGTCTGAATATGGAGAGATTTGGTAAGTGAAGAGCCTCAGCATTGGAAAGCCTGCAAACTCATTTTTATACACTAAAGTAATGTGAAATGGCAGGGAGCAGGAAAAGAGAAACTGGGGACAGTTCTAAGGGAAACAGCTCACTTTCTGTGAGCTTCCCAAATCATTAAATGCAGAGTGCAGGGTTTGATTCCCCCCGCCCCCGCCTTCATGTCTGCCTTCTGAAAATGGGGATATGGGGCTTCTTGAATCTGTGGAAACTTAAATTGCTGCAGATCTGCTTTAGTATTTGTGAGGTGACTGCTCTAACCACCACGTGACAGCCTCAAAGGTTCATTTAGTACTGCTATAGCAACCAGTAAATAATTAAACATAGAGCTCTGCCTCAAACTCCAAAGCTAAAGAGGCAGGGATAATGAGAGGCTCCTTGGGCAAAGGACACAGCTTACATTAAATCATTGTGTTGTTTTATTTTCTAAGTGGATATTTCTTACTTTCTTTCATTTCAACTGTTCTCTTTTAACTGAAGTACAGAGACATACCTATGTAACATACATCCTAACACCAATGAAATAAGGAAAGCTGAATTCTGCATGCAGAGAGATACTGAGCATTGACACCAGCTGGAGGAAGTTTGAGGGCAGACACAGCAAGGCTGGTTCAGCTAACAGGTGAAAAACATTTTAGTTATGCTATCTAAATTGATTTTGTGCAAAATTAGCCCTGTAGATGATCCACTCCAAACATGATTCTTTGCTGCTATGGAAAGACAAGGGCTACGTATGTACCTAGAGTAACTCTTTGTACCTCAATTATCTTCTGTTAAGCTGATGATCCCAACCACACTGATCTGTCTTGTCTACAGAATGAATGGCAGCGATTTAGAAGGAATGTGCATTTTGGTATGGACTTTGGCCCCATTCTTTGCAGACATGAAGTGTGAGTGCATAACAGTTACTTTACTTCAAGAGGAAAGTCAGCAACTCATAAATACATAGCTTTCTCCTCAAGGCCACCCAGTGAAGTTCCATTGGTAACATCATTAGAGATTGCATCTGTCCTGAAAGAAGGGTACCTTCTCTGCATCTCCTTAGCAGGAGGAAGGTATGGAAAATAGCAATACCTACAATGATGGTTTAGAAGGAAATTAAAAATCAAAGTACAGAACAATTATTAAACAGTTTTCCAGTGGTTTTTGCCCTAGCTACATTGCTAGTACAATAGCGTCAAGAAAGGTAGAGGTCAGGGGATCGAGTTCCTAGATACACAGGGTGCCAGTAGCAGCATCCCATTAGAAAAGTCAGAGGCAATGAAGACTAGTGCTTTTTGACAGCAAGGGAAGTTGAGCCACAAAGATCCAGCTGAGACGCTTTTTAAAGAGAAGGTAAAAAGATGTGACTGTTTTTAATGTGCATTTGTCTTCTATATCTAAGAAGCTGATTTAGACTAGAGTAACAAGTTTAAAAAGAGATCCAATTCTTATTTCTCTCACAACTATCTGTTAAAAAAAAGTATAGTTTTCCCTAAAACTTTCGGCCTGCAGGCACAAATTTTTCATCCAGCAAATCAGAAATTAAAGCAAAATGGGAGACGGGATAAAGCATTTAAAAATGACTTAATAAGGACAGGCTATTAAGGCTTACTGCAGGCCCACATGATTTTCTTAATAG
Source organism: Haliaeetus leucocephalus (assembly GCF_000737465.1). Classification (NCBI taxonomy): domain Eukaryota; kingdom Metazoa; phylum Chordata; class Aves; order Accipitriformes; family Accipitridae; genus Haliaeetus; species Haliaeetus leucocephalus. Next base: position 7,294,745 of record NW_010972753.1, read on the forward strand.
ATTATCTGTTTTCCTGCAATGGATAAAATTTGTCAAACATTTTCAATGGGTTGATGTGCTCTGACTATGCCAAGAATCTAGAAAGAGTGTTAGGAAGAATATTTTTCTTTTTTTTTTCACAAGGGAATTGGAAAAGGAAAGAAAGATGGACTCTGCATTCAGAGGTGCATGCCATTTGCTACATCGAATGGAATATCCTGCCTGTGTGCCCTGGGTCTGAGATACTGAAAGAGGTGCAATGCTGCTGCTGAAGGAACAAAAGCAGCTATCTTAGTTTATGGATGACAACCAGCAGCGTATCCACCACATTAGAATATTGCACCGCTGGAAAAACATGTTATAGTGGCTGCTGACTTCTGTTTTCCTTTAATTTACTTCACCAAAAGCTGACAGATTGATCGCTTAGCATTGGTTATTAACTTTTACAATTCCAGGAGCTGTCATGGACAATCATGTTATTCAGAAACCCTGAATACTTCAGGGCTCTTTTTGTCTTTCAGGGATGAAAAAAAAATACATAACTTGCCCCGTAAGCTAATGGCATGTTGACAGTGTGACATCTCACCACTGAGTGCAGGGTAAAATGGATAGGACTGGCATTCCTAAACAACGTGATCACTGTCAGAGTGTTGATGTGTCTGAAAAAAAGAAGTCCATCTAAACACGTAAATGGAAGCCATTTTCAGAATTACCTGTCCATCCTGACAATTTATAAGTACGGCTATCTACTGATGGCAAGAATTGCATGTCTTCTCTGTTTACAAATGCTATGGTAACCTGAGCCTTGGGGTTTAACTAAACGTGATTTAGTAGACTTGAACTTCAAAAGCAAGACATTAGACATCTGTTTCTGCAACTCGGAAGGTCTTTAGTATGCTCAAATGCTGTTGTTTCTTTTGCTTTTTCAGACATCACAAGAATCCTAATGAGTCGATGGGATGCAGGGGAACATCACTGAAATGCAGAAATTCACACAGGAAGCTTCCTGCACAACTAGTAACTGCTAAGTATTAACAGCCAAGCTGGAAAGGAGGGTATTTCCTCTCAGATTCATGCCTTGGTCTCACCTTGGTTTTCATTTTCTTTTAACTATTACATAAACCAATTTTTTTTTGTACCCATTTTCCTTTCAGGTGATTCACGGGTGGTTTGGTTTTACTCTGTGGATAGGATAGACTGACATGCTGCATGCAATGAAATAAGCAACGTGTCAGAAAAAGATACACTAAACATGGATGAAAAACCTGAGGGAAAACTTGTCTACTGTGAAGTATTCCCACCAGATATCATTAAACTGTACAATACAAATCTCTTTTACGAGCCTTGCAATGTGAAATATGCTTAAAAAGAAGAGCTAACATTTCCTTAGATTAAGATCTTATCTAAATCTTGAAGGGTGTGCTCAAGGTATGAGGCTGTCTAGTCATTCAGATGCCTGAAAAGGAAGTCTTGATCACAGCGGGGAATTGTGAAACAAAACGAAAGGAGGAATGAAACATTTAAGATTAACTTCACTAAAAAATGGAATTAATTCTTCATTATTAATTCACTAATGAGCATAATTAATTTATTGGCCATTAACACTGCTATTTGTATTTCCATTAGGTGCTCTAGATAAAAGCAGAATGTGACTTTCCTATTTGCTAATATAACCTATTTCAAACGCTGCAGCCAGAGAGTGAACTGCTCTTCAACAGTGCTATCCAGATTTATGCCACTGGATTATTTGGTCTCTCTAAACTGCTTGCTGAGGCTGGTAAGGACTTAAAAGACAGCACAAATTACTTTGAACAGGTCAGATATAGGACAGCAGCAAAAAAGAGCACTTACATTCTAAATACATCCTTTTCTTTATAGGATACCAGAGGCTGTTTCCGTTTTAAGTGATTTGCTCTCTTTCCACTGCCCAGAAGACTAGTACCCTACATCAAAATACCCCATAAACTCTATTTTCACTGTTCAAGAGGTGGGTGGATTTGTGGGACTCCTATGCACATAGGCAAATTTCACACTTAGAAAAGAAAAACACAAACTGCAAATAATGCAGAGAATTTTGAGAGCCTGCATTCATTTGGCAACATCTTTTCTCAACATTGCTTTTCCATTTTGTAGTATCAGCATTGTTATGGGATGGCACACGTTCTACCACTGTTAGAAAGATGTCCATACATGTAGTAGGAGGAGGAAGGAGAAAAATTTCAACCAGACCAAATTTCAGTTTGAAACTCAAGCATTACCTAGCACTCTTTCCTTACCCAGCTAGTAATAAAGCATTCTCAAGCCTGAACTATAGACCCATGTGTTCTCTTGATATTGGAGCATGCTAATGCTACACCTCTACAGTCTTGTCTAAATGAGCTCACTGAAATGCATAAATAATATGGTCAATGATATGTAAGAAAAAAATCAAGTTCAGTCTCTCTAATCAATGCTAGCTTGGCAAGTCCAATGAGTCAAACAAACAGTCAATGAAAAAGGCTGATCTATGTCACTGCAATCAGGGACAAACTGCATCTGAATCAGAAAGCACAATTTTTACATGGTTACTTTTGAAGGGACAATCTTCACAGGTAATCCTGTGACACGTCTGCAGAGAAAATCAGTGAAGAAATCCAGAGTGCGCAGAATTCCATCATCAGAAAGTTTTACAACATCTTTTCCCTGAATTACATTTAAAAACCCTGTCTTTTCCAAGAAACTGTTAAGATCTTTTGAAGGAGGAAGTCTAGCTCATTATTTTTAGTTCTGTTAACCATTGCAAAAGAGGAAAGGTATTTTTTGCCACAGCTTCGATATTCAATAATGAGCGCTGGTATTTTAGAAAACCTTAGGGTGTGGCACACAGCTTCATAGGACAAGGGCATCAGGCCACAGTAAGATGAAAAATGTGGGAAAAATTTGAAAACAAGTTTAATTTATAAATAGAAATGTGAAATTTTCTTTAAAACTTTGTTGCTGGTGAAAGCTATTTTATAATTGAAGCATACATCTTTTTATTATGTTGCATCACACACCAAAAGGCAGAGTTAGGGGCCAGATGATAGTTGTCAGGCAAGCTTAATCTGTATCTCACTGTCTGGCTCAATTCTGTTTCTTTATGACAAAGGCATTTGAAAAATCTGACAGTAAACATTTAACATAATATCCAAAATGACAGACAAAAATTGCTTGTGCTTGTTTTCCAGCTTCTCTTTGAATGCATGGATCTTTAAGAAATAAGAGTAGACTGCTTTCCCCAAGGATTTTCTTCAAGTCTTCTTGTTACGCTATGACAGATTGCAAAAAAATGGAAGAGAAACTGGATTCCTCCCAGGACCAAGACCATTAATGAGACAGGGAAGCATTCACCTTTAAGTCACTTTTTGAAATACCGCACAAGATCAGTGCTCAAGTTTTTCTACAAACTGATGCTCATTCCCTAACCTTTGTGAAATGAGGTACTGGCTCAGCCCAGCAACGTGCTTTGACGTGCATCAAGTAATTTTTGATAGAGTCTGACTCTCATTGCTCACTTGCCTGCTTTTAGGGGTGCCTTCATCCCCCTTCTAGACTAGAGGCCTGATGCACACTGCGGTCACAGCTGACATGCTCTCTCTGTAGCCTTTTGAAAGTAATGTGCAAAATGTTCATCCAAACCCAAGGCAAATGTAAGTTGGCCCTGAAAGAAATACAATAGCATGCAGCTGCAACTCTAACGCACAATCGTAAACACATCAGATTCCAGTACTGCCATCATACATTGACCCATCCTTTCCTTCACAGTAAATCTGTATCTGGATTAGACTAATTGTAGCTCTCTGGAGACTAAGCCTGAAATGTTGATGGAATATGTTGTCTGTTCTGCAGATGAATGCGAGTTTGGAGATTCTGGACTTCTGCTAGCATACTTTATCAAGTACTGAATCAGAAGTGTAGTCTGGAAGAATGATATTTTCATAGGCAGAACTGCCAATCCAGTGTCCCCTGCTATGAAGACTGTTTTCAGCTGCTTACAAAGTACCAGCTGATATACAACCCTTTTTAAGTAGTGGCGGATCATACTAGCAGTCCTAGAATGGACTACAAAAACATGCTTTGCCCATACATGGACAAAGAGGAAAACATGCTTTGCACATATTCCACACATGACACAAATGGAAGTGTAAAAGGTATAAGAGCATAAGGGGAAAAGGGAGTAGGAAAAATCATGGAGGAAATAAGAATTAATAAGACAATGTAGCAATGATATAATGAAAAAGGAGAGAGAAAGACAAAATAAGGAGCTAGAGAGAGTTGAAATATGAGAAGGTAGCAGTCAAAAGCTAACAAGATGGACAAGAGAAGAAAAGCAGCAACCAGGTGGAAGATGGGACCACCAGAAACAGAAGTGTGTAAACATTGGATTATTTTAACCTAGAGTTATAAACTGTGTTCCAGGCTTTTCTCTTCCTGTGTTCAGCAAGTAGGCGTAGAGCCCATAGGCTGACTGTGCATTCCTCCAGTGATGATGACAAGTCCACAAGATCCACTCTGATTACCTTGTGTATTACCAATTTCATATCATTAAACTGATAATCACAGCTGGAAAGGTCAATAGAATTTACAGAATTTGGAGGATTTCTTATGCAAGATGAAATTATGGATAAGTTTAGGAAATTGCATTAAAGTACAAGCTGGAAAAGAATGTTAAGGCTGCTAAGTCAAGCATTCAGAGGATACCATATATATCCAGCTTGTAAATTATGAAATAGTATTTATTTATACGATCACATAGTGTTTTTCTCATCCACTTTATCCATATCTCCTCTAGAAGCCAAGTGTGCTTTTTTTCAACATCATGATAGAATATACAAACACAAAAATGCTCTCCTGGGTCACATGAACCGTCTGTCATGCTGAGTGTTGTACGTGCTACAGTGCCAGTAAGATAAGCAGCGTAAGGAAAGCGTGTGAGCCTGGTCACCCTCCGGTCCCCCTCCACTTCATCCTCCCCCAGTTTGTTGGTGCATTGGGGATATTTGAGGGCACGTCCCTGCCTTTTCTATTTAACATTCATGTACTGACTTGCTGTCCGCAGAGTGGACTAGACATCTGGAAGTCATCTGTCTCTGTCTGAGGACAGGATTAGCCATCCTTGACAGATACATACCCAACGTATTCAAAAAATCCCTGCTGAGAAGCTCTCCTGTGCCTTTTCTGATACGATCTACCTGGCGTGCTTACCTTCAGAAATCTTTCCCTGATATTTAACCTAACCCTCCTCTTTCTTGTATTTTAAGCCATTATTTCTTAACCTTCACACAAGCAACTCAGCAGTAAACTTTTCTACCTTTCCCAGCAGTCCCATGGAAGTAATTTGCAGCAAGCTATATACACTGTCATAACATAATAGCTGAAGTGAGCATCAGCAACAAAAAAACTACTCTGCTTTAAGCTGTCTGTACCATGGGTACTCTGTCTATACCTACATGAATGTATCAGGGACTATTCTCTGGCACTGGGGTCAACTGGGATGGAATGGCTTGTGTGTGCTAAACACTCGCTCTCCAAAGTAGGATGGCCATCAACTAAAACTGTACTGGCTACTATATCTGATCAGCACAGGTAGTCATGTTCCTTGCCCTGGTGTGGTTTAATTTACCAGTATGCAGTCTAACCTATGCAACTCAAAATGAGATAAGGAGGCAAGCATTGATATGGCCAGCTGAAGTATTGCAATTCTTTATTTTTTTGTTTACTTTATTAGTTACAAAAAGCTACTTGTTCACATACTGGGCCTGTAAGTACCTCACATAATAAAATAGCATTAGTGCATATGCACAAATATAAGTCTTGATTTGTAAGCTTTCTTTTCTTCCCCTCCATTACTCGTAACAAAGCTCTTATGTGTGCTTGCAGTCTCCCTTTATTGTTGAACTCCTTTCTTTCCATCACTTTCCAGTTCCAACCTCATAATTTTTATTTCTTGTTTTGCAGCATTTCTAAGAATTGATCTTTTATCTGACCTTTCCACTGAATCCATGCCACATACCTTTGCCTATATAACTTTCAAATGGACTTTTGACCCTTTGATGTCTTCTGATCTCTTTCCACCCAGCAATGTCACCTCACTCTCTGCACCTGTCATTAGCCTTAATGCCTTGTTTATCCAGGCTGAATACTGTTTTCAACCTGTGCACAGTTTTCTTGCTGAACACAGATCCAGTTTCTCCCAGCACCCTCTTCCAGCGTGTCAAGTTCCAGTGACACAGGAGTCTTTGTACATAGCTCTTTTTTCTGTTTGTTTTAAGTATTTCCTCCTCCATGCTCACAGCAAAGCCCCTTTCCCAGTATATCAGTTAGTAGTCCTTTATTTCTTCACTACCCTTTTCCATTCACTTGCTCTACCAAAAGCAATTTCCTTTCCCAATCATCAGATAATATTTATGCATTCAGATCTATGAACAATAATAGAAATACCCCATTTCAGAAGCAGAGAGGCCAAATAGCCAAAATTAAGCTGTTTCGCTTGATGGGAACTGCTCTCTGTACTGTCTTGTCCTTCAAATACCATTTCAGCCCTAGTTTAGCTTTTCTCACCGAGCAAGGAATTTGTCTATCAACTGATAATATGAAAGATTAAAACTTTTCATATCCAGCCTAGATAGTACCTTATAAGCAGTCCCTTGGCTAGGAAGAAAATATCAATAGAAATACAATTTATCTTCCACTCCTCACCCAGAGGCGTTCTCAAGCACTTTGGGAGCGGATCCGCAGTTCACACGCGGGCAGAGCACCAGCACACGGGCTCAGCACCGGGCAGCGCAAGCTTGCCCAGTTCAAGTGTGCGTCTGTACGGGGAGGGATTTGGCAGACACGAGACACTTACGCAGCTCTGCAGAGCATTTTAATCAGAGTAATCCCGCATTCCCCCGCCACCAAGTACCTGGACTGTTGTAGTGTTGGTAAGCAAAGGGCGCTGAACGGTCTTATTTGCTGGACTCTCGTGACTCGTGGCCCCCTCTCCAGCACCCTCTGCTCAAAGCCCCTGAGCTCAGGAGCCCAGCTGGCACTTAGCACTCCATTTCCTTATCAAGCCCAAGGAAGCATGGGTATTTCTGCTCATCACTTACACAGATTTAAGCAAGCTGGATCATATTCCGCTTTCGTGTTTCCTCCCTAATGCGAGAGTTATTTCATTCACACTCTTGTGTCCACTTTGGACGATTTCACAGGCCAAAATACTTTTACACATCAAAGCAAAACTCTCCAGGCTGCTCTTAACTAACTCCACAAGCATAAACAGACAACTATATTATGCCACTACAAGAATTTTTTCTGTACAAAATCTTCTGAAGATGAACATACATTCACATTTATTTTATCTTTTGTTTCTTGCAGAAAATGATCTAGGAGCACAGACAGATTATGATGCAGAAAATGCAGGAAAAGCTTCTCTGGGCTGATTAGGTTACTAAGGCACTGCTAGGTATGAGGAGGAGATTGATCCAGAGGAATCAATTGTGCTGGAAAAGGTTATGTATGTGTTCAGAAAAAAAAAAAGGAGGAGGGGAAATCACAACACAGGCAAAAATAGCTTTCAGTAAGCTGCCATTGGTGTCATGGTTCCTCACTTGTCCTGTCAATAACAACTACGAATAATAATACCTATATAAGAGACAATCACACTGCTTATTGCTACCCTCAAACATACAGAAATTGTTACTCCCACACCATATCGAACCTTTCTTTCTCCTCAAACAGAGCGTGATGCCACACTGTGGGACCACTTCAAACAGGTCTTGAAGTTCCCAAAACACTTGGGACCTCAGGGTACGATGCTACAGGCTCCCTTTTCCCCTGTACTCAGTGATGTTCTTGTTCTTTACCCCTTCAGAGGCTACATGATGTCTCCCACCCAGTACGTGTCCCCACTCAGAGCTGCATCCCCAGTCCTCACACGGGCTCTCCAGAAACATTCTCTGCAAGGATGCAGGTCTGGGGTCCCTCCTGCCTCCCTGATGCAGCAGAGGCATAGAAAGACCAAAGAAGGAAAACGGTTGAAAAATCGTCCCTGTAAGGTATGTCAGGACAAAATTTTCTATGGCAGAAGCAAGGGCCACGGACACAGCAAATGTTCTTTTTCTGGGGCAAGCACCTGAGGTTTTCACACCCGGTCAGATATTGACCTCTACCTGCATTGCAGTGAATCCACATCAAATCACACACTGGCACTCCTGAGAACAGGTACTCACCTGTTAGATTTTAATCGTTTCAGAAATTAATACACACACACCAAAACCACTTGCTTGCTGTGGGAAACTGTGCTTAAGAGCAATCTAGGGCTCAACTCCTTTCCTTCACAGCCCTGCCCCTCTTCAGTTTCTCTCAGCTTTCTACACATAGGTTTAGCAGGTATGACCTCAGAGGCAGGTGTCCCTGTTCAGCAGTATCTCGCCTTTGGCATAAGATCACATTTTGTCTGAGTTCTGAGCCACAAAAAGATCCAGAAGTTGCTGCATTGCAAGCTTGGAGAAGCAGAGCAGGCAGATACATACCTGCCAGAGATACTGCTTTTTGAATGTCAAATTATCAGTTCTTTTCACTTCACTTTATTAAGAATATAGATAAGCACCCATGGACTATGTTTACCTCCTGAAAATATTTAGGTTTGAATTATATTTTACATTAAAATAATTAAACATTAAGTTAAAAGTTATTTATGTAGTCATTGTAACAAATTAGTAGCAAATTAAGAAATACTATAGTCATGCATATTATTCACCAGTCCTCTTATCCAAATCTCATACTGAATCTTGTGATTACATAAAAGTTTTTTGAGCGATGAAAGTTGTTCTAGTAAGAGGTACTGTCTTGATCTGCATGTTTTCTCCATGACATGCTTAGACACTAGCATAGCTGCGGCATTATTGCTACAGAGCCTTTCTTCCTGTGTACCAGAGGACCAAAGATTTCCCAACTGTTCTGCAAAGATCTCAAAGATTTGTAAGGTAAGATACCAAGGGAATAATACATGGACACTTGACCACCTTGCCAAACTAGTAAGTGTTTTCTATAGTACTTTTGGATTAGTTTGGTATTTTCTGGAGTAATGTGTGATATTTGGTTGTCTGTTTTCCATTTTCCCTTTTTTGGGGGAAATCTTTAATGATTTTATCCTCTGAAAGTAGTGTGCTTTAAGATAACTGAAGTTTAGGCATTTGCAAAATTAAAATGTGCTCCTTTCTAGTCATCTTCTGAAAGAGTAGGCTCTTCACATTTTACGCCATATAGAACAAGGTATGATTTTAGTAGAATAGGAAAGCAAAGACGGAGACAATACCCAAACATCATGGATGCAGCAACTCAAAGCCTTTGATCCTAAACAGATTTTAGACACTGTCACTTGCACATTTATGAGATGAGATGGGAGCAGGAGGGATTAGAAGCAGCAAAGTATTGGGATAGAACAAACACGATGCATTCTGCTTATGTTCTAACAACATAACCACTCTCATGCTGATTTATATACTTTCTTAATTTGCAAGATGTGTTGAAAGTGACAGCCAGCCACCAAAAAGAAATTGTTTTCAGACAGCACAGGAATATCTACCTCTATAGGAACCTGGATCTATAGTCAGTCCCATTTTTTGCTACTCATTACATTCTCCAAGATATTTAGTTTCATTATGATTCCTCTAATTACAATACTAATAATTAATAGTTGACTTTATAGCTTGCTTGCTAAGTACTCAGGGGAATGCAATGTAACATAATAAACACAAACACAACATAGAAGCATATTCTTTGAAATTTGTAATCAGAGGGAAATGATGCATAATTTAGTATTTGAGGTTTATTATTAGAAGGATGAGATCACAGCTTTTTTTCCAGATCATAGAGCCCTTACTTCAGGAACGTAAATGCTAGATAAGCACTAAACTAGATGTGAAATTTTTAAGCAACACTGAAGATGATCTTTCCCCACAGCTGATAAGAGAACATAATCCTGTGCACTCTGAGGCAAAAAGAGCTGTTCCTCTTTGTTTTTCCAGATGAAGGACTTGACTTTACCTACCTGTTTTCTAATTGTCAGCAAATGCTGAAAAATAACTTTCTTTCCAATGAGTATGTTCTAAAAACTCAGCTTCTAAGATATTCTGTATCAGCACAAGGATTAGTTCTTGTTGAGAAGGGTTTTTTTACATTTCATGTGTTTTTTCTGATTCTAGTAAGTTTTCTTTTCACGTATCTGAAAAAATCATATGTCAAGACCACTTGAAAAAGAGAGGACAATACAAGTGGACACCAGATAACCTGTCAATACCTATATTTCTGCCCTTTGACTTTATCTATTCCAATATAGCATTTTACTGTTTGTATGACACAGGTAGGTTTTTTTTTACTTGGGAAACAGAATTCTTCACTCTCATCTTAAATTGTTACTGTACAGATATGGTTTGTTAAGGTTTTTTAGGGCTTTATTCTACCTAATATTTTATGCTCCACTTACAGCAAGAGAGTTTACTGAAGAACAAGTGGTTGCATAGTACACATCAGAATTCCATTTTATCAGATTTTTTTTAAGTCATAGTCATCTATACTGTAGACTTCTTGTTGGTAGTTTGTTTCTGACCTTGCACTGGCAGAAATCTTACAAATAAAAATCTGTCCAATATGTTGTCATTGCCCTGTTATTGCTAATATATCACCACTCCACACATTGGATGCCGTTGTGTGTGCTCTTTTTGCATTGCAATTGACTGTCAGATGGAAAACTATACAGCCATTAAATGTTTTTCTTGGCAATCAATCTTCAGCAAAGACAAGACTGTGGTATTTCTGCTATAACTGAATTTATAGGAACCCTCAGCTACCACAAGTAGTTGTGACAGCACTGCACAATATACCAGCAAAGCTCATTTGTAAACTGGGTAGCTTGATGATTATGTTACTTTTCTCCTGCAGCAGACATTTCAGGTTATGCACTATGAGGAAAAAGTACTTTGAAGAGGAGGAAGACACCGCAAGATTACCCCCAGGAAGATTACAGAAAGCAAATAAATGTTATTGTAATCCTTTTTAACTATAAATTACATTTCTGTGGTATTCTAGGAAGCCTGCCCTGTTTGCTAGAAACAATCTTTTCTATTAGCAGATGTTGATCCTACTGACTCACCAAGGATAGCGGTTTTTCCATACTGCTTGTTTGCAACAAATTCAGATCCTAAATAATTTCTTTCTACTAAATCTAGAATTGCAGACAAATGTTGGAAAAAAAACATAATTTGTGGGAACACATTTTGTTTATTTATATTAACTTCAAACTATGCATACAGGCATGAGACCAAGACAATAAAACAGCAGGTCACAGATCACGGAATGAAACACAGGAAAAATGCAGGACTCTTCTGCAGGTGATTTGCATGTGTCCTTCATGTAATACTTCAACTTTGTATAAAATATCTAAATACTAAATAGTTAAACTGCACAAAAGTTTAAATCAGAGACATTTGGAAAAGTGTGAATAATTTTCCAGTCACGGAGTCAAGATTGACACTCACACAGCAAAGGGGGCATATTTATTTGTGTCCCTTTGCTACTGAATGTCTTTCTACTTCTAGAAGCTAAACCAGCATTAACAGAAAATCTTGTGCATGCTCTTCCTCATGACTTTCAGTGCATAGTGCACAGAAAGCAAGCTACCATCTTCTGGCAAATGTATAAATACAGCAAGGAACAATTAAATACAAGAAATATTAATTACAATAAAATTAAAATTAAATACAAGAGATATTTTTTGGACCTTCAGAAAAAATCCTAAATTCACATTTTTGTACAGCCTTAGGCATATGACTTCAAACAAATCAGCTGATCTGAGCTTTGATCAGGAGAGTGACCCATTGCAAAACAGCTTCATTTTTGTAGCATGCAGGTTAAACAGCAGCAGAAGACTTTCAGTAAAATACTGGTGAATTAGCACCAAAAATAAAGCTGGTTGTACTGCATCTCAGCACCAATGAGAGGCATTTACATGAGCAATAAATCCCCAAGGGTGGAATAATAAAATACACTTATTGCAGAAGACTAGCTTTCTGTCACACCACACAATGTGGGACTTTAAATTCTTGAGAGGTCACACTGCATAAGGAAGTATAAGAAATATGCAGCAGGAATAGTGTGGAAATCTTACTAGATACCACTCTGGTGTCTATGTCCTGATAGAAGAGGATTAATATCCTTTTCTAAAATGCTATCATCATACCCTTGATACCTATATACCGGTACTGATTGCTTCAACAGAGGCTTTGGCCTTAATTTCCTGTGGTAATGGTTCCCCACTCTAGTTGCATACTGTATGGAGACATGTTTGCTTTTATTATGCTGGAATTTCCTGCTTTTCATCTAACAGTCTTTCACCTTTTTTGTGCATAGCAAGAGCAGAAGAAATGAAGCTCCTACTTTCCTTTCACCATGTCATTTGTCATTGTATATGTATTTTTTCAGGCTTGTTATTAGGGTTTTTTCAAAGTAATCAATCCTAATCTAAAAGTCCTCTCTGGCTGTTTTCATTGACTCATTTTTCATTCTCTTTGACATCCACAAACCTACTCCAATTCTGCTATATTATTTTCCAGGTGGAAAAGCAACAAAGAATACATGCACAAAGGCTGTGCCACTGATTTATCTAACATCACTGAGTTTATCTAATGTGCTCCTTTTTCTTGTACTCAGAGGTTTTCATCTTATACGCCCATTGGAAGATGTACATAGTATTAATGCTCATAAAGCCCAAGGTCTCCAGCTGAACCCCAACACTCAAACACACAGGAAGAGGGAGCCCAAAAGCTAGGAAGCGGAAAACAAGGCAAAGAGCAATCAATTGATTTACTAACATTGCCAGGCTAGGTTACAGTACACTGTCCATTAGATTTCAGTAATGCTTACATACGTTCCATATACCTACACGATTGCCAACATAGCTACATAATTCTGGGATACAGTAGGTGGAACTAGCAAGTACCACCCTTAGGGTGTTCCTAATGACAACTGATTGACATTAAACAATGTGTTATACCAGATACATAAAAATGTATTTATATCGTGTAGAAAGAAAGCTGTGCCAAATTTAATGTCTTATTGTGTAACATGATTAGATATTGATTTTATAGGTACAGTAACAGCAAGCTTTCTTAGCAAGTAGGTTGATGAAAATAATTGTTTAGGACTGACTTTGGGCTGTGGTGATAAGATCATTAAAAAATAGGTACATAAAAGTGATCTTGATAAATTCTGTGAGATGTGAAGACATCATAATGAAAAAAAGATTGTCTCTGAATCTGGGGCATATGATCACCTTACATTCATCATGTTTTCTATTGGAAAAAAGTTAATGTGAAATAAAAGGAATGCAGAAAACCCAAGAATGACTGGAGGCAAAGAAAGCACTTGATAAGGTAAAAAAATTATATCCAGTGGCATATGCCCAAATTCCAAAGAGGATAAATTAGTAGAAGTAGACAGGAAAGTAAAAAGAGTCTGATTAAATATTGCAATTTCTAAATTAAGCTACATAGGATAAACGCAAAGGAAAAGACAAACCCATCAGGAAGCTTGGATTCCTATAGCTCCACTGCAAATCCTTGCTATGCTGCAGTTACACAAGCATCAGCACAGTTCTCCCCTGTATTTAGTCAAAATCCTCTCTAAAGGCCAAATTCAGACAAAGGTAAATGGCTCCGGATCAAATCCAAGCTTTTAGTGATTTGCCTGTCTGCCCAAAGCATGTGCACATGTGTCATTATGCTACCAGTGTGGAGATATTCAGAGGCAGAAACAGAAAGTTAGACAGACTCCTAACAAAGCCGCCCTTCATGTCTTTGAATATCTCTCTCCCAAGGTTTTTTTTTTTTAGAGCTGAATAAGTGGTGAAGCTCAATGTATGAAGCTTATTGTATTGTAGTATTATGAACAGTATTTCAAAGCTTTGCTTCTCCTCATTCAATTTTATAACAGTTAAGATCTTTCTGGGACTTTGACATTAATACAGATATTCTTGTGTGCTCAAAACAGTGTGTAACATTGTAAGATACTTCTATCAATTCATCCATTAAGCTAGCATGATTTCAGGTAGCAATGTGGTAGTCTAGAAACATTTCCTCAGGGGATGATGAAAAGTTATTGTCTTCTAGAAAGTTACCTAACATAATACCTAACTCAAATAGTGTTCACAACCCAGAACAATTGCTACAAAGAGGTGACTACTCTTTAGGCCAGGGCTGCCAAAGGGCAACTGAAAATTTAGTTACATTGCCTGACAAAACAGAATAATAATGCTAACCTAATCCTGATATTCTCATATATGATTTGCAAGGTGATGTGTGACTTTTTAGCCTCAGAAATAGTACTTTAACCATCCTCTCCACACAACAATTTAATAAATACCTAAAAACCAGCAGATATATTCACTGTACCTATTTCACAAACACTATGTATTCCATACCCTACATAGAAATTAACAGGTTTCTATACATTATCAGCAGAAGCCATCTTTGAATAATGACCTCTTCATCCATCCTCTCCATCCAGACTTAGAAACAACTCACATACGGTTTTCTGAACTGTACAGTGAACCTATAAATGTTTTTTTCACATCTCACGGGTCCTGACCCTCTTACAGCAATGGATGGGTGCTGCAGGAGGTACCGCAAGGTCTCCTCACTGGTGCTTGATGGCCAGAGTATTGCTCCCTTCTGTGGCAATCCTGGAGCAGAAGATAAGACCCACAGGCCTCTCCAGTTCCCACCCTAGCATCGCAGGCCAGCTTGTGGTCTCAGACATCTTCAATCACATGTTGGTGTTTATTAATCAGTGACAATCTGTACTGAAGTCTCCAGCTTGTGTAATTTACAGAATAAAAACCAGTGACTGAAAATCATGCTTGCACACTTAAGGTAAAAATGTATGTAAATGTTTACCTGTAATACTAAATGGTATAAAAATATGCCACACAACTTACAGCTCAAATCACACATACGATATGAGCAAAAAAGTTTAGTCTCAAAAATTCTGACAGCAGAGGTACGGTACAACTGTGGTGGGCCAGACCCCCAGGCCACATTGCGATGTCAGGACCAGACAACACTGCGTTCTTCCACAGCGAGCTGGGACAGCCCGGTACTTTCTTATCCTGGCTGTGGTGCAGTGAGTCAGGACAATCAGGCACCCTGTAACTGCACCTGAAATTCCTGTTGCCTGGATCCATACCCGAGACTCCTGCTGCTTGGATCATGACTCACTCGCATGGTTGCCTGACAAAAACTATGGCCAGAATGAAATTACACTGACCAAAGCCAATTATCTCCCAAACCTATAAACAGCAGTCCCAAGTGAAGCCCTTTGAGATCTCCTGGACCACTGCGGGCTGCGACCAGCATCTCCCTCTGAGTGGGACACCTCTCAGAGCTTACAAACCCCCCAGTTCACAAAAATCAGAGGACCGTTGCCAAAAGCTGACAACAGGACTTGGGCTGATACCCTTCGCTCCTTGAGGCTCAACCCTTTGCCCATTGAGAAATGCCGAGACATTTGACATGAATATTTTGCTGAATTCAAGGGGAATTTTTTTTACAGGTATACCTCTGTTTATATATATACACACATCTATCTTTGTGTCTGTGGGCATGTGTGTGTGAATTGACCCAGGTAACTGATAGCAAGTATAATATAAATATTGCCCTGTCAGATCTGTAATTAAGTCACTGTTGTGCTTGTAGCAAAAACTACTTAATTACTTTATAAAATGTTAGATTAGTCAAGAATTAAGCGCTGCTAAATCTTGTGATTCACCTTAAACTGTGAATGACCCTTAGACTGCTGCTACACACATATAATCCCTTTAGACATGAACCATTGCTCAAGTCTGGGACTAGGAGTCAATCCAGCTGCACCTAAGCTCCATCAGGAGTTTAGAAAGCAAGGGGGTCTTCTCTGAACCTCATGACTCAACAGGAGGGTCTCCCCTATCTTTCTGCACCTCCTATCTCTGTACAAATCATGAAAAAAATCAGTTCTAACTTGATCTTTCTTTGTATGTTTCTCCCTTACTCTTTTGCATTTTCAATCTCTCTATAAATCATTCTAGTTTGATTCTAACTTAATTTTATTTTGTATACTTCATCCATATATTAAGTAACAGAGTGAACCTTGCCATCAAACTTTGTGAAGTCGCACTGTTATGAACTCCTGTTAAATCACTTTTGCTAATATCTTTGACAGCGATTCTTTAAGCGGTCCAAACCACTCATCTGCAACAGCAACTAAGTGGATAATGCCCAGCATCAGGTTTGGAAGCACCAGGAATTCAGTGGAAAAGCACTGACAAAAGCGTCCACTGAGAGAGTCACATGCCATATTTAATATCCACTCCTGGAAACCCAAGTAATTAACGGCTGTGGTGGAAATTCTGCATAGGCATGACTTGCAAACTGGATCTTTGTTCTTCTTTCCTTTTATAAATGACAACAAAATAAAGTCATCTCAGAATCCTACCCCCCCCAGGGGTTGGTCCTCCTGAAATCCAACCTGAACCTCCCAGAGCTAGGGTCTGTGGTCAACCTCCTCAATGGTCAAACAAGCAACCTCCCACCAGATGGGGACAGGCAGCTACTGGGGCCCTGCAACCATCCCCTTCCCTGGGCTGAGCAAGCCTTGCTCCACCAGCACCTCCTCCTCACAGGGCTGCTGCTCCTGCCCCAACCATCCTGGGAGCTCCCCTGGACTCATTTTGTGCGTGCCTCTCCTCTACTGGGGCCCCAAACTGGATGCAGCAATCTAGACCCTCTCCAACATGATACGGTACCCAACATGCAGGTTATATCAAGATGGGATTGGTTCATGGTTCAGTGAACAAAAGAATATAGTAAAAGTCTTTGGCTGTGCTATTTTTCCTATGACACCATCACATATTCTCATTCATCATATAGTTCACTAAAGGTTCAAAATAGAAGAAAAACTCAACAATAAAAAACATAACAAGAAAACCAGTAAGAAGTGGCATTAATCCACTGAAGCTCAAAGGCTATTTCCTACACATTTTTAAGCTTCCTGCAGCAGCATGCAACTGTCATGAGCAGATTCTTGCTTGCTCACAGCAAAGGCTGCTGTTTACAGCTCCCAGCCCTACTTTTGACACTGGACTACCCATCAGACTGGTTTAATTTACACTCGCTGAGTATGACTGGAACATATACCTACTAGGGAATATCAGAACACAGTACACCACAACTATTTCTCTCTGCCTCAACTGCAGCTCAAAACAGGTCTTTGAGCAGAGAGGCAAAGATCTGACTTAATTCTACTGCTTCCTAGGACTTGTGTGAAGTATTAGAGGAAAACTTAATTTTGTCCTTCTTTGGTACTGGCAGTCCTTTTAATCCCTTTTATGATATTTGCAGGCACTGGATGAGACTTGCAAGTACTTAAGAGATTAACTTCCACTGATTTAGGCACTGAATATATTTGAGAATCTGGTCTCAACACCTTGTTTGATTGGGATTTTAACAAAACATATCCAAGATGGTGAGAGCACAAAAGAGCAGGCAGAACTGGCAAGTGTATGCAAAGCCAGACAGAAAGATTGCATAAAGCCTGCAGCATGTCTCATTCAAGCTAGAGCAGGCAACTCCTGTATCACTTATTTCAGAAGACTTCATACTTGAATTTTGATTTAGATTATCTTATATTTCAATGTAAAGAGAACATATGGAAAGTGATCAAACTTCTGAAATACTATTATCTATATCAGAAGCTTTCCCTTTCCTTAACCTGTATATTTCTAAGTTATTGCAATGATGATGTACAAGCACTTCTAAAAAATTCAGAGCTGTTGATTGAACAGAATACATGAGTTTTCCTTTTTGAACCTCCACATAAGTAGGGTAAGACATGCCAAAGGCCTATAGACCTCTGTTCCAGGAGAACAGCACTGCAAGAGAATATTCTGTACTAAGTAGGTGAAGACACAAACTGAGATGCCATATTCATTCATTATCTGTAATTACTTTCAGTGACTTGCTAAACATTGTAATGTGCTTAGTACAAGGTTTGGTTGGGGGGTTTTTTTTGAACAAAAGAGCATGACAATGGCAAAAGCCATGAACATATCCATTAGAAACTAATATTCCGTTACTTCCTCACTGTGCTCCATTTCATTTTGTCAGTGAAGTTTTTCACATCAAGTATCTACTCTCTCATTTCCAGTTATACTTTTTTTTTTGCAAAATTGCAAGAAATTAGATATCTCATAAAGACTTGCTGAAGAAATGCTTTTAACAAACTTAAAGCCTTTACAAGGCTACACCTACATTAGCAAATCATCCAGCATAATAGGAATGGATGAGTAGACAGAAGCTATTGGTGCTGAGGACCCTACTTCTTCACTATACACAGTCCTCCAGATTTTACTTCAGACTAGATTTAGTCTGGTCATCAGGACTGAACATCCCCTCTCCATGCATGTGACCAAGCAGTCCAAAGTAGCATTCACTGGTTGAAACCTTTATATCTGCAGAAGGACTAGAAGTGCATCAGGATGCACACCTGGAGCAGAATTTGTTTAGTTTCCTCTGAAGAGACTAGTTCCCAGATGCCAGAAGAGCCCTGAAAACCAAAGCAATCTGCAGAAGGTGGGGACAGCTAGGGAACTTGCTTTGAAATGGCACTGCTGCTTTAAAGGAAAATGCAGATTCAATCAGGTATTCTGCTGCCTAGAATGACAAATACGTGAAAATGTTCCAGCTTTAAGCATTGAGTAATCACATTGTTTGTCGTTGTAGACTACTGTTGGTGACAAGACTGACTAATGCATGCTGAAGGTCCTGCAGGATCATGCAGTAATATGTTCCTACATTTACTAGGATCATACAAGGTGTTTATTCACTCTACCATAGGATGTTTTCATTGACAGCATTGGATTTTTGACCTGCGTGTGTCAAAGTCATGTTTACTGTACTCTACCAATATCTGAAATATATTAAAGAAGCATTTAGGTAAAGATCACATTCACAATTAAAGAACAGAGAATACCAAGAAATATATGTTAATTTGGAAAAGTTCTCAAGCTTTTAAGCCTGAAAGTAGAGATAACTACTACAGAGAATCAGCAGAACAAAGACACAATACTGCTCAGAACTATTTTCCATTTATATGAGCAATGCACACAGCTGCTTCTGTAGCTTCCACTATAAAACCAAAACGCTGCCATATTTTAAAGTAATGGTCCGAGATAATATAGCTGTACCAGCACAGAATAGCTTTCTACAGTGTTTCAAGCTATTTCTGTAATATTTTCATAAGCGATTAAGAGCTGTCTCCTACACCACTCCAGTCAATGAGAAATTTGAATTCACCAGGATTAGGAACAGAGGCCCTGAATCAAAGCTCTTAAGAATTTCTAAGTCTCATTGAGGTCAATGTAAAGCAAGCTTGCGCTCAAGTGCTTTGCTAGGAGGAAGAAAAACACTCTTTATGTTTTTCCTGTTTGTCTTGGTAAACAAAAAAGGCAGTGGAAGCTGATTTTTAATTTTTGCCATCACAGCTCTGAAACAGAACGGCTCAGCTGGAAGACATGGAAATTAGCCTGTGGCAAGAGGCTACAGAGACACCACAGCAAGTGAGAAAGCAGCACAGCATTTATCTTCCCTGTACATTAATGTTCTACTTCTGGTAGTAAGTAGATGTGAACTGACTCCAAGCCTCCATGTTGTCCGATTTATACAGCTAGAGTATTTAAATATACCAGTGGCATACAGATTTTTATACAACATTAAATACTTTTTACCTGCAAAGTTTTCTTCACACAGAGCTTGATAAATGCTGACACATGTCAGTCTACCAAATGTAACAGAACAGTAGCAAAATGGTAAAATGGCATTATGAATGTGAAAAATTTCTATCAGACAATGAACAGAGACTGTTCAATCTGTACAGACAGACACAAATATAAAAAAACACTTTTCTGCAATAGAGCAAAGATACCAATCCCTTGTTTTTGTAAGTGAAAGGTCAACATCATATAACATTTATTGGATGCAGGGGGAAACACAGTGACAAAGGCTGAGGAAGAGGCTGAGGTACTCAATGCCTTCTTTGCCTCAGTCTTTAATAGTAAGACTAGTTGTTCTCCAGGCACCCAGCCCCCTGAGCTGGAAGACAGGGACAAGGAGCAGAATGAAGCCCCATAATCCAAGGGGAAATGGTTAGTGACCTGCTACACCACTCAGACACACACAAGTCTATGGGGCCAGATGGGATCTGCCCCAGGGTACTGCAGGAGCTGGCAGAGGGGCTCACCAAGCCACTCTGTCATTTATGAGCAGTCCTGGCTAACCAGGGAGGTCCAAGTTGACTGGAGGTTAGCAAACGTGATGCCCATCTATAAGAGAGGCTGGAAGGAGGATCTGGGGAACTACAGGCCTGTCAGCCTGACCTCGGTGCCGGGGAAGGTTATGGAGCAGATCATCTTGAGTGCCATCACACGGCACGTACAGGACAACCAGGGGATCAGGCCCAGTCAGCGTGGGTTGGTGAAAGGCAGGTCCTGCTTGACCAACCTGATCTCCCTCCATGGCAGGTGACCCGCTTAGTGGATGAGGGAAAGGCTGTGGATGTTGTTTGCCTGGACTTTAGTAAAGCCTTTGACACCGTTTCCCACAGCATTCTCCTGGAGAAACTGGCTGCTCATGGCTTGGACGGGCGTACTCTTCCCTGGGTAAAAAACAGGCTGGATGGCCGGGCCCAAGGAGTTGTGGTGAATGGAGTTAAATCCAGCTAGTGGCCGGGCACAAGTGGTGTCCCCAGGGCTCAGTATTGGGGCCAGTTCTGTTTAATGTCTTTATCAATGATCTGGATGAGGGGATCGAGTGCACCCTCAGTAAGTTTGCGAATGACACCAAGCTGGGCAGGAGGGCTGATCTGCTGGAGGGTAGGAAGGCTCTACAGAGGGATCTGGACAGGCTGGATCGATGGGCCGAGGCCACTTGTATGAGGTTCAACAAGGCCAAGTGCCAGGTCCTGCACTTGGGTCACAGCAACCCCATGCAGCGCTACAGGCTATACCCAATTTATTATATTTTCCTTAACAACGTAATATTGGAGTATATTGTGGAATATCATTAAAATGATATTGGCACATCATTTTGTTTTGAGTCAGTTTACACTTACAATCTTATGCACTTGATCTTTAGAGGGTGAAGATCTTATCAGGAAACCAAATCAAACTCTGATTCCCAGTCTACACTTTCAGCAGAGGATAACACGCTCCTGAGCAGACACAGGATACTTTTTAAGCTTTGGTAAGAATGGAACAAATGAGACTGTACACAATTAATTACTGTACTGCAAAGCAGTCTACTATTTCTAGCATCACTGAGTGGCTACGGTTTTACTGACTGCAAAACTTCAAACTTTTAGTACTACTTAAACTTTTACCTGCTGTGTTAATGCCTGTATGCACAACCTAAGCAAATGACCAAGGTTGATTGCAGAACACAGCAGTGGTACGTCATTTCCATTAAGAAAAAAAATTTCAAAAATCACATCTTAAGGAGAGAAATTATCTTTTCAATAGGAAGTAAAGGCAATAGCAAGAAAAAAACCAACAAAGAAAAGACAATTTTACCAAAAAGAAAAGGATTGAAAGACAAGTGTTGCTTTTCTTCTGGTTTTTTTTTCATTAAATATTTTGTCACATGCAACTATAATGCTTTTAACTAAAAGCAGCTCTTACTTGCTACGAAAAGGCTGGTTATAATTTCTCTAAAAATTTACATTCCTTGTGAAAGCAAATTTCCTGATCAGTAGATACACATCAGCAAGGCCATCTTGATCATATGAATCCTAAAATAACTATCTCTGAAAAGGGAACAGTTGTACAATTAAATTATCTATCTCCTGAAAGATTTTTCAGATGTACAAACATTTAAATGCAATTTACATACCTGCTGCCCAAGTTAACTTAGGGTACAGGAGCACAATACTTTTGAGGAAATCTGATCTATGCATAGGGTATCAGATTTCTAGCTAAAATTTCACCAAGATAAATGAGTCTGGATAACTTGTTGGTGACTTCTGACAAACCAGCAGACTAGCCTACACAATTGCATGAATGTGAATAACTAGACTGCACAGAGACGAAGCAAAGACTAGCAACAGAATCCAGCGCTTCATTTCCCCTTTCTCTACATGAGAGCCTTTCATTCATATTTTCCATTGTAGCACAAAGAATTCTTTCCGACCACAATTCCAACCCATTTCAGTGAAAAAAATAAAGATACTCCAGGCCTCTTCAACCCATCTGCTGCAAAAACAGAGTATTGCCCCATTACAGAACTCAATAGTAAAAATCTCATTCTCCTCTCCATTAACCAACCCATTTCCTAGGGTGGTGATGAAAGCAGTTCCCCAGACAAATTTGTTATAATACTTCTGCTTCCCAAATCCCAATTTTACTCAGCAAGAAGAGGTGGTAGATTAAGAAAAATTAAGAAGTCCCTCAAACACACAAGCAGAATCGCTGCTTTTTGCTATTAACCCCCCAGGAACTGATTCTCTCAAGCAAAGTCAGAGGACCCAAGATTGCCTCTTGCAGCCTAAATAATTCCCAGGATCCTGCAGCACATCCCAAGCCCAGCTCCCACTCCATCTCAATACTGTTACACTTTCTGCCAAAGCATTCAGTTTCTATGTGGCCTTCATTTCTGATATGTTTAAAGTGAATCATCCAGGCAGTATCAAAGGTGGTTTTGGCAGGATCTTGGCCACCCGCTGTGGGGTGCAGGATCTGGACAACCTTCTCAGTGCTTTCCTTCCTCTCACCTTCATGTCTTCCAGCTCCCATCCTAGCTCCACCCAAGCACAAGATGGATTTGTATCACCTCCTTTTGGGCAGAAACACCCATCCTTAAGGTTATTTTCCCTCTTTGGCACCCTTACCAGGGATCCAACTGCCCACTGGCTCAAAAAACCAAAAAACCAAATGCCCATGGTTTACCCAGTAAGGCACTCAGAACAGTAGCCTACAGCAGCCATTCTGAAAGTATAATTGCAAATCCACATAGTGAAAAGTTATCTACTTTAAGTGAAGACAACCTCCCATGTTTACCTAGTAAGGACAAAAGTGAACTCGCATGTAGTAGCAGGCACAGAAATTCATGGGCTGGCCTCCAAGGGATTTGGAATCATCCATATCTCCTTTTAATTGTTAACATAATTTAAGTGAACAAGACAGCTGACAGTAGGTGCTGAATTTCTTAAGAGGATGAATATTTTATTTAACTTTCAAACAAATCAATCCATCCACCAGCAATTTTTCAGAAAGTTAATTCTGTATTCACCAAAAAGCCAAACAGCTGGATTCTGCCTTCATATATTTAAATCAAACGAGCTTACAAAGGAAACTGAATAAGCTGCAATGTAAAATTCCCATACCGGTCCTTTAAGCCATAAATGCATTATACATCTGTAGGTATGCTGGACTGATGCAAACTCCTATCTTTTGCCAGAGCCATGCTATCTGTAATCTCTCAGGAGGTAGATGCTACCTTAGTATTGTGGTGTTCAAATCACTGCTTAGGCCAAGTCCAAAGGCCAAAAAAGACTACTACATACAAGTCAGATCCAGCTCAATCCCCCCTCCCTCCAGACAATATCACAGCCCAGGAAATTATTGCATACATAAGTTAAAATTATTTTCCATCTCTTACTCCCCTCCTCCATTATCTCATCCCTTCCCACCTTTCTTACCTCCTGTTATTTTCACAAGAGTCAATAAATTGCTTCATAGCAATTTTAGTATTTTTTCTATTATTCCCTTGTTTCTTTAGCAAGCAGTAAATAACTCTGCCTATTATGAAAGTGTTCTATAGAGGCCGATCGCAAGCACAGGTTAGAGTTTCCTACCCATCTTAAAATCTGGAGGTCTACAGCCACATTATCTCTGTTCTGGAGAAGAGTGCTGCGCTACTTCTTTCTTCCGTGATTTAAGGAAGCAATATAGGGCAAGATTGTTAGTAATGAAACTCAGTGGAAAGCTAAAACATTCATCTTAATATTATGAACAAATACCAAAGAACAAGAGAGATATTCGCAAGTAACATGCTCTGATTTCAAAGGCATTGCCCCAGATGCGCATATGTATAGAAGAGGCTCATTTCTCAGTCTTGCCATTTTCTTTATGGTGCTTATACTTATTACTCATACAATGATTACAGGTTGAAATACATAGATACTTAAGTAGAACAAATACTTTAATTTCCTCCATTATGCAAGCCAGACATCAGAGCTGTATATAGAAGTGTATATTTTTTAATAAACAAATTTTGATTGAAAACTTTTACTAAATTTTGAGCAGCTTTTAAAAATAAGTATTCCATTCACCATAGCTATTACATATAACTGACTTACCAATCTAGTGGTGCCAAAGTAGCTTAAGTAACTTTAAAATATAGCAGCAAATGTAGTTTTCAATGTAACATAAAGCTCTGCACAGAAAGCATTTGAGAACTTCGAACATACCTTATTTTGAGCTATTTCCCCCAGTCCTTTGCAGCTCCATATTTTACTACAGTTCTTGAACTTAAAGTAGGGGAGAGTTCTTAGTTCTGTTTTTATAACATTGCCTATTAGCACTCTGTAGAGGCCAGAAAAAGCAACACCTGTGGACTTTCTGAAGGCTCCTTTGAGCAGATTGCCATGACCACCTGACAAGTGGGGGGGTGGGGGGGGAAGGTGCATGTGGGGGAGGTGAAAAGAGAAGGTCTATTTTTAAGCTTCCCACCCTGCTTAGAAGACTTACAAAATGTCAATGTCTAGCACACATTTACTGGTGGCTTTATGATGTGAGGGTTTTTTTCTGTGCTACACAATGAAGTTATTTACTTAGGAGAAATACTGCTCTAAGTCAGCTCCAGCCTAGGAGACCAACAACTTACACTGTCCTTGGCAACATTACAGGACCTGCCACTACATCAAAATGAACTGTTCTTGAATATGTTTGTCTCCAGCGTATTATGTGCAAATGTGCTTTCCTTTAGCGCTGGGCCTGTAGCCTTTCTTGTCTTCTCTTTTTTTTTTTTTTCCCTGGAACACACATACTATTCTTGTACCAAATAGACAGTAACAAGCTTGTTTTCATAGAAAATGGGATCATTACTTTGACAGCTGACAAAGTTCTGGGCCATATTCTCTCTTGGTAATAACTTTGCAGATACTTTATTTTCTCCTCTTTGCCTACAAAAATGATTTACAGTGGCAGGAGGGTTAAGGATAGAAAGATAACCAAATCCAGCTTCAACCCACTCTTTTGTCTGCTAAGACTTTGGGGGGACATAGCTCATGCATACGTCCCTGAATACCATTTGTGTTTTTGGGAAAGGTAGAGTTGGTAGTGGGCCAGTCCCAGAAATGTCTCAACAGCGATGAATTTGCAGCTGTTAGAGCACAATCAGAACTAAGAAATTTCCTGCCTTTCTCTATCTGATATATCCTGGAGTATTAACCTGAATAGCAGCAAAAGCATCACAAGATTTTCCAGCACCAAGTGGGACAGGCTCTGTAAAGATGGGGAAAACTCTAGAAAAGGAAAATTGGTGGACGAGGGAGGGCTTACTGGCCCCTCTGTTTGTGTATCTCCCCAGGCACTTCCAGATGTGAAGTGTGGGTGAGAGGTAGGTCTACACCAGCCCTCCTTAAATTCCCATCTTTCCATACTAACACTTTACTTCCTATCAAATGAAAATACGGGTGCGCATGTTTGGAGGGACATGTGGCAAACTTCAGCCATGTCCTGAAGGCAGAAGAAAAGAGATGTAGTAAAGTCTGGAGCTCCCAACTGTAATCTACAGATGCAGTTGTATTTCTATTCCTGGCACCCACCTGCTCTGCGCTCACAGGCAGATGATTTCACCTCCGTGTGCCCTCTTCCGCAGTTTGCCTTTCTCCATCATTCAGTTTGAGAACCAAGACAACTGTGCATATGTATATATATATATATATGTACATATGCAAGTATGTGTTTATATGTACAGACATAGATGCAGAACTTCACACAATGGCAACTAACCTTCTTGAGACTGCTGGTTACTACTCCAGTGCAAAAACTCATGAATTGGAGGGGGGGAGAGTGTTTTGGGCTTTTAAATATTGTTTTTAAGAAAACAGTGGTCGCTTTTAAGGATAGCCTATGGCTGTATGCAGTGGTGGGAATCCATCTCAGACATAGTGAAGGCTACTGCACACACACTGCACGTTACACCCTGTGCCAGTATATAATTCTGGGTCTATTTGTGCTTCTGGGCTTGACACGAGCATATGCACCACCCATGCTCAGTGCAGGAGGAAAAGAATATTCTGAAAGAGTTTGCACATAGTTTTTAAGGTTCTGGTGAGTCTGGACCCACACGATCCTCAAGGTGTGTATGGAAAGAGGAATAAACAATACCGTGATGTACTTGCAATAGGCAGCAAGCTCAGGGACGCTTTTCCTGTGTGATTGAATTCCTCTAGCAGTCTTCTCTGTAGTTTTTAAACAACAGTTAAAGGAAAGCTTTTTGGAGCAAGGAGACTGTTTAAATGAGCATTTGTTTAGATCTTTGGGGCCATAGTGCTGAAAGGGAGTTTGAAGTGTTGTGATGTAGTTAAATAAATGCTGTCGGAAGAGCCAAAGTTGCCCATTATAACTGCCTGTGTTGTACTCCTTGCAGCTTCCTTTCAGGCTGACATTCTTTCATGTACGGGCTTTGCCTAAATATATATGGTTTTTGTGCAAAGGTAACCTATTTTTTAATACACTTTTCCTGCTTTAAACCATTTTTCTGAACAGTTCTCCAGCAACTGTAGTCAGCAATAGAAATTTGTCAGGGAGATAAACCCCATGCAGAAATATACTTGAGCTTTCCAGTGAAAAATAGCTGCAGCTGGAAAAGGGAGAAGGCTTAAAATCAGATTTTGAATGATTAACAATAAAAAGGGCCAGTCAATATTTTAAAAATATTCATAAAAAAGGCAATATTACTGAGGCTGACAACCAAACAGCTTAACTGCACAGTAAGAGTGTGTGCATCTCACTGTGAGGACGGGGAGACGGCCGTCGTTCAGTAGTGCCTCTTCCTCTTTTAATGAAGCAAGTCTGACCTCTGTGTATTGAACAGGATGCACAATGAAAGACAAACGAGTGTCTGTCATGACAATTTTTTCTCTGTTTCAAGGTGACAATGCAGCAGCCCTCTCTTGTTTAGTTTGCTTTTTCTTCATCATTATAAAACACTGGATGTGATTTTTCTTTCTTTCTTTCTTAAATACATTTAAAATTAATAAGATGGATTGGAAAAGAAAAATCTTTGACTCCAATATGAGTACTAGATATGGCTGGACAAAGAGGCAAGACTTCAGCCTTCAGTCAGGTAAAACAGTTAGATAAGTATGGCATTTAATATCTGCTTAGTATGATGAACTTCACCCTTGGTTTGCTTCCAAAGCTGGCTGGTGGGAATCTCACAATTCATCAGTAATTATCCTGTTGAATTTGCAGAAGATGGGTGAATGCCAGGCACTTAAAGAAGGAAAATGCAATGCCCATATTTCTGAAAGAAAGGAGGGAAAAGAAGGAGCCAGAGAGTTGCAAAGGTGTCAGCTTAGTTTCATTTTCAGAAACATTGTAGGGAAAAAAATCTTCAAGCCGACTATTTTTAATCCACCAGAAATAAAAAAAAAAAAAAAAAAAAAAGGAATGCAAAAGGAAACATGGATTAGTCTGACAAGTCTTTCTTTTGCCAAATCTAATTGCCTTATGTGACATGGAAACACTGTGATAGAAGGGAAGCAAAATATGTCATATCTTGGCTCCTAGTAGTGTTTTGAATGACATGTTCATCATCAAACTTGGGGAACCACAAGAGGGTGAGAGCAAAGATAGCTGGAAAACTGTAATCAAACTGTAGTTATTCTTGAGCCACTGCCAAAATGGAAGGGTATCCAGAGCAGACTCTCTGGAGTCTGGTAATATTTAATATTTTCTTTACTGTTCTAGATGACTGGACAGGGTATTCAAATTAAATTTGCAGACAACACCAAAAGGGACTAAATGGGAACCAGCCACTCTGCTGAATGCAAGATTTAGAGCTCAAAATGTTCTTGACATTTTTATATGAAAAAGTATGATTCAGGGACAAATATAGCATTTTACATTTAGGAGAAAATAGCTACATAAATACACATAAGAGAATTGCAAAATGGTATCATTGGTTATTTTGATTCATATTCTGTCTGATCTGCAACTTCAGGTTGCTTCAATAGCTGGCTGGGATGCAGAAACAAAAGTCAAGCCTGCACATCATGTGAAATGAGTCTCCTGCTACACGTGGTACTGATATGGCCATAGCTCGGGTACTTCTGGTTTTCAGCTTCACATTTCTAACCAGTTGTCAAAAGATTAAGGGAGAGAATAACCAGAGATCTGAGGAAGGTTGTCTCTGAGGAAAGATGAATGGCTATGTAGCCTAAAGAAGAAAACACCACATGAGAGTCAGGAGTCTTTAAATATGTAAAAGGCAGCTTGAGAGGAGCAGGGAATCACCTCTTCTCCATCTTCAGTGGGGGGAGGACAAGTACTGAGCTTAAATGGCAAGAGGACATATTCCTGACCAGCATTAAGGAAGGTTTCTAAGGGTGAAAGGCAGAAGCAGTTGTCTGAGAAAGTTGTTGAAACCCCTTTGAAGGAACTGGTGGGACAGCCCCCTGCCAGCAGCGACGGGGGCATAGCGGATCCTTCTGGGGCAGGAGGAGGGACTGTAAGCCCCCCCACTTTAGGCAGGTCCATTAGGATGGTTGTCAACCATCATTCCCCACCTGGCCCGTCCTGGGGCATATACCCGCTCCGCGGTCCCTGCCTGGAGCCCACGCTCTGCCCAGGGACGGACAGTTGGCTGATGGTGGGTCTCAGAAGGGCAACCCAGCCAGGGGTACCAACATTGCCACTTGGGCATTGCTTTTATTCAGCATGCTTCTCTCCGAACAAGCTTTTAGCTGGTAAAACGTTGTGTATGCTCTTAATGTGTCTTCTCCTTTTTCCTTACTCATATTTATTCAACTGCTTAAATCAAGTTCTTGGGAATCTTCCGTTCTGAAGATAAACAGCACTTATTGCTTTCTGACTTCAATAGCCAAGCTAATAAAAATCCAGTTGGTAGACTTAATTTTTTTTTTAAGCTTTTATGAACTGAAACAGGAGAGCAGACGGTTTTATGCTGATGCACAGCCATTGGTGGTATATGAACATAACCTGTATCCCATCCTGCCAGATGATGCTTTATTGTTGTTATTGTCATTTATTGTTTGGACTAACAGGAAGTGCTGCCACTGTTTGTTTAAAATCAAATTAAGTAATTCTGCATTGATCTGGAAGAAATCTGTTTAGAAGAAAACAGTGACATTTGCAGCCACAGTAAAGAACTTTAAAGCTATGCTAATAACCTAGCCTAGACCATGCCACTTTCCACGAATCTGCTGTTATTTAGTTACATTATTTTATTGTAATACACATGCAGAAACTGTTCTGGAGCTTAGAAGAAAGCTCTAAAGTATCATTAAAAAGAAAGCTCTGAAGTATCATTTTGTATATCTACTCATATCTAAAAGAAGAAAAAATGTAGATGCTTACCAGAAGCTTAAAATCTAGCAGCTATAGAAGTTCTTAGATATGCAGAAGTCGATAGCATATGGCTTAGAGTGATAATTCTTAGAAACCAGCACCTCCTCACACCAGGAATACCAATCTAAGCTCAGAAGTAATGTTTCTGGTACGAGAACCCCCCATTCAGCCCACTCCTTATTGGCCTTTCTACATCGTGATAAAAAAATTGGAGGCCATCTACCCCTCGCATGCATTCTCCAAATGAATTTTCTTTGTAGCCCTAATGCTACACCAAAACTCTACCCCAACCAAGAAAACCTTAGTGAGGCTGGGGTAGCCTTGGCTGTCCTGCTCTCTGGACAGACCAAGGTCTCAGACTGCCTTACCTGATATGTGGGTGCCTTGACTTTAACCTGAGAGGACTGCTCCATCCATTTGAATATGGGATTTAGGGTGTGTGAAGGAGTACAGAGAGTGGGAGGAAAAAAATGTCCACCCTGGTATAGCCACAACCCCCGACCCCCTTCGTAGCCAGAACAACATTAGCAGCTCCACAGCCTCAAATGCCAGAGGGTTTCACAGTTACAGCAGAGGACTAGAGACCGTGTTTAATAATATGTGAAATTTGATTTTCTAGCATTACCATGCACCTTCAACAAATGAGTCCTTTAGCCTGTAGCCAATGCACCTGTGTCTTTTTAGACCTTTGGAGACCACAAGGTCTTTGGGGTAGAAATTTTATCTCCTTGGTAAAATATCCTGCATGCTTTTACATATGATTTAAAAAATAATAACACGGCCAAAAGACTTCAGTGCTTTCTCAGTTGCGCACATATAGAATAGCAAAGTTTTAACTGGCATAGTTCAAAGCAGAATTTAATCCACATTTCACACTCCTGTTCTGGGAAAGGCTGCTCAAGGGTTATTGCAGAAAAGTATGGTTAGTTAAGTATGATCCTAGTTGTCACATAGGAAAAGTGGGCACTACAGACCTTCTGGCTGTTGAAGACAAGTAACACTGCAACGGAGACCAACAAACTTGGAATAATGGGGAGGTCAATGGGTGCAAGGTTCAGTCTCTAGCAGCCTCTGGTGGCTGTTCAAATACAGATTTTTTTTTTAAAGTTAATGGTTATGCAAACATTCTTTATTTGATTTGTTTTGCAATTTTGATTTCATGCATTAATATGAACAATTTATGTGTTGTGAAAAAAATTTCTCTGCTTGTAAAGTCTTTGGTTATCTCTGGAAGTCTTCTGTTGCTTTGTTAGAAGCTTTTTAATAGAAGAGGTCAGCTAAATACATTGGTTAAGCTAGCAGGATCTAGGTTAGAGATAGTCATGGTAAATGACTAATTACAAAGGGTTGTAATTTTGGGGTTGACTATTAGCAGTGTAAGCTATATCAATACACTGCCTTGTAAATGAATAGCTCTGCTTTTTTCTTTTAATTTTATTGAATAATACTGTTTCATAATAGCAATAAAATGCTACGGGCAGTAGATTCCTAGAAGATTATTTATCAGCTTTATGTCTCGTGTCACTCCTGGAAAATGCAGTAATTTTTGTTGGGCTGTATTTCTTAATCATTACAGCTGTCACCCATTGCAACTGCTGTAGTTAAGGCTGCAAATCACTATGCATTGCAGGTCCCTGTTTTCACAGACTCATAATTTTCCAGCACAGTCTCTTTTTGGTAGTCAAATGTTCCATGTTTGGTCTATGCACACAGAAGTCAGTGTCTGGAAACAGAACAGCACCCTATTAAACTGTTTTATTCCTAGGAAAAGGCCCGAGAGAAGATTATAACACTCTTTTGTGCATGTAAACTGACCCAGGTGTTTAGGCACATTATGGCTTGCACAAAACTCTGCCTGTGGGTCCTATGTACTCCCCCAGGACATTCACACTGGTGGAGTGCTCATTTCAAGGGAAGAAAGCTGGAAGTGGGTTCACCACTAAAATCACGACTTCCAGTATCTTGAAATGTCATCAGAATCCCACCTTGAATGGGATACATGCAGGGCTGGGTCAAGACAGTGAGGCAAGGATCACGTCTTTTTCATCTTAGCCCTAAAACCTAAACCTAACACAGAGTCTAATTGCTCTGTCCTCTAGAAGAGGCATCTGTCACTCCTCCATACACATTGAATTTGTTGTTTCCTACCCAGATATGGCGAGTGTCCTAGCTTTTTTGACCAAGTCAACTTGACCTCAAAGTTAGGTTTTTATAATCGACGTATATCAATGAACATCTCTCCCTAAAAGTGTACATCAGATGACTGATAAAACAAGGCTTTGTGTTCTTTCTAGCATCATCTTCAGATTTGGGTTTGCTTTTTCTTTGCCTCCAAGGACAAGGTATTTTTAAAAGTAGCCAAGCGTTTCAAATAGGCATTTTTTACATTCACAGCTCACTGAACAGTAAGTCCTTCAGACAATTTTAAAAATACTTGTTTGACAAG
The DNA here is from genome assembly GCF_000737465.1 of Haliaeetus leucocephalus. NCBI lineage: Eukaryota > Metazoa > Chordata > Aves > Accipitriformes > Accipitridae > Haliaeetus > Haliaeetus leucocephalus. The sequence goes on from NW_010972753.1 coordinate 7,326,853, forward strand.
CAGTTAAAACTGTGAAAGTTAGAAAACATGCCATTGCGTTTGCATAAAAGAAAAGCATGTAACATTTTAAATAGGAACTATAATTACAGATATACCCGTTCGTACCTGTTCTTAAAAAATCTGCTAGCGTAGATCACACGGAAAAAAATGATCATTAGAACAAGGCAGGAAAATTAGACCTCTGCCACATGGAGCTAAAGAGACTCAAGCCCCCAGGTATTTATTTCATTTGAACACCTTTCTGTAACATGGGCCAAGAGGAATCCCACTTAGCAGAGCAGCAGGGCATGAGAGCCAATTCTCAGCCATTTCACAAGACTGTAACACGGGATGGGTAACCCACAATGAGACAGAAAGAACCTCAGCATCCCAGGTTAGAAGGAAATAGACCTGGCTGGTTTTAGGTTGGAAGTGTTAAACCTATGGGTATGCCTACAACGTGGCTGCAACGGCACGTGGAAGGGAAAGCTTGGAGTATTATCCTGTGGCTGACATATCATTTATTAAAGCATCTTTCATTTTTAACAACTGGTGGAGGATGAGATTTCCAATGAGAGTCTGTAATGAGTTTTACATACTCAAGGTCACCTTGTATGCTGCGCAGTGCTGGGAGCATTAAGGGTAGTTGTGTCTGCACAGAGTGGAAGGACAGTGAAATGGCAGCAGTAGCCTCTACCCCGACCTTGTTTCCCTCAGAGGGAGGATCTTTGGGTCGGACAAAGGCCAGAGATAGCACTGACTGTGCATCTGAAAAAAACCCAGTATTTTAAGAGCTACTGAAGTATTCTATTCCGGCTTACTAATCTAGGTGACATCTTTTAATTGGGATATATGGTGATCTAGTGGTCACAACCTTACAAGAAAACCGCTACCGCTACACCTTAGTCCCAGTCACACATCTCGTGTTATTGTTCAACATCCAATAGCTTTTTCTGTTGTTGTCTACAGCCTGTACAAAATCATACTCTGTTTTCTTTTGTTTCTTTAAATCATAGAAGAAAAGGTAGAGGTGACTGACGTCTAAGACCTATTAATGGCTTGTTTGATGGAGAATATGAAGCCATACTTTAAACTAAGTATATCTGCATAGGAGCGTGCTCTTTCGAAACAGCTTAATTTTAAGTGTGCTCTGAGAAAAGAGCCTTAGCAATTAAATATCATAGAGCACAACTGCAGGAACAACTAAATTAGTTTTTCTTGACAGGAGAAATTTTCAGCAAAAACATGTTTATCTACTCAAAATACAAACTAGAAGCGTGAAAACCACTCACAGGCAGCTGTGAGTGTTGTAACGATCTATGCACAAAGGACCTGCTCTCGTTGCAGCGTTGTCCTGCCAGCCAGTAAAATTACCGCTCACGTGAAGCAGCCCCTCCAGAAGACTGGCACAAAAGGCCTCCCTGTGCAAGCAAATACAAGCGAGCTTGTCTACTCTGCCATCTGCTACTGAGACCTCCTGTTAATGCTGAATCATTTTCTTCCCTCGGCTTATTTAAGGTTCTTAGCTGGTGTCTTGAGAAATGAGGGTTTGCTCGCTTCTCCGTCTTTGCTTGGGGTGTGAGCGAGCATTAAAAACTGGCATTTTCTATCACAGTCAGGCTGGAAGAGGCAGATACAAGAAGACAAATGTGTCATGCCTTGCTTGTTGAAGGTTTGGGATGGAGAAAGAAGAGGCTGACTTTGATAGGAGTCTTACAGAGAACCCTTGAAGGAGAGCAGGAACAGAAGCAAGACTTGAGAGCCTCCAGCCTGCTATTCTGCAGGCAGAGGGAGAGGAAAAACAAAGCAGCAGCTGATTGAGACAGCTGAATAAAGAAGCTACAAGGTAAAAATAGCAGCAGGCTGTCAAATAATCTGCCAGCGTTGGGCATGAGTGAGAAAACAGCATCAGGCTGTGGGGGGAACCAAGCCAGGGATGCTGCGCGGGGAAGGGGAGGCAGCTGCCAAAGAGCCGTCTCGCTGCGAGAGACGCGGCTCTCCAAGGAGGAGCCGGCTTGGGGCTGGATTTCTACGCCTGGATACAATTCTGTGGAGACGGCTTCAAGTCCCACTTGTGTGAATGAGGCCCTTTTGTCACTGAGATATCTGCAGCTATTTCATGCTCTTCCTTGAAAGGGACGCTCGCAGGAGTTTTCTGAAGTGACCTCCGGAGGGACGTCCCCTGCCGCTTCCCCGCTACAGCAATCGAAACAGGTCGCTTCTAACTGGGAGGTGCTAAACCCAGTACGGTACCGTTTGTGCCGGAGGGTTGGGTGTCACGGATTTTTCTGGAAATGCTTTTGCTCATTCGGCCATGACTGCGCCTCTTGACGAATGGCCTGCTCAGCGTGCTGATGGGCCGAGGACTGAGGTCTGCCTGGGTTTTGTTTATTCTTTCATGAATGCCAGTGCTAGTGAAGGGCACTGGAGTGAGAGTCCCAAGCTGTTTATTTACGCAGTAAGAATAACAAATATTTTGAAGTGTGGCTCAAACCTGCCTTCAGCAGAAAAAGTAGTTAGGCTCAGCAGACAAACCATGGTATGCCCAGCCAGGGTGTCATGGGGTGTTTGAACCAGTGATCTTGTGCTGCACGCATTCTTGGATAAAGAGTGCTATAAAAATGCTGGGAGTACCTATTCTGTATTGTTAATGATATTTTGCTTCTATCTTTTCACTTTCACCTTCTGTCCCTGAACTGCCTGATGTAAAAAAGTCAGCCTGTGCCTCTTCAGAGAAAGAAAGTACACCCGCAGTTGTTATCGAGCTAAAGTTTGTAATCTAAGAACGGGATGCAAGGCTGGAGTGGGCAGGTCACCTCCTAAGCCTGCAGCCCTGCACATGCACCGGCTTTGCAGCTCAGCAGCGTCCCTGCTCCCTAATTCACCGTCCCTGCTCGCTAATTCACCGTGCCGCGGTTCAGCTCACGCTGGCTCTGCACCAGCTTCTCAGCCCCCCCCCCAGCCCACCCCACGCCTCCCCAGAGTAGCCCTAGCCCGGCACCATCACTGTTATGTCCCACTTCTGCAGCCTACCCTGGCACCGAGGGCTGGTTCATAAGGGAACATGGGTACTCACCCCCCCGCCAAAATATCCAGAAATCTGAGCTGGGCATTGAAATCCCCCGTGCAGGGTGGGAGAGACAGCTCTCAGAAAGGAGACCCTAGCCCCATAGGCAGGGCTGGGTCTGACGGTGCGTATTTGGGTACGCACCAGGACAGAAAGCTATCCCAGCGCTGCTGTATGTCCTGCACAAATGCTGAGGATCAGGCTCAGGAGCAAAGCAGCGGTGTCCCCCCAGGATTGCACCTCAGCCTGCAGGTAGGACATGTTTACCTGCATGCCCCCAGCTCTGCTCCTGGCTTGTCACAGCTCTCCTCTGACCGTGATTTCTGGCAACCAGGAGGTGGGCACCAGCTTAGCAGGGTCTGCTCCTTCCGTAGAAACCCACCCATCCTACTCCTCTGAGAAACAGATGATTTACAGTTCTTTTAAAAGGCAGAGGCAAAGCTGGAGGTAGGGCCCTGCTGGGCTGTGAAGATGGACAGCTTTTTAGAACATATCTGTAATAGCAAAATCCATCTCACCCAAAAGAGAGCCTGAGGCACTGCGGCCAAGCAAGGGGCTTAGCGTGGCGGCGTGGTCTCTTTACACCTCCTTCAGAAACCATGCAGCACAGAGCAGGGGAGCGCATTTCTCTAGTCCAGAGATTAAAGCAGTTTTCACTCCTCCTCCTCGTTGTGATTTTTTTCATGGCTATTTAAGAGCTGGGCCAAGTGGCCATCTGTTTGGTTGGGCCTGCCTTTCCTATCAGGGATCCAGCTCAGAGGTGGGGAAAACTTGCCTCAGGCTGGCTGTCAGAGTGAGGTACCAAAACCTCTCCCCTCCTGGCCTCTGCCTGGCTGCTTTTGGGGGACAGATGATCTACTGACGGGGTGCCTCCTAGACAGACGGCCGCCCTTGGTAGAGCGGCATCCTGCAGCAGACGGCAATCAGTGGCCAAGTTACCCCAAAACGTCGAGCTCCGAAACCCAAAAACCTCGCAGCAGTGAGTGGAGACATCACTACATTCGTGTGCTCTGGTGTCTCATGGGCTGTGTATATAAACTAGAGAGACTCAAATGTTAATCATTTCAGTGATTAAAAATACATCACCACCTTATTCACTTGCCTGTTGCAATAATCTCAAAAAAAGAGTTCTTCACATCTCTGGTTCTTATGGAGGAGCCATAAGGTGAAATTTGAGCTATTTCTGCTACTTTTTAACTATGAGAAGTACCAAATGCAGAGATTAGATGCCATGCTCAGAGTTTAGAGATGACTCCCTGTGGCTTTGCCAGGAAGGGGATGGTCCCAGACACCCATGTGTCCCACCCATCTTGATGACACACATGTCCTGTATGAAAACTCATCACCAGTGCAGTAGGATTGGTGGCCCTAGTGAGCTCTTACCTGCATCATGACCTATTGTGTCAATGGTACATATGAAGTGGCTACTCCGCTATTAAAATCTGTACGGCCATCACGGCTTAAATTGTTAGTCTAGGAGCTTTGGGTGCCCTTCACTCCTCGAGATTTGGACTTCTTTCTCTTGAACTTTGAAAACCACAGCCTCCATGATCCTTGTTCAACCCTGCATATAGACTCACGCAAAGACAAGCCACAAAGACCAGGGCCTCAGCTGGTGTTAAATCACCGGTGCAGAGTGTCCCATCTGCCACTGAAATACAGCTGCACGGTGCAAAGCAGCGACAAGGACTTGGTGGCTGCTTCCTATCACAAATGTCCACAGGAATTCAATCACAAAAAATATTTTTCTTATCCATAAGGCTATAATTCATTGGCTATTAACCTTTCTGGCCGGTGGTTACATGTTGAATCCTCCAGAGCCTAATTGCAGCCTGTTGCTATCCAAGCCACTGCTTAGAGAAAAGAATAAGAACGAGCCTGGGCTCCCCAGGACTCTCTAAATCTGCAGGCAATAAACAAGTCTAAGGCCTTAAGTCAGACATGCTGTCAAGTCATAGGAACGATGCCATTTTTACCAACTTCCTACAAGTCTGTCTTGACACCCAAAGGGATCCTTACAGCAGTTTGTCCTCTGCTTCACTTCTAGTTGCCACTTAACAGAGATTGAAGTGGAAGGGCCTCCAGCTCTAACCCCATTTATCTCTTTCACACCCAGGCAATTAACTGGGTTGCCAGGACTTGCAGTTTTTTCTCATAAGAGGAGAAATTGATGATGAAGAGGGGCATCTGTGAAATGAAATCCAATTTCTTTGAAGACAACAGGAGACAGGATCTCAGATTCTCATGCCCTGTTTCAGCCAGGACCCCCATCCACAAGGACTCACTCCATATTGCCCTGCCAACGAAATTCTCGTATCTGCTTTTGCCATGTCTTGCTTTCCACTACTCAAGTTGTGCCAGGGAAGGTTTAGGCTGGATATTAGGAAAAATTACTTCACGAAAAGGGTTGTCAAGCGTTGGAACAGTCTGCTCAGGGAAGTGGTGGAGTCACCATCCCTGGAGGCATTTAAAAGACATGTAGATGTGGTGCTTGGGGACATGGTTTAGTGGTGGACTTGGCAGTGTTAAGTTAACGGTTGGACTTGATATTCTTAAAGGTCTTTTCCAACCTAAATGATTCTATGATTCTCCACGCTTTACATGGGCTCTTCTCAGCCAGGTGCGTCTTTAGTGCGAGCAACCCTTTGCACACAGTAATGGTAACATTGCGTATCAGAAGTTAAAGGTTTTTTTACAGTTACTTCATAAATGAAGGATAATGGTCCTTCCTCTTTTCACTTGACCTCCAGTTTTAACAGGTCCTAAAAGAATCCATTTTCCCATTTGCAGTCAGGTGCTGGTCAGTCATTTGAGCTCAGCAGCTGCAGCACAGCTTGCACGCGTGGCAAATTGCTTAATAGCAGCCTGTGTCGCCTCATTGTGGTTTTTTACATGGGAACCACATATGCACAACCCTCTTCTGCCTCCCTGTTTTCAGTACTCTTACACCTTGTTCCTCAACCTCTTTAGAAGTCTGGTTTGGTTTTGCTTTCTTTTCTTAATTTAAAATCACAGTCCTTTCAAAATGGAAGGTGTTCAGGGATTGCCAACACAGCATGACTCTGGGAGGGGGAAAGTGGGCAGAGACCTGTTATGTCTCCCTACTCAGGCCTCATTTCTTTTTGTTGGTTCCAGTTTGCCAGTTAGTTTTCTAGCTGAGCAATTTTATTTTAGACACTTGAAAACTCATCAAGTTTGCCAGCAGAGTTGAACAGCATGGCCCTACATGTGACCCAATGATGTTCCCAGTAGCAAAAATCACTTGCTGGTGTAGCTCAGGGCCATTGTTAACCAAAAGTGTTTTGCCAACAAACAAAATGTAGTTATCGCTTTTGCAGTAAGTGGAGGCAGTTTTTTGGCATCTTGTTCAAACTTCTAATGAGAATAGATATGTTAGTAAATGTTGCCTTAAGTCATTACTTTGGAGATAACAGGCAAAAGTATTAAGCACTTGTTGGTAGATAAGAGTAAATTAAGGCAAAGTTACAAAGGGTGCCTCTATAGTCTTAGTGTCTCTAGTTTTCTACCTGATATTCATGACATTCTGTGTTTTGTAATTGAGTTATATGAGGATATGGTGGTATTTACTCTTATGAGACACTGAGAAATGAATCACTCCTCAAATCCTGCAGAAATCTGTGGTACTGAATTCTGACAAAGTCCAGGGTGGTTTTTGTTTCTTCCTTTCTAGTGGGAATTGAGTATGCATTAGTTTTGGGAGAGATTGAAAACTATTGGTTAACTTTCTATTTCCTTCTGTACACCCACATTCTTCTTTCTCAAAGAGATGCTTTTGCCTGGGGGAAGAAGAAAAGCGATATGTCAGAGTTAGTGTATTTACATGCTAATGTTTAGATACATGTAATATTTATGTAAAGGAGAACAGTGAGGGATGGAAGGTGGCATTTGTGTCAGTAACTGTGACTGGCATCTGGGGAGAAAGCTCTGCTGCTTCTTCAGGTTTTATTGAACAGTGCAGAGTGGAGATTTCTCATTTTTAACTTATTTAAATGATGATCATTATCCGCTCACAAGTTCAAGACCAGTTATTTCTTTATGTTACCCTCACAGTATGTTAAAAATAGTACTTTCTTGAATGCTCTTGAACTACTTTTGCTAGACACAGTTACATAGCATGTCAAGATACAGCCTTGCTAAATTTATCCCAATATGGGCTTTAATTACCTTGTACATTTCCTGGAAATGAACCAAATGCAGTGACATTTTGTTGGGGAACTGAGTTCTTCTTAAACACCTGACTGTCTTTTGTCCATCAAGTGACATTACTAAATCTAAGTTTATCAGATACAGGTGTGTTTGATTTAAGAGGGGGGAGTATTTGGGTTTTTAATTGCCTCTCTTCAACATTATGAATGCAATGTTGTTTCTTTTGAGCCGGTAGCGTTACGCTGCTAATGTGCTTTCATTCCTGGGAGCCAGCCGTTCTTGCACCCGCGTCCTTACAGACTCTCCTCGCTGGCCTCCTCCCCTCCAAACACTCTCTCAATCTATTTTTATGGAATTATGCCACTGCCACAGTATCGCACTGCAGTTAAGGGCTATTCTGTCTTTTCTACTTTACAGCCAGAATTACAATAGTCCTCCTCTCATGGTAGTGTTCCTTGGCAATATGGTTTTTATTTTGTTTCTTTCTATAAGAGGTTTGAACTATGTTTGGTATTTATTTATTTTTACTGTTGGACAATTTTGTTGGCTTATTTTCCTTGATGCACCGCTGGCATCTGCACTGTTTCTTCCCCCCGTTTTACTATAATTTTTCTTACTTTTTGCATTGTGACAGAGATTCTGTCATAGTGTTGACAGTCCTGGCAGATGTCTGTGACTGCCCCAAGTGTTCCTTAACACCTGCTGATTTTTTCCTCCTGTTTCTAGTTTAAATAATCCTCCATAACCTTGTCACTTTTCTCTGCCAGCTGTCTTGTCCTACTTTCTTTAAGGTGGAGCTATTCCTCACTTTCAAGCTTTCTCTTCCCAAATAATTCCAGTGAACTCCCTCCATTCATATTTTCCCTCTTCATGCTGCTTTGATTTCATTAATTCAGAAACTGATAATCTACCTAGCTGATTCTGTCATTAATCCTCTCTGTTAATAATCAAGTTATTTATTTTTTTACATTTTGAGAAGTGATAGGAACTGCAGCCAACCATCATTCTAGATGCTCTAGATGATAGGTAAAATCTCCTCCCAAGAGCAACATCACAATTCACTATCACCTATCATCAGTAAGCTAAATGCAGATTTCCTCTTTGTAATTTATTCCTGTTAATACAAACCTGGAGAAGGGGCGCAGAGATAATTTGCAGCATGCTCTGAAAGTTAAGATAAGGATTATATCGGACCACAGATTGATTATATTTAAAGCCGTGGGACCCCCAGTGGCAATATCACCCAGCTGTTCCCTCTTACAGCAGCACAGCTCTGGCTTAAAGACTGCTACTGATCCTGGCAGCTGTAGCAGCACAGCACAAGGGGGGAGTGAGGAGGAGGAGGGAACCTCCAGGCAGCTTCTTTGCAGCCTTTTGTCCTCTACCGTCCAAGGTAGGAGCACGGATGGGTATCGGAATTCCAGATCCCCCCTGCCACTGAACTCAAGGAGTTTGACTTCTGTGACCTGCAAATGACCGAACAGCTCTTACAGGTGTCGCACCCCCAACTAATAATATTTTTAATGTGCTAATCTAATGGGTCTGCAGCCTATTTGTATCTCGGTACAGTAACACCGTGTCATCTAGCAATTAATCCCTGATAGGGCAATGATCATAGCCACTGTGTTTGGATACTGTTCTCTAAGGGAAAAGAGCTTTCCTTAGAAATAATTTCTATACAATATGATTTCTTTACCATGAAGACTTAATTCTGTAGCTGTGAACTTGCTTGTCTGTGTCTTCCCTTCACAATATCTCTTCTAGGCAATTTAGATTCAGGTTCACTAAGAACTGTTTCATAAGGATGAATAACTGGTACCTGAGCACAGTAAGACTCAGGCCTGGGCAAGGTAGCCTTTTTTAGGCTAGATTTTTTTTTTTTGTTTGGTTTGTGGGGTTTTTTTTAGGATAGCAAACATCAGGACAGAAATGAGACAATGATAAATGGAATGCAAGTACCAATTAATGCTAGCCACGTAGCTGCATGGCTGAGAAAAGCATTTTAACATCAAAGGTTTTACATTTGATTGCAATAGCTTATGCTAGGAGCAATGCAAGACTGCTGAGTCCATGCTGTCCACATATTTACCATGTATTCAACCCGCTACCCACACGTATGCTCTGAATTTTGAAGCACACACCTGACTGCCTGTGCGTTCAGCTTGACTTTCCAAGTGCAGACTTTTGCAAGTATGCCTTTATTTTATGTTTCAAGGAATAAAAATAATCACTGTTTTATTCTTACATTAGATGTATATATGTTAACTCCATAATATACCATACATTAGAGAGAACTATTCATAAATGGACTTTGTATGCTGGCAATACACATTAGTGACCTAGTATCTTTGGGTTTGTTTTGTCCATTGATATTAAGCAGTCAAAAGTGTTTCAGATTGTTGGCAAGGGTGCCCAATATATTAAATGCTGGATCCCAGGTATCAGTCATGATACTTACAAGGGAATTGCCTGATGTAGCCACAAAGCCACTCTCCATCATATTTGAAAAGTCATGGCTGTCAAGTGAAGTCCCCGGCAACTGAAAAAGGGAAACATTGCACCCATTTTTAAAAAGGGCAGAAAGGAGGACCCTGAGATCTACTGACCTGTCAGCCTCACCTCTGTGCCTGGGAAGATCATGGAACAGATCCTCCTAGAAGCTATGCTAAGGCACATGGAGGACAGGGACATGATTCGAGACAGCCAGCATGGCTTCACCAAGGGCAAGTCCCGTCCAGCCAACCTAGTGGCTACCTATGATGGAGCGACTACATCAGTGGCCAAGGGAAGAGCTATAGATGTCATCTATCCGGATTTCTGTAAGGCCTTTGACATGGTCCCCCACATCATCCTTCTCTCTAAACTGGAGAGTTGGGGATTTGGTGGATGGACTGTTCCATGGATAAGGAATTGGCTGGCTGGTCGCATCCAGAGAGTAGTGGTCAACAGCTCAATGTCCAGGTGGAGAACGGTGATGAGTGGTGTCCCTCAGGGGTCCGTATTGGGACCAGTACTGTTTAATATCTTCATCAGTGACACAGACAGTGGGATTGAGTGCACCCTCAGCAAGTTTGCAGATGACACCAAGCTGAGTGGTGTGGTTGACTTGGCTGATTTGGTAAGGGATTTTGTAGCATCTGCTGTGTACTTGTATGGTGGGATGAGCAGTGAGTTATCAGGTTTTCCACTGACAGTTGTTTTTTGGGTTTTTTTTTTTGTTGTTGTTTTTTTTTTTACCGTGAGAAACTGGGTACTTTACAGAAAATAGGTAAATCATGGAATAAAAAAAAACAACCAACCAAAAAAAAAAACCAACCTCAAAGATTCTGCTAGCCCCACGTCTGTCTGTCTGTATTTCTCTAGCCACCAAGCAGTGCTTTTTGGACAGACTTCTGTGCAGTGACCTTGGCATCCATGTCCTGCCGTGACCTCACCACATTGTCATCATGCCATGGTCTCAAAATGTAAAATACCCTACTGTAGGAAATTTGACACCGTCAGTATTACAATAACTGCAGTAAAGTAAACTGCAGAAGAATATGTTTCATGTCAGTGGAAGCAGAAAAGCTAGTAGATGAATTGGATTCCTTTTTAGATGAATCTTCTACGGATCAGCAGGTTTATTCAGAGTTACTTAAAAAGCAGTTAACATTCCATTAGCAACAAACTGTGATCTGTGTCAGCAGTAAAGCACTGTTCAGTCATTTATTTTAGAATGAGCAGTCACTGCAGGGAGAAATAAAATTATTAAACATCTCACAAGTAGATAAATAGTAAGGCAAAGCCAAGGATTTTCTTTCTTATTCTAAATATTAAGCCTTTCTTCTAGGAATATTTATTAATATAGAGCAATTTTTTTTCTGATGTTTGCTATACACAGGATGAGCCAGAAGTTTCCATTTCTTCTGATAGTTTGGGTTTGTGATCATAGAAAAAAAAAGTGCACGCTCAGATTTGGCTGCTGCCATGTTATTTCATTCAAGTAGGAACATTGTTGGTTCAGCATTATGTCCTCTGTTAACCTGGCTTCAGTCCCAAAGAGCTGTCTTAAAGTAATACCTTTCCTTGCAGCTAGCAGTAGAAATGTATATGGCCCCACGCCCCAATGGGCTCTTCACCTGATCATGATTACTTTCTGTGCTTAAAGCCATCTTTATCTCTCAATTCTCCAGACTCAGACAAAATCTGCACTGACACAGGAGTTAATGTTAGGCTGTTATTATTTTTGAAGGGGAAGTTTGATACTCTAAAACCTTTCTATAACTAGTGAGATCAGGTATAAAATAGTCTTAGAGTGTCATTGATGCCATGCCTATCCAGACATGAGTAGAACAAGCAATCTTGAAACCTTCTGAGTTATGTGGCAGCAAAACCCACTCCAAGCTGAGCCACTAATGGCAGGCATCCTAAAAACATTTCCATGTTATCCTTGTGTCATTCTCCTCTGTAGTATTGTGCCAAATAAGGCTCAGCCAAACATCAAACAATTGGAAGTTTGAGGGCTTTTGTATTGTTTAGAAGCTAGTGCTCTGACTGTACGGTCCTGCAACCGCCTAGGGCAGATTGATTCCACTGCTGGACACGTCACTTAAAAACAGGAGCTCAATAGTTGCAAAAGCTGCACGGTATTTTAGTAATAACATTAAACGTAGACCCCATTCCCAAGTAACCAGTTCTACATTACACGATAATGTTGTTTCATAAGGTTTTAATCCGTTTTTTTTTAATTAGTCTGAAAGATGAATCATTTTAGAGAGACATAAAGAGACAAGGGAGGAAAAAATATAAACAAACAGGTGGTGACTACACTGGTTAGCCCACTAGTACTTCTCGTAAGCCAGTAACAAGCAAAGGCACAGCTGACTCATGTGTGTCGTGTAAGACTATGATTAAGACATTGGACTTAAGTGTCATACTGACTTTGAAAAACTTCTTTTGTAATTTTGATATTTATATATACCAAAATATATAAGTGGGGTCAGTACAAGTAATCTAAGATCTCTAATCAAAATTAGCAATTAGAAATTAAGAGCTATTATTTACAGTAATAACCAATATCCCCCCATTTCCCTGAGATTCTGCTGTACCTGCACAGATTAATGTGAAGGGACATACTCCTTTTTTTCATCCTTTTCAGAAGAAAAAGATCGTCAAGTGTCCTCCAACGTGGAGAAACAAAGTTAATTTTTTTCTCTTCCAGAATGGTGGGTCCAAAAGCTTTGGAGTGAATTCTCCAAGTTTAAGTAACAAAAGCAGCATTTTATGATCATTTCTCATATCAGTTCTTTCCTTCCATGAGTTGAAACTTCAAGATTTTCAATATGGCTCAGTAATTCTAGTAAAATGGAGGGAGCAAGTAATGAATAAAACTAATCATTCTGGAAATCTTCCAGTGCTGCTGAAAAGAAACTGTTTTTTAAAATATATACTTAGAATTAGCCCTTGCATTATAAAGAATACAGTCACATCAGTGACAGAAGTGCAAAACATCAAGGTAGGAAGTAGAAAGGAATTTATTTTAAATAGAAAGTTTATATAGTCACTGTAATCCATAAATGTATGTGGATAATATGTAAAACATTGTGGATGTTACAACCACACAGATACAATGGTCTTTATTTAAATCACCTTTGCAAGTATGCTCTTAACATCAGAAGAAATATTTTTACTTATGTTTAAACTCTGTAAGAAATAAGAAAAATGCAATAAATTTTTAATATTAGGTACAAATTCAACTGATGATGGCATGTCTTGCATAACTCATGAGTGATCTTGTACACACTGAAAAAAAACTGTAATCTGGTCCAGAAAGCATAGATTATGCTTCACTTTTAAGATAGATAAAATAATTAAACTGCACCTTTGAAAATGCTCCTCTGATATTATCTTACTGCATAATATTTGCCTATGGATTTTTTTAATGTTTGAATTGTATGACAGAATTTTAAAATCTACTACATGTAGCAGCAAGTGCAGGGAAACAAATTGTGAAATAAAATTTCTGGAGTGAGCACCATTTAATTGTTCAGTGATTCACCTATATGCCACCTGCTAATCCACCTTTGGTAGAACTACAAAGTTTTGAGCATCTTGCAAACAAGTGTGATTTTAAATAAGAAAGCAAAACTTAAAAAAAAAAAGCAAAACAAGGAAAACAAAGCTTTTACAAAGAAAAGTTGTCACTGAAATATTTCTTGAACACCAATAATCAGTTGTGAAACCATTGCATATTTCTGATCCATAAATTCTGATTTCTTATAGAGAAATACTTGCTTCATTTATATATGCAGATAGAACTTTCCTATGAAATCTAGCTGTATTTGTGGTCCCAGTAGCAGTTAAGATAAATATTGCAATAGCTTCTTAATGTCTTTTAGATATATACTGGATATCACTATTGACAATATCTTTCCCATGTTGTGCACTGAATTTGTAAGGCAGATTTTATTCTTGTTTCAGATTACCTGGTTTCTGACCAAAATGGGGCACACTGCATTTAAAAGGAGATATTAAACAGTGCCATTGCTGTTTTATATGTTCCCAACATTTTCTGTAATAGCTTCTCTAAAATGTGTGGCATAAACAAAATCCTCAAGCACATTGCGGTAAAATGGTTTTATTGGTGCTCATTTATACTGACCTACATAGGTTGTTCTCAGGCTCCCCATTCCCGAGCAATGATGCTCATTCTGTATTTGTGCCAAGAAAGCACTTAATCTGTGCCAAGCCATTTTTTTGTTAAAGTACATTCCGCCATCAAAATAAAGGCAAAAATACAATCTACATTCTATTAGTAAAATCAGGAAAAACAATGTCAGTGCAGAAAGAAGGTGGGAGTTACCCATCCAGTGATCTTACAAAGCATGCCTGCGTAGATCTAATTTTCCACATTACATCAAGAGCACAGAAAGCCTGAATATCCATCTAAAGTCACCTGTGGATGGGAAAAATGGAAATGGAAACACAACATGAATAGTACCTTTTATTTTCTTTTAGAAAAAAAGGTAAAATTTGGCTCCATTCCCCACTGACTTTTCATAGCCTTCTATATTTCAATACTCTAAAGCACTCTCTAAAATTTACTCCACACAAAAATATTGAGGGAGGACATTTTATTTTCATTCTATGTTATGTATAATTATCTAAGATTTTGGAGTGTTATGGGATGAATAAATCAGGATTCTTATTTTAGACAAAGCAAAGTTGTCATAATTAATGAAATTTGCCAAAGCAAGAGAATCTGAAAGGCATTCAAGCTCCTGGCATATGACATGTAAATATGCTTCACTTTAGCAAAATAATGCAAAATTTGGGTAAGGATTTTATCGTGAAAGATATCAGGGATTGGTTTTGCTTGCTTGGTTTGCATGGATGTAATGTGTTGAACATCACACAATATGTTCATTAAAGCATCCTATTAAAGTCTTACTAAACTATATCCCTTAGAAAGCAAAGCATTAGTCTGAATTCCCCAATTTTCAAGTCTATTTCTTCAACTCAAAGTTTTTTCTCATTAGGACTTGCTGACATGTGTATGATATACATAAACTGTTAGGTAAGCATCCAAAATCCCTCACAGAAAAATAAGAATATTACTAGAGCTCAGGCACTCTGAATCTTCCATATAAAACATACAATCAATGCATATCATATCTGCTTTAAAAAAAAAATATTAAAAAAACCATATCTTCTTTTTATCTGCAGAATTTATTTGACCAAAGTGTCCTCCCCAACCAAAAAAATAACTGATCATAACTTTCTCTGTTTTGTCCTCAGGACCAAAGGTGCCCCCTTGACTGGTGAGGATACTCCAGTAGTTGTAAGTTTCAGATTTTCACGTAAAAAATTGCGCTGTCTAACTGTGGCTGATCTTATGTAACTGCTAGTAGAAATGACTTTTGCTCGCCTCATAGGTGGTAAGGTCTGTGGAGGCAGTCCATTGATTTCATATGTCCATTGCATTGATTCTGTCTGAAAATAATGAACAGAGACAGAGGAAAAAAAAAAAGAATCAGTGATCAAATACCTTGAAAATTTGACAGTGATTTACCATGCTACATTGATTTCAAAATATATTTATCCTTTTCCACGTAAGGTACTGGAATAACACAGAATGAGAATTGCACTCCTGGAAAACAGAGAACTGAAATCCCATTTAACTTTATTCAGGACCAGGCATAACAAAGACGAGATATTTAACTTCCTGGCTGATCTAAAATTCCTTTTTTATTTAGTAAACCCCATCGGTCTGTATGTTGTTCAAAGGTAATTATTCCATAGTACAATATAAATGCCTTGAGTTTATACTGTAGGATTTAATTGCAGCTCTGATATTGGTAATAATGGTATTATCAAATGGTGGAATTTTTGCATTAAAATAATGAACAAAACTAAGAGAAAAGGACTCTGAGTATGCACAAGAGAATTGCAGCTTCATGTTGAAATCTCTAGTTTGAAGAATATTTATGTGAATTGAAAATGATACTCTTCATTTGCTTTCTGTTTATAACTGGTCTCTAGGAATGGAGCATATGTTTCCGTGTCATGTCTTATAATGCTTGAGTACTTGATTCTTACTATGTGATTCTTATTCTTACTACACAGCCCATCCATCCATATTCAAGGAGTATTATTTCTATGCATATGAAGGCTATACTGCTGTCTATCTCCCATGTTTCATTTGTGTCCTGAAGAAGAATTTTGGTTGCTAAAACTCATGTGTAACTATTGCAGATCTTTCAGTCATTTTTCTTTCAAAATGTATCATTTTAATTCTTGAAAGCAGGTCTTTATTCCAAGTCATAAGCATTCTCCTGTCATTATATCTAAGAAAAGGTCTATTCATGGGTTTTAGTTTTCTGTTCTACTTTTCTGTAAAAAACCCCCATACAAACGAACAACAGAAATATTGCAACACCCAAAGATTTCAAATGATGTGTCATTATGTCCAGCTTTGTACTATGCAAAAGAAAGACAAAGCATTGCATGCCCACTTTAGGCAGGCACTGTCACCTATTCCTTCGCGCTCAGCAATTGGAAATCCCAGGTTTTATGTTTAGGGCTTTTTTTGCTTCCAAGGCAAAACTTGTAGGGAAGACTGAGTAAAAAATATGACATGATGTAGGTCTAGTAAAATATATTCATACAACTGACTTTTTTTTTTTTTACACAGAACATAGTGCACGTACATAGGACATACGTACATAGTACACAGTCAACAGAACACACCGGCCTCTACGACTTTGCAGCCTCAAAGCAGTGGAGTCACATTAAATAAGTGACATTGCCAAATTCCCAAGATCTGCTTTCCACATTTGGCACAGCACTGCAACCACACGGCCATGCTGCTTGTGGTTCTTGAACAGGTTTGTTGGTGCTAGGCTTTTGCACCATGCTGCATTGAACTACAGAGGCATGGCTTGTAGTATCACCTTTCTCTTCTGCTTCAAATCGTAAAGATTTATCATTACAACACCGGTTGTGATTTATGTAATTCATCTCCCATTTAAAACTAACGTAATCCTTAGAACAAGCATTTGTAGATATAACCATTACACCTGACATCAGTGTCATTTTTCATCCAAGGAAACAAAAGGTCAGAAAGGCTGCTTATACTCTCAAATCGATCTGGAAATCAGTGCAACAGTCATCCTCAAAGCTCATGAGTTTTTCGCTCAAGCATTTAGTTAACAGTCCAGCTTCCAACTGCCTTTGTGGCTCATTTGCTCATTCCATTTTGAGAGCTCTGCTTCTGCTTTGCTGCTGGGTATGTCAGTACGCCAAGCAGATTTGGCCTATAGAGAGGAGCAACAATATCCATAAAAATTGTGACAAATTTTCACATAGCATAAACGCTATCAACCATCTCCAAAGCATAGTGTGTATATTCGTCTAGTTATTTATTGCATTCTGTCAATTAATTATGGTCTAGGTAAAGCACTACAAAAGCCTTAGGGAAGAGCAGTCAACCTTCTCCATCTTGAACCTTCTCTACAGTCATCTCATAATTATAACAACATAGTGAATAAAAAGGATGTTAAAGTGGCTCTCTGACTTTATTATGTTTTGTTAAATATCGGTTTTATATTTGCCACTGAAAAAGTTTGGATCAATGCTGTTTGCCTTTGCTATCTTTCATATGTTCCTTCCTATTGCTCTAATTGTTACCCTATCATTGCTAAAGTATATTTAAGGGATATTATTGCAAGCATGCATTTTGCATTCATGTTGCAGCTATTCAGCAGGAAGAAGTTTCAGACCATTAATCTGTAAACCCTTTGGCACAGGCTTTGTTCTCTGCTAGGTACTTATACAGCACTTACACTATTTCACATACAGGCTGCGTACACTTACAGCTCTTAAATGTCATCACCGTATGTATCTCTAATTGTCGTGCTTCTTGTTACACAACTGGTTTTAACCAGTATTTTGGTAACTGAATATATACTTTTCTGTGCTAACGTTGAAAGAATATGTGATTTTTTTTGCTGTGTATTTTTAAAGAAATGTTTTAAAAAACTTGTACTTTAAAGTTGGCAGTACTGATTTTACATAGTGTCTTCTGAATGAATTGCCTTATTCAAATAAGATTAGTAAGCGTAAGATCTTAATAGATATTTCACCATGCATGCATAATTTTTTAAACTTTCATTACTATTCTGCTAAAATCAAAATCTAATTTAAATTGAATATTATTCCTGTGTAAAACAGGCAGATTAACTCATCTTTATTCTCAACCTTATTTAATACTGTGAAATGATCTAGTAACTCTACTGACTGTAAGGATAAAATCCAGCAAAAGCAGGTGTGACATGGACCAACATCAGTATCTTATTTCCAAAGATAAAGTTGTCATTTAAGAAAAGAAAATCACTCTCCAAAGTTAGCTAATTGTTTTATTAACTTCAGTACAAGATGAAATGCTTTATCTTTCTTTCGTACGCCAGATGAACAATGTAGTTTAAAGAAAATTTAACCTCAGGGTCCTATTAACCAGGTGCAAGTCTCATTGATCACTTCAAGGTCAGAGAAAAGATTTGATAGGTGTTTCAGCCAACAATTTAAACTGAGTATCAAGTTACTAAAAAATCATTTCTGTTCATGGAATCCACACATATCCTAATTTTACTGTCCATAGTGTTAGTAATTGTTTGAAAGGGGATGTAAACAAAAGTGGTGGGCTATGCCATCTCTCAACTTCATCAGCATCAAAAAATTGATATAGCCTTTTGCTAATTTCCTGTTTGCTATACAAATATCCTAGACTGTATGTTCTGTGAAAAAAAGTTTGTGCCTTGACTTGGTGAACAAAGCCACCTATTCTGTTGCTGCTGTAGCCTGCGTCAGGTGTTGTTCTGTGGCAGGAGAGATTGCTCTTTGCCTGATGGAAACTCATTGGGTTCAATGGGGAAAATGTTGTGGGCATTATCCCATGAACCCTTTAGATAGGATCCATCAAGCTAGAAGGGGAAAAAAAAAAAAAAAAAAAAAAAAAAAAAAAAAAAAAAAAAAACCCCACCCTAATTTATCATCTTGAACTATGGTAGTCCATCTATTGTAAATTATGTGCTATCATCCAAGACAGTTGGAGACAGTCATTGTGAAAAAATTGTGCATTTACATATTGATTTACTGAAAGAGAGACTCTTGTTTTAGTTCAGAATTTTCTGCTAAAGGGGAAACAAGTGTTACATGAATGGAAAAGAGTTACTGTAACTGTCGACATAACTTGAGTTAGTGCTTTGTTTAGCACTAGAACCACCTAGAATTCAGTAATTTTCAAGACAACCTAGAATTCAGTAATTTTCAGAAAGCGTTAGACACCCACAAATGACTATTTTAATAGAATATTTTATTTCCAAGGGAAAATATTAGGTTTTCAAATGCTGCTGAAGCCATAAGTATTTTCTTCAGGATAAGGCTGTACAACTTAACTACAACAACTGTTCTAATCAATACGAAAACTGCAGCAAGAGCAAGTCTATCAAGTTCAGAATCTGTGCAAGTGCCTCAGAGCTGCTGCTTTGGGTTTCCAGCTCAGACACGCTTCAGCAAAGGAAAAGATGGATCAAGTTTTAGCCTTTTCTGGAGTGGTGGAGAAGAGAGACTTCGAAAGGTCAGCTACATATGACCATATATGGTAGAATATTTGACTTACAAGGTGTATTTACCTGCCTAAGAAGTGGGTCAAAATTTCCCAAATCAGAGGAACTCTTCCTATGCTTAAGGCAGTGCAGTTTATTATGTCAAATTAGGAATAGTTCTAATACTAGCACTGGTAGTAACAAAGTCTAAAGATGAATGTATTAAATCTACTACAAGCTACACAATCTACTAGAATAGAAATATAAAAGACAGTCTCTTTTAAGAAGATATATCTAATATAAACATAGATATTTAAGAATCCCAGGCTCCCTGCAATGCATCTCTAGGCATATTTCACACTCAATTTAAGAAGAAAGATGAGAACACAGTCTGAATGTCCTTGACAGTCTGAGGGAGGATTTCATGTTGAAATGAGTGACTTCCTCTTACCAAAACCTCAAAATTCCTGATAACTATAATCTAACTGAATTTTGAAGAGAGTAATAATCTGGCTTGTCTGGTTGGAGTAATGGCCATCTGCAGAGCTAAATCTTTCTGAAGAATATGTTTAAGTATTAAAAAAATGAGATGCATTCTGCCACTTTTTCTTAAATAAGTTATTCAAGTAAGTTATTTAACTACCTTGATGCCTGACTGAGTAATGTTCATGAAGTAATTTATTCAGCAAATACTGGTAATAGTCACCAAACAATTTATATAAAAGTATATTTTTTTTGGTATTCAACCCATTCTTACAGATGGCTCATGATTCATAGGAGTAATTTGCAGAACACAGATCATCCATGTGTATTCACTGTAGGCTGGAAATGCTGCTGAGTTACATGCTAATTAATTGCCAGAGAAATCTATGTTAGGAGGGCGTTAATTGTTGGGAGCAAGTATCAGGAATTTTAACGTAAATGGTATTCCAATTATTTTCCAAACAGTGTTAACTCAGCAAAGTCCAAATAAAATTTGCAAGAGTTCCAAATAAGTTAAAACACAGGAAATTACAGACGGTGCCTCCAATATTCCCTGACCCTTAATTTATAGTGCAGTGGTGACAAGCAAAAGACAACCAGTTATGATCAGTGTATACAGAATGAAATTAAACCAAACCTTTATGAGAACTGTGGAAGCGAAGAGCAAAGGCAAGAAAACTCATGGATCAGGATGAAGACAGTTTAATAAGTGAAGGAAAGGGGGGGGGAACAAACCAAAAACCAACACAACAAAAAAGAAGTGATGTAGAGTCACTCACCACCTCCCACAAGCAGACCAAAGCCCAGCCAGGCTGTGAGCAGTTTCTAAAGAAGAAGATAGCTAACAATCATTTTCTTAGCTTAGAGAAACATTTCCAGATAGAATTAAAGGTGGCTTAATTGACTTCTGCAGTTCAAATATTAGATGTTTCACAGCATTGCTTAGATGTAATACAATCAATATCAACCATTGCTTCAGGACTGGCGATGGTCTGGATACTCTCATACAGCAATGGTTCCCATATTGTTATCCTCTTTTGGCATTATGAGAATTATAATCTCAATAAGCAAAGTAACCTTTCCTCATGTTTGTTAATCAAAAATTTTGAGTATTGATTCTGCACTCAAAATCCAGTCTTGCTACTTATAGCATGTACTACATTCACTGCCTGTAATGAATTTTCTGAATCTCTGCTTTTAGTCATAAAACTCAGGTCAACATCAACCAGTGGCAAGGGAGGCAGGTGATGTCTTACTTAATGTGAAGCTGTTTTAATAATCCTATTAACTTTGTTACATTTTTCCTTGCTTATTCTGTTTAAGAGATACAATTTAGAATAACATTAAACTATGGTAATTAACAAATCTACCAGGAACAATGCAGAACATATTTTCACCAAGCTACTGAATATGTAATAGTACCATTTGCTGTTCAGATATGCAAGTTTGCATACACAAGCTTAGGGAAGCCACACCTGGGTACTGTGGCTTGCACACTGCATCATTTATTTCCAGAACAGCATGACAAATGGGTTTGATATGCTATCTTCCATAGGCTAAGTTAGTGATTATTCAGTAATAAAGGTGCACAAGCCTGACTTCTGGAGGGCTTGATAATGTTACCTGCAATCTGGTTCACTCTGACATCTATTTTATCATTTAAGACTTATTTTGTGTGCCTACTGCTTTAGAATATCCCTGAAGTCTCACCCACGAATTACAAAGCAATCGCTCGGGTCTCTAGCTGAATTCAGCACACTGCAAGCAAATTAACGAAGCCAACTCGAGTACACCCTTTTCCAAGGATTCGCCAGCCTCCCAGCTGCTCCGCCTTGTGCCTAGCAGTGATTTCTGCCCCAGGAAACCTTCGCGGAGCATCCCCCTGCCCCAGCTGCACCTCGCTGTCCCTAAGCTCGGCGGGTTTTCCATTCAGCTTTACCTAGCTCTGAGATGTCAGTGTGGCTGAGGAATCCCTTTTTTTCCTCACAGCACCTTATAGCTTATCTAAGAAGCATGCGCTTTTCACCAATTTTTCATTAGTGGCAGTATATTTTATTTTTTTTTTTGGTTAGAACTGTCCTGTTTATGAAGGCTATTATAAATGTGGAAGTTTGATTATGGAATAATACCTATTTAAAAATGCTCTTCAGGCACTGCATCACTGTTGCTTACTTGTAGCTTGACTAGATTATGATGTTCTCTTTCACTGCTACAGAAACGAGCATGATTATTTTCTTTACCGGCTTTTTATTATATTTCATTCTTTGATCTACAGAAATTTTTAAAGTCATTTTCTATGTCACTTTTGCAAAATTAAGATTCCTAACAGCTATTCAAATAATTTTCTAATTCCAATTGTTTTGATATGTAGTTGAATGAGAACAGAAGTTTTAATGATGGTTAAAGAATATTTAATTGCTTCAGCAAAGTAATTAAGGTTTTCTACCATTAATAAAATCTACTGTAAGTATTGATGAATATTAAGGTCCTAAAGAATCCACAAAATATCCCACAAAGTACCTGATTTGTGCGCTACATTATTTCAATTATATATGTACATACAGTTAATAAAATGTACACACTAAATACTGGTAAAGACAAATTGTAATCTCTTAATGCTAATTATCTCAAGATTGGGTTCTCAGCAGGGCAACTAAACAAAAAAATTTGCATGTACAATATTTGGGTTTGCTGTTTAGAACAAATGAGAAAAAGATGGCCGTAGGATCTTTCTTCATATCCTAACCTCCCATTTTACTTTACAACACAATTGTAATGACCAACATAAAATAAAGAACTTGCACTGTCGTCTCTGCTAATTTACAGCCTAATTATCGCTGTTCATTGAAGCACACAAAAATGACAGTTCTGCTACTCACTATTCATAGAATTTAATAATAAAAATACATTAGTGTTAGGACTATGGCTTTACCCTCAGCAATGCAAAGGAAATTTTACAGCAAGAGTGCTGTAGCCCTTTACTACAGCAGCAGCAAAAGAGCAGTGACACTGTAAAAGGAAAGAAACTTCCTCACAGTTTCTAAAAACAGCCCAAAGCCTCAGCCAGTATACTGGCTAGAAAGGATATGTGTAAGAGAGGTTCTTCAGTGTTAGATCCACCATTAATTGCATTTCATCACCTCCATTATTATTCCCCAAGTAAGGGTGATTTAATACTGGTTTTGCCATCTAACTAAATCTGTCTCCTTCAGGTCACTAATGAAAATTATTTCAACTAACAGGAAAGGCAGAAATGGGTATCTGGTATTCTCAACGTGTCACCACGTCTTATTTCAGGTCAATGTTGAGAGCAGAGCAGCAGCAGAATTACACACAGTTGCAGATTCTCTGGCTTACATTAGAGCTACAGGAATGAAAGCTTGTGTGGGGAGGAAAGGGGAAAATCCGGTGTACACAACAGGACTATCAATATGACGAGAAAAGAGGACACAGGCCTCACCAAAACATTACTGAAACAACTTAATACTTCAGTTAGAGTAAGAATGTCAGAAATATCTCTAACGTACTGTGATGGTGTAACATTGGTCCAAATTGCACTTATGAGCCTTAAGAGTACTCAATGTATTTTTGAACATACAGGAATAAGATGTGACCCGATACGTATATGTAATACGTATGAGTGACTGCCTACACCCACACACAGTACCAAAGGTGGAGATATAAAGAGCTGTCTGCCCAGATCATAACCAGAGACCGAGGTGTGAATAGGCATAGGCTGAAAATCCAGTTACTTAAAGCCCATCTGTACTGATAAATTCCAAAAAGGAAATTTTGGATTACTGACTGAGTTCTTAGAAAGCTAGTAATAATCTTTGACTATCATGTTTATCCCATTCCAGACAAATTTATTATGTTAAAGCTCTTTGTTAGTGATGGAAGTTAAGCCAAACATGGCTAGTACATTTCCATGTGTCATGCCTAAAAACAGGAGTTCAGTTCCAGAACTACATTAGAAGTTTCTGAGCTCTGCAGATGTGTCATATAGCATTATGTAAATAGAAAAGAACACAGAACAAATTCAGTCAGTTGTTTTCTTTTTCAAATGGAAGAGTGATAAGCATCACTGTTTTTTATGTAAAAAGACTAAATTAATCAAATGTCTAATACGGTAAAAGAAAACAAGTAGGAGGGATTAAAGGGCCTTCTTGTTTTTCCAGGATTTGAATTTCTTATTCACTGTTGTACAAGTTGTTACTCAGAGAGATAAAACACTATATCATTTGCCATGCATCTTTTTATCAACTTTGTTTTGACCATCTTATTTTTTAAATCAATATTGCTGTTTCACTTCTAATATAGTAGCCTGAGTCGCCTAGAGTTGCCAGCATATAGCAAATAGATTTAAAGTACAAACCATGATTTGTAGAGAGTTTGGGGTGTTTCCTGCTCCTGTATGTTTTTGACAAACAGTTTCCCTTTAAAGAATGACTTAAAACTTAAAACTTAATTCCCGCAGTAATAAGAACATTTTTACTACTGAAGGAATAAATGTCTTCAAATGTTTCCTGACCTTCAGACTTACAGAAGCTACTTGGCTACAAATTCTTTTTGCTTATTTTGAAGCTTGTTTTAAAAAAGTTATTCCTGGCTTTGTGTTCTGAAATTCTGCCTTCTACAGTTTAGTATCTCGCTTCTAGTGCCTTTGATCCTAGGAGGGATACTACAAGTAAAATCAATAACCTCGGCCTCACATATTCAATTACTCATATATTCTCCACCAGCTCTTAATATGATTGTTTTGATTCTCTGTGAAAAGTCATTCTGTCTTGTTGTCTACGGAGCTGGGGCAAACGTATCAAGTATCTGTCCCTGGTGATGATGGCAAAGGGATAACATAGAAATTAAAATATAATATGTTTTTCCAGCTTGTCATGAGTTAATTTTCAAAATTTAGTTTTATTCTTGTCCATTGTGAAGAGTAGTAAAATAATCACAGTACATGCATTTGTGTGTTTCAATGCTGCTTTTTTGTGTAGGATTTCTTTTTTTCCTTCCACTCCTGAAGGCATATTTGTCTATTGCATTCAGGAGGGCTTACCTGAATCACAAGTGTCGCTGTGTGCTTCTTGCCGTACATCCTTGGCTTGAATCCCACCGTTATATGGGTTCCCACTGTGCCTGCTGGAAGAAGTTCTCCAGCTTGGGGCAGCACGAGGAACTCGGGATCACTGCCCGCCAGAAAATGCGCAGTGAATGGCTCTGGGTACCTACGGAAAAGCACAGGAGGCTCTTGTGCCTTTTACAGTATCTTAATACAATTTATCTACAATCTAACATTTAGCCCACCCGGTGGCATGACTCAGGAAACTTGGCAGCCCATGGAATGCATACAGAATATTAACTGCATTCTTACAGAATAAATATTCTTTAGTAATTATTTACATTTATCTATAAATATTTATAATCTTCATACACAGGGACTTGCATACTGATCTTCCATTTCAAACATACTTAGATGCTATTATAAATATTATAACTACAGAATAATGATAGCATTTGCCACTAGAAAGGAAAGAATCATCTGACCTGTAAAGATACAAGAATAGTGATAGAAATAAATTCCATATCAGAGTGAAAATCCACTTTTCCCATTAAAAGCCCCTCACTTTTCCAATCTCTAATCAAATAAAACTGACAAGCCACGCATTTTATTAAGTTTTATGACTAGAACTGAGTTTGCAATCTGGTGGAGTGTTACTAGATTGGGAGGGAGCTCTGAAAGCCTTGAAATGAACATATGGAAAATCATAATTTTCTATCACTGTTTTCCACATCTTTATATCCCATAAACTAAACACGTTAAGATATTGCAATGATAATAATTAGGTTCCTTTATTGATGATATTGTATATCTCTTATCTCAAAGAATTTCTGTCACAGGTAGTGCAGATCTTCTCTAATTGCTAGTTTAATGGCAGTACTGTTGAACCAAAGACAATGTCTTATTCCTGGTAAAGACAGTGGCTGAGGACTACAAAACAATCTTAGGCCAATCCCAAACTGAAGCCCGTCTGTCACAGTTCCTCAGGGACTCCTTGCCATAAACTTTGTCAGCATGAAAGGAATATACATTTTTGTATTTTCCAGTCAGGCATTCTCCTTTTAGTCTTTATATGTGTTGCTAAGGACAACTCTATCACTATCTGGACAGAAAGAGAACAAAAGGAATTGACACTAGAAATACAACGGCGTGGTCAAAAAATAAACCACAACAGCCTGCCACAGTACAGCAGGGCAAGTATCATGTATGCTTAAAGGGAACACATTTTCAGTTGATGAAACTTGAAGAAAGAAAAACTAACGGCATCTCAAAGAAAAGCTGTTCAAATCTGTTTATTCATGCATTGTCACACCAGAAATAACACTGCTTTTCAAAGAAAATAGTCACAAAGAAGTGAAATTTAATATTTTATGACAATTCATATCTCTACGGATATGTCCCACATTTCCTGGGCAAGTGCTATTCCATGGGTGGTATGCTGGGTCTATGTCATTTTGTTTAAAAATAGCTCTCCTTTGGAATACGTTCTCACAAAAGGGTTTCCTCAATTCAAAATACTCTCATGAAAAAAAGGTCACACTGTAAGTTTGTAGAAACAAATAGTGCGAGTGCAGAAAATGGGAAACAAAAAGCTTCTGCCTCCTCAAAAAAAAACCCCAAAAACCTGACATTTAGCAGTGCCATCGGACTTGGGTGCATTAGCAGATTTAGGCTAGCTTTTCCTTTAGGTGACAGCAAGGTGGGCAAAACTACTGAATGTCTGAAACTGCATTTCAAGTCTTGTGACACTGAACTTATGCTGACAATCTCTTTTCGTGGTGCCTGAAGTTGTGCAGCTGATTTTATAGCCCTGGGCCATAAGGACTAATCTGGTTGCGACCTGAGTTCCCATCTACGTGCCACCTAAGC
The DNA here is from genome assembly GCF_000737465.1 of Haliaeetus leucocephalus. Lineage (NCBI taxonomy): Eukaryota > Metazoa > Chordata > Aves > Accipitriformes > Accipitridae > Haliaeetus > Haliaeetus leucocephalus. Next base: position 7,353,563 of record NW_010972753.1, read on the forward strand.
CTTGAATTTTCACATCTGTATTCCCTGCAAGGACTGCTCAGCTGTGAATGCCTAGAGCCTAATTACTACACACAAAGGGCAGGCATGGGATGAAAAAGAAGTGATGCCTCTTAGACTGAGTAGCAGAGCAGAGCACTCATCAAAAACATCTGAGATGAATCTTCAAACTTTGGTTCTGGAAATAGAGACCTGAACACAGGTCTTCATTTCCAACGTCATTGCTCTATAGACTAGGTTTAGGAACATTTTAAGACAGCAGTTTCTTTATCTCCCATGTTCAGTCTGTTTTCTGGTAAGTAGTTAGGGATGACAACTCCTAATAAGTGTTTTGTGTCTTTGTAAGACATACAAGAGCGTGACTTAGCTACAGATGCAATCATGAAATGCTAAGGGAGATGGGACAGGCTGCATGCACAGAAGACACAAGAAAATAAGGACTTTATTTCTGAAGAAATTGCATCTTAGCAGGGTGTGATGGAACAGTATTTTTTTTCAGAGACCATAAATCATTCCTCAAAACAGTTAGTCAGAAAACATACAGGAGAAAAAGCTATAGTTTTTGTCCTGACAAAGGAGACCAGACAGTTTAAAATGAAACTGTCACAAAACTGATCGATAATTGTGCACACAAGATATTTGCCAAGTCAGAGAAAAAAATCTTATGGCATCAACCTTGTGAGATTTTAATTTTCATAAAGAAAAATGGAGAGAAACTAATAAAAAAGCTTTAAAGAAAATCTGCATGTTTCTTGACAGCATTGGCACAAGGTACTAAAGGCAACTATAATTCTTTTCTATGTTGGGTAAAATATAGATACACATACACACAGACATACTTACATGAATACATATAGTTACACCTAAAACCTCCCTGTTCCCTTCCCTTCCCCTCCCGTCCCCAAAACCTGGCTGTTTTAAACAAAAGAGTCAAGTCAGTTACTGGATGCAAAATGTTCCTCAAAGTGGAAAGTATGTCTAAATCAGGAAAACAGAAATTCTGGCAAATTAAATGTATAGCCATAATATGATAGGACAGCAGGGACTCTGATGAAGGTATGGCTAACAGCACAAGAACTAGCAATTAAAAACTTACACGCAATCGGAAACAGGAACTTTTCACAGTGCCTGTAGTGCTGATAAATCATGAATTTTTATTTTAAAAATATATCGAAAGATGGCCTCTCAAGAAAAAAGCAAGTAGTGTTTTCACTCACGGTCACATCAGGGAGATGATCTGGCATCCTGGCTAGCTCAGTAGCATAAGTAAATTGCTTTCTCATTTTCGTCTTCTATAGTAACGAGAAAGCTGGAGATAAAATTCCCAGAATAGCACCTGAATTTCAGACATTATTGTTTTCAGTGTCTGTATATTTAGGGTATAATTAAAAATTAATACTTATGTGGTTTAAAATGATTAAAAATTAATTCCTCCTTTTTGATTACTGCTTCAGGTAAAACAGCTCTGGAGTCAATGTTTGGCTTGTCATTTCTCGGCCATGAAGGACAGTGATAAGGCAGTCTCTATTTTTTCAAGAAGGCTTTTGTTTAACTCAAGGGTGGCAGACACTAACACACTTGATAAAGTTTAATGATGTGTAGAGTTTTGAAAACACATACAAATGAAGCAAAAATGAATTAGTAAATATAAGGGCAGAGGCCATATAAACCGGAGAAAGCAAATGTGTCTTCCCACCCGTGTGTTCCATAACTCCTGTCACGACGGTTTGGTACTGCTATCAGACAATAGGAACTCTGCCCTTACTCAAATAATGAATAAGAGTCAATATTACTTTGAATTTAAATCATTATTGGACAATGACATCATGGCAACCAGGAAGAGCAAAAAATTGAGCTAGTATTTAATTGACATAATTCTAATTACTCCTTTAATCTTGTTCTTAACTAGCATTGTTCTTAAATAGCAGTCTGTGCTTGTCAGCATTCTCATTAGATAATTTTCAAATTAGTAAACTAAAAAAGAATAGCACCTTATGTCTTCAGTTAAAGAAAACCTTAAAATTCATATTCCCATAGAGATCTCACTGCAAAACTTATACAATACCCAGGAAATCTGAAAATATAAGCCTTTATTAAATTAAGGCTCAAAATAGCTTTAATGTTTGCTCCTCTCTTCCTCAAACTAGTGAAGCAGTAAATTATTCCTGTAGAAATGTATTCCTTTACAAAACTTATCATTTTGCAAACTATACGTAAAAAACAACACATAGTGCTTCTGATCAAATGTAATTTATTTTTTTTTAAAAGAAGAGTAACAAAATGTTTTAATCTGCAAAGTACATAACTGCTTAAGCAAACAGGGCATACAATTTGAAAATGTTGCAATGTGCTTACAAAAGTTGTTAATCATAACTAAACTTACTTCTTTTAATTAGTAGTTAACATCTGTTGGATGACACAAGAAATTTCAATTATTATGTAGTGAAGTTCTTTAAACTTGTTAACTGTATGAAGTTGTCAAATTCTATAAAATTATTAGTGATAGATGGTATGATTTAGACAATTTCTTTTCAACCAAAAAAAATGACAATGGAAAAAAACATTAGGAAATCCTCATTATTTATCGGAGTTGGTTATGCTTCATACCAAAACCAACTCTGGTTTACTTGACCGCTCTAAATCCTGAACTCTGGACATCAGAGAAGATTTAACTCCAATTATCACTCTGTAGCTTTAGAAAGACTGCTTCAGAAATAAAGAACTTTCAAAAAATATGAAGAAACACTGCATGACAAATGACTGTCAGGGAATGCTTTACCAACTATAACATCGCTTTTGTTGTGTACATGTCGTAAAACCAAAGCAGGAGCTATGGTTTTTATCTTCACAAAATGTTAAGATTTCTGGCTCTTTCCTGTTCTACCCAGGGGAACCGTATTTGCAGATTGGTAAACTGACTTTTCCTGCTAAAAGGGGTCCAGGTGACGTGGCTAGATACAGCTCCCAGCTAAAAGTGTGACATGTCAGGTATTGTATTATCGGGAAGGATGATGGTAACTTTTTGGAAGCTCTGCCGCATGTGTATCATTCCTGGTATTTTCCACTAGTCTCCATTCAGAGTCCAGAAAACGGAGCTCAGTCAACGTTTGTTCTTTGCAGCTGCCACTATGTGGGAGATGCTAAGATAAAGTATTCTAATTACATCTTTAGATTAACGGCAGAATTTTGCAGAACTGGTTACAAAGAGATTGGCATAGGAATCCAGGCCTGTAACATGTACGGCGACGTGTGAGAGAGGGGGAGGGAGAGGGTGCGTGTGCTGAGAACTTAATGAATGCATTTTCTCGCAGCATACATAATTCTGGCTCATGGTAATTCTAATGAAATACAGCAGTAATTACAATAAAATATAAATATTTCTCAAAGTTGTAACTGTAAACATTTTTTTCCCTTCACAATTAGGGAGGGTACAGAAAAAATGGTTGCTCGCTATTCTTCAGAGAGCATTAAAATTAATTTTCTGTGATCAAAGAATGTTTTTAATTGAACATTTATTCTATACGCTAGGAATTGTGCATAGAAGAAATAAGGAAAATATCCACAGTGGTGTTCAAAATATGAAAAGTAGGTTAAGATAACTAAGTCTGCACATGCAGTCATTTTAAAGCCTAATATCATCTTTCTTCTCATCTCCCCAGTCCACCTGTTTTTGTTTTCACTCTATTTTAGCTCTGTTTCCCTAATCGAGTGGCATCTTGGATTTGGCAGATACCACTCCATGGAGACCATAGTGGTACCATGCTTTTGTGAGAGCAGGTGCTGACTAAGTCTGTTTTTCTGAAGCATAGTTTGAGGTCACCTGAGAAGTTTCCTCAAGGTAACAAATATTCTATTTGTGATAAACACAGGATTGGAATGAGAGGTTGGGATGGAAGGATAGATAAAATTTTTCTGTATATTGGAAGCAGTACATGATTAAAACAATCACTAACAGGTACATGGAAAGCTAGAATTATACTGGTGAAAGGAGCTTCTGTGAGAAATAAGCAGATAGAACAAACAGGAAAGAATTAGCCACCATCTTGACTAAACATTCAAAAGTAATGTAGTTTACAAAAAATTTCTGAGTGAACATAGTGTTCATATGTATCTATCCACGTTTCATGTTGGCTAATGAAGTATTTGCACTGGAAAACAAGTAAGGTAACATTCTGTTGCAGCTGGATATCAGTATTTTTATGTTAAGGAATAAATCCAACTGTCAAAATACCTCTGTACTGGAATATATAGCAGTAAATACTCTCCAAAAAACAGTTCTGTATCAATATGAATGTTCTGATCCCAAAACATAATTGATTAAAAATATATTAAGAAGTTATTTTCAGTAAAACAAATAGAAAGGACTAGCTTTCTTAAGCAAAGCATCACTTTCAGAATTTTTATTCTGTTTCAATTACAGACAGTAGCATAAAATAATGGACCAATAATTTGAGCTGGATATCAAACAAGTTTCTATAATTTTTATTTCCAAGGATAATATTCTATCTATTCTTTTTGGTGAATACTGCTGCCATTCTGTAAACCATTAGCGTTCAATAATGCATTTGGTATTAAAACAAACACTAATATTAACATAAACATTAAAGCTTGTTCCAAAGCCAATTACCTCAGTGGAAAAGTTGCCAATGATTTCAGCTGGTGTTGAATTAAACCTACATTTATGACAAAACCCAAAAAAGGTCCCTGTGTATGTTAAAAAGTGGCAGATCTTTCTCATTTAACAAGTGAAGTCTGCTGATTTGACTCTAACCAATCTTAATGCCATTACAAGAAACCATTCAACAACATGTCCCTTTTGAATTTTTAAAGCTGAAAGTAAACTGTTGGACTACTCATATATCAGAACTGTCCTAGGCGCAGACAGTTTAAAAAAAATATATTTGAGTTTTCTTCATACAACAAAACTGATTGCCTGCATTCTCAGTGTCTTTCATTATTTATTGAAGCAGATATTGGGCTGTTTCTCATTGGGGGCATGTGTGTGTCAATTTTAAATATATTAAAAGAGAGTGCATTACATATTTGCATGGACTCTCAGAGCTTTCATTATTGCAGATCATTGTGAACAGCGTAGCAACTACCTCCCATTTGTAACTGTTCATCATTCCTGAAGCAACTACATCAAACGTAGTTACGGGTAAATTGGAAAATCATTAATTCAGTCTGAAATATTTTGTAAACATTGAAAATTTTGCTGGGGAGGGGAGGGGTGTAATTAAAGGGAGAAGCCCGCATCTGAGTTGCAGTAGCTGTGAAGAAAAAGAAAGATAAAACCATTGACCTCACACCTTTGTAGAGGCCACCAAAGGTGCTCTGAGGATCACTGAAGATCCTCGTTCAACTTGGTACATAAACGAGAATCCCAATCTGCCCTTAATATGATACTGAGCCTTTTTTGGGCATGTGGTTCTCAAACATTTTTTGTTGCATCACTACGCACCCTGCTAACCCCAAAAGACGATGTACAGGTCTTCTCAGTGATGCTGTGAAACTACTCTGTCCTGCAAGTAGCAGAGGGAGAAAAAGGCACAGCTGCAGAGTCCCTTTCTAGCAGGTTACTCAGAAATACATCTGTTTCCCCCCCAGTTACTCTCAAAGTAGCAGTGCCACGAGGTACTATCCAGCATAAGAAAGGAAGACAGAAAGTATCTATATGCAGGGTGAAAAAAACCCCACCTCTCTTTAAGTGCCAGCACTGATTATCTATGGGATTGTGCTGTTAATTGTTTACTTAAGAAAAACTCCAAAGGGGTGATCATTTTTTTCAGGGAAGGTCTATAGGATGACACTCTATATCCAAACTGAAACTTTTAATCCATACTTTAATATTTCATGGGTTTATTTTTAATCCAAGTCATTTGAGCTATTCAAGCATTAAATTACATCTGTAATATATGGGTTTCTTGTGTAATTGCTTTTAAACTGCAGATCCAGTATGCCAAATGTTGGTTGGCTGACTGTTCTATTTCTATAACAAAACCTCCACCACCAAAATCTCCTAAGCAAATCAAAGATAAGATAAAGCAATATAAAACTCACAGAGCAGTTGTTGGCACTATTTATGAGACGGAGCTTATTCAGTACATGCAAGCATTACATTTTGTATTTGAAATGTATGGGGGCAACCCTTGTTATGTAAAATAAATTTGGAATTTGTTTAAGGGAAAAAGAGAATCTGTCTTCCATCATGGCTCCTTCTTTATATAACTATATTGATTCAGGTTTTATAATACCTTTCTGGAGAACATTAGGTCTCTTCACTACTATCAAACACCTACCAGGAGATTACAGTATTGCCAGAGCAATTGCTTCACTTTTGTCCTGAAACAGCTCATTCTATTGAAGCTGTTAACTTGAACACTGTGATAGGAGCCTTTTTCACAGTCCTCAGTAATTATCATCACTGACAGCCATCTAAAAGCTGGAACAACTGTCCATCTTAGATGCACAGCTTTTGGAAATAAATCAGTTGAAACCAAGGACACTTCCCGCTGGGGATGTTACAAAAGCATGTATCTACAATGAAAGTTAACTATCAATCAGCATATCTGGCACACTTTCTAGATAAAGAGTAAAAAAAGTCAATTTTAAAGTAAAAAAAGAAATTTGAAAACTTCCATAAGCTAATTAGGTTGTAAGCATCACAATTCTTTCAGGTTCACCATTTACTATTTTAAAACTTATGTATCAGTACTACACAATTTATTCCTTGACCTTCTGCTGTAGGCAAATGACACCATGGGTTTGCTATAACATTATGAAACTCTGAGAAAATATTGAAAAGTATGTACAAATATATTAACAGAGATTTCTGCAGGACTTTTAAAAAAGAGAGCAAAAAAATCTTGAAGAATGACACAATTATTTTACCTTGTGAAAGGGCAGAGCAGAGATTAATTCATAACATGCTTATATAACAGGAATACTTTTAAAAAATGACACATTTAACAATTTTTAAAGCAAAGGATTGTTTTTAACTTGGTATAAGTATGAAGCACTTTGAAAAACAGACTATGAGTGAAAACATTAAGGCTTTAATAGCGAGCCTTTATTATCACAACACACCTGCCTTAACATTGTATTACACGTTTTACCCCACAAAAGCATTTTAGGGCAAAACTTTAAAGTCATAACATAAGCATTTGGATGTATTCCACAGATTTCCTATTGAGTGGCTGCAGCCTAAATGTAGGATGTTTCTGTTTCCTACAGTACAGCTTCAAAATTTGTTACCTATACAATGCTGCACTTGAAAGTAATGATGTGTTACTGAAATAGCTGCAGCTCAGTTATATTTCTGTTGCCCCAATCTATCCTATCCAATGTGTTTGAATGTGAGTTCTAGCCTCAGAAAACTGCATAAATACTTCATCATACGTATTTTTACCTTGTCTGGCTTGTAAGCTTGAAGCCAACTATAGATTCTTTATTCAGGCCAACTGCTTCAATGTTGATAACATCATCCACTTCTGGCTCTGTGGCAATGAACAGCATTGGAAACTTCCAAACACCTCCTGTAGTGCACCGTACTACTAGAGTTGCTTCATTCCTTAAAATTTCAAATAAAACCATTCATTACATAGAACAGCATTATCAAACGTAAACTCAGAAATATAATATCCAAATAAGCTTTGAGTGTGTAGAACTATACTACAGTAAAATGAAAATACAGATAGTTTTAAATTGGAATACATCCTTAATTTTATGTGGCATAGTCCGCATCAGTTGCACTTTAGACTGGAATGTAAACTAAATAGCATTTGGTATTCACAGCAAAGTACAAGAAAGGGCATAATATGAAAGCAAAATGATGGGCACAGCCATAAAATTTGATTCTTCTTCTCTTACTCTCTGTTGAGTTAAACAAATTTAACTCAATTTGTTTTACTCATTATTCTTTATTTACTTAGTGTTAGAGGAGAATTTGATCCAAACCATGTTAGCAGTTCATATTAGAATCAAATAGATCTGACGTAGGTCTATGTACTCTAGAAAAATTCCAGACTCTGATGTCTTCAGACCATCTAAGAAGAGAGTTGGTGCTGTAGATTCTGATGACAAAGAAACTAATTAATTGCCGTTACTGAGTCCTCTACATGAAGCCTGATAGATCTCAAGTATTATGAAGATAAAAAACCAATCAATAATAATAATAATAATAATAATAATGGACTGAGCAGAAATAAAAAGGCTTTCTAAATTAATCTCCCTTCTGACACAAAGACACTGCATGAGGTGGGTGGATAGACTTTCCTAAAGGTTTGCTCTCTGTTTATTTCAGTAACCTTCTGGATTACTGCAAATAGAGCCCTCCTGCATCCTAAACCCACCCTCTTTGCATGCAACCCATGCCATTCAGCTGTGACTGCTCTCTAATCGTCCTAGTAATGTTGAGCCCCTGAATTTACCTTGTGCCTGCATCTTACTGAAGCTTCTTTCCTACCTCCTCCCCATACACATTTGACTGCTTCAAAAGGAAGACACAACTTCCCTCCCTCCAAAAAGGATCTCCTTTTCACAGGTTTTTTTTTAAAGAGGTGGGATGTATTAATGTAAGTCAAAGCGAACCAATCATTTTTCATATCGCAGCTATAAAAGAGGATAATATTTTCCTGTGGACTGTTGTTACTGGGGCACTAGAGACTAATTTCAGATTCAACCATCCCTTCCAGCCAAAGAATATGCACGCACACATGCTTGTCTAGGAAAAGTTTTTCAAGACTGACAGACCATCTTGTCTGTATGCTTTCCACAAATTTTGAGAGCAACTAATTTTCGTTGGAAGTCTTTCAATACTCCAATGTTTAGAAGTAAATTGACGCACACACAGACTAAGGCAGTAACTCAACAGAACCGTCTCGCAGGCATTAAAAAGAAACACTGTCAGTTTTAATATCAAAGATATCATATTGAGAAGCAGTAAGTGAGAAAATCTAAAATAATCGATCTCAGAGGTGAAAACAAAAGGAGGAAAACAATACAGGAAGGCGCTTACATAGCTAAGAGTGACCAGATAGGATTTTATTGCATGTTCTGTTGGTAATAAGGAATGGGAGCTTACCTCATTGGTTTGTTAGGTGCAAACACTATATTAAAGATCAGTGTTACGATTCCAGATTCTGTATCTCGTTCTCTTTGAACCAGATGCATACCAACCAAAGATTCAAGCTGAGATTTAATTTCATTTGATTGATACTGCAATTCATAGAGAAATTCCACTGTTGTAAAGAAGCCTAAATGATACAAGAGAAAAAGATCAGTCTGTATGCACTCTAACATCACACAGTTGGCTGGTTAGTAGTTACAATCCTTTCATTTGTTACTAAAAATGACAAAAAAGTAAAACTAGTAATTATCCAAAACCTGAGTGATTTTGCTTCTGACTGCATAGCAAAATCTTCCAATTTCGTATGACAGGCTATATAGTTTCCGGCAAAACGGAGGCTGGAAAGTCTACTTAGTAGATGTGAACAATAACAGCAATATTGTTCTGGCTACCATTTCTGCACTACAGTGACATATTTCTATTTCATCAGCCAAATGAAAATTGCAAGAATGTAATGCTATTTTTGAGTAATGCCACTGGGACAATCTCAAAAAAAAAAAAGTCATCAAGGATGTCGGTGCTATTGATGGCTGCAAGCCTGAGAAACAGAATACAGAAAAATAGTGAAGATGCCACTAGTAGTGTCTTCTCTTATTCCCTGTAGATATGAAAAGGTCAAGTAGTAATGACATACAAATAAACAGCTGAGCTTCTTGAATCAAAGGCCTCCTCCACCTGTAATAAAGAAAACTGCGATATTCAGTATACAATATTAATTTGTGCACAGAAGGGAATGTTTCTATGAGGAAAAGAATCTCAAGCTGCTAATCTATTTAAAAGTTTTACATGTTTTATGGATGAAAAGTCTTTTAACACAACCACTATATCCTACAGGAGATTTCATTTTACTATGACCACATATCTCAGGGCACATTCTGAATTTGCACAGTTTAGTACAATGCATTGTGCAGAACTCCCGTGTGTACATCCCTGTAAATATATGCTGGCTATAGAGTGCCAGTCAGCTGCAGAGTTCATTCCTAAGGCCTTCCGACTTGGAGTTCTAAAATACAGACTACATATTTCTTTATATGAAAAGTCCAAGAGACAATGCACTGTGAGATAGTTGAATAAAACCTTACTTTGGTTTTCCTAATCTGTAATGCTACCCAAATTTAAGTGAGTATGGAGACGCCTTCCTATGCTTGCCGTCCCTTCTCCTTTTCTGAAATGTACGAATTCCTTCTTCCTACTTCATCAGCTAACAAGAAGCTTGAATTTTTGTTGCCAATATTTTTGTAACATACAGATTAACCCTGAGAAATGTAGCAGCTTATAATGAAACATTTCTGACTCTTTAAACTGGATCCTTCACACAGAAGTCTGTACAATTTATGCTAGATCAAAAGAAGCAAAATATTATTACCAATTACCAAAGGATTATCAGTCATAGTAGATACACACTGAGTACCAAATATACAGGATTTCCATGTATTAATCCATTTATTATAAATGTACTTTGTTATAATGAAATTAGACATCAATATTTTTCCTAGAATTTATAAAATTTCTAGAATCATCCTACATTGTTCCATGCTTTGTTGTTTCTCTATTTGAAAAATATGTTTATGCCATGCATTCAGGTTCCAACACAGCCCAAGGCTTGTAGTAGTCACCCTAGACAAATGCCAAAATGTGAAGATTCAGACATAAAAAATGAACTTATTATAGGAGAGAAAATATGACATCATTTGGAGCATTCTACAGTGAGAAGATTGCAACTGTTGAGCAGATGTTTCCTTCAGCAGTTATATCACACAACGCTACTGAGGAAAAGCTTATAGTTCAGATGCTAGGAAGAAAACGTGAATCGCATGCTGCTTTTAGTATCCAAAGACATTTGGGTTTGGTTTGACACGTGTATATAGTACCTTTTAGTCAGAAGCAATTAAATATTTATATTTTTTCTGCTCCAGGCTGCTTTGTAACCTGCTCTATGCTCATATTGAGTATTTAGTTAAAATATTTTAGTATTTACAACACCTAAGGAAAAGTGATGCATTTCTAAGTGCCAATATTTGAAAGCTTCCTTATGCTGGTCCCTTAGTTGGTTTTGATCTACACTGCCAATCTAGTTTAGGCCTGTTCAAAAAAGAAAAATGTAATTAGATTTTCATGATAGCTGCCCTGAAGCCTGCTATATTATCATACTATGGGAAGCCTCTGTGAATATGTTAATATTTGATTCTAGACAATTCCATAATACACATGCTGCCTAAACAAACTGGCTGCAGCTAGAGGCAAAAAAAAGTTGTGAATAATTGCTAGAAATTTGTCCAAATTGTCAACTGTTCAGAGTTCTCTTGACTCTTAGAATTTCTAGTTTCAATTAAAATGGTGAAATAAATAAAACATTGGAGACAGAATTAACATTTTCTTTAAAGTAATGCCAAATACAATACAGCATACTATGCAAATATGCCTCGACCCTTTAGCCCAGCTCGTTGTGTGTTTTCATTCACTACTTTTCTTTTTAAAAATCACTATTTTAGTATAGGTTAAGTTCTTACTATGTCTAATGCAAATTGTAAAAGACACATGCAGATATGAAGTATACGCCAATTAATCCACCTCTGTTCTGCAAATAGAGAGCAGCAGGAAGAGTTTTAACTACATCTGACTCAACATACAGATATTTATCAATCCAAACACTGTGAAGATATAAGCATGCTCTTTATATACAGATGGTTACATCTAGGGAATAGAAATTCCAATTATAAAAAAATATTGCTCCCTCATATTTCCTGAAGAATATTATGCATTATTTAAGTAAGAAAAGGAGTAAGAATATGTTTTTGAGGTAATTATTCCAAGACAAATTTTTTAAAGCATTAAATATATCTTGTTTTGAAAGGCAATTAATCTCAGTCTTTAAGTGTTTTCCTTTGTGTAAATAAAGACTTTCAAAGGTAGTATGCATTTAGGGAACATTTGTGTATGCAGAATTACTGAAGCAACTATGTTTAAAAACCAATAAGGTTTTTGAGCTATATGCTTCTATGATTTGGCTGATGTTTATTTTCAAGTGCTGGTAAGGCTAATTCTTCAAAAGCACTAGAATTAAAGTGTTGAGGATATGTGGGGTTTTTTTTAAATAGGCTCTAAGAAGATGAAAGGAAATAGACCACTTTTTTTCAAATTTATTTTCTGACTCTTAAGAATGATAGTGTGGAAACTCCAAGGATTTTACACTCTGAGCATATAAATTGGGCAAAAGTGAATTTTTGTGACTGTTAGGATTTACTGTAAAATTAATTAATAAATGTTATACATCTAAAAATAAAAAGACAAGCCTGACAGGTTCACATAAGAACAATTTCAGGAATTGAAATGACTTTTTAGTGGAAAAGGAGCTGTATTCAAGCTTCGAAAGAGTTAATTACAAAGGCACTGATGGGACTAATGTCTACAGAAGGTACCGTGAAAGGCCCACTGGATATATCTGACCTGGAATAGAGTTTCGCCCTGTCATTAGAGAAGCTTTTTGTACCTCCCTCGTATTTTTGAAAAGCGACTGACTTCACCGAAGACCAGCTCACTACACGATGTGTTTTCTGACGATACATATCTAATGGACCCTGGCCTGTGAGGCTGCAGGCTCTCGTGGATACCGAGAGGAGATCCAGCTACCTGAGCTCTCTGCAAATAACGCTTAATCTGCAGCAGGCGTGGTGACACCAAAACAGCAAGGGAGAGGAACTTTCTAAGGGACTCTCCTTACTTTCACACTGTCTCCCATTTCCAGTGAGACAGGAGGAAATTAAAGCTGCGATGGAAAGAGGTTCAGATCACAAAAATGCTTGTTCTTGTTACAGAGGCTTTTCCTTGGATAGATGCAATAAAACAGAGATGCAAGTAAATTCACTCAGTTGGCCTTCCTCACCTCCCATTCAGCAGGCTGCAATCTCACTTGCTGTTATTTAATAAAGGAGGTCAGCACAATCACAGAATACAAACACAGAATGAAAGCTCAGCCATTCATAAACGTGCAGCTTCATGTTACTCAAAAGCTAGATAAATTATTTTATTTGGTGCTGAATATAAACATACTGCACTCTCTCACTGTGGTTGTTTTGTTGGTTTTTTTTCTGTTTCTGCTAATTCTTCAAGGCTAAGTATCCATTGTGGCCCTGACACCTAACAAAGCTTTCTTCCCCTCTTGATCTAATAGTCTCCAAACTGGTAAAATAGAAACTACAGGACCAGACCTTAACTACTCACTTCTACCAGACAGTGGCATCTAATGTTGACCTTCCAAACCTTGTGAAATATCTTTCTTCAGAGCCCCATTCAGCTCTCATCTGACATTTGCCCTTCTCCTGCTTCTCCACTGTCTTCCAGGATTCTTCACGCACACTGCTGGAACTCAGTAGGCAGTGGGGAATGAACATTAAGTATGCAGTTATGCCTTACCAGCAAAAGTAGCAGCAGACAAAATATGTTACTGTACAGTAGATTAAATCATTTTAATAGAGTTTTCAAGTAAATATCCAAGTGAATAGCAAAAGTGAATTATAAGAGTAATAAAGGAAAAAAATAAAAGGCAGCCTGGTGGTCAAGAACATCCTAACATTTAAGCAGACAGTATCAACTGGGCAGTAAGAAATGAATCTCATCTGAGAAGTAAATATCTCTTTCTCACTGTAAAATGTTGTAACTCCAGGATAATAACAGCAGAATAAACAAATTGCACAAGAACCCAAAAAGACCTGGTTGTAGTTGAATATGCCTTTCAGTAAATTTCTTCATACAGGTACAAAAGTGCTGTATGTAGAGCATTATAAATACCAGCAAAGATAACATCATACACTTCATTAAATGCCAGGCACCAAATTACCTTAAATACAAAGAAATAAATGGATGATAAAGTGGTCTCCTTCTGTTCATAATATAGTCATTGATCCTCAGTGCAATTCAAGGAAATCCTCAGTGTAGTTCTGTGTATACATCTTTATATCTCTTCCCTGCAAATTTCTCTTTCCATATCCAATTAAAGCTTTTCATCCATATCTTCAAGGCTCTGCAAAATTCCACTCTTAGCCACATCTTTTTTTACCCTGCATCCCACTGCCTATTCCCCTAGCAACGAACTTCAATATTTCTTTTCTAAATTTTCTCTTACATTTGTTTTTTGTTTGCTAATTTTTTCTCTTTCAAAACACTTCTTTAAGTGTTCTTCTTTCTACTGCTAAAGCAGATTTCTACTGCAAAGAAAGCAGTAGAAAGCACTTCCCCCCCCCCTTTTTTTTTTTGAGAATGTCTTTCTTCAAGACACTGCAACATTTAGTGAATAAGATGGAAGTTGGTGAATCCATGTGTATAAAATACACGGTACGCATCTAGCATCTGCTGTTCCACATACATTTCTGCATTCTTCCTTGCAGCTAGTTTCCATATATTCCCTCTCTCGCTGAATCCTTTTTGGACTAGTTCCCTTTTTATTAAGTCTATCCATACTCCCCTCTTCACACTCTTACTTTCTTTATTTTGATATTATTTGGCATAGTAAATTGAAATAAAAACCTCATGAAAAACAAAAGGATGTCACACATTATCCTCCTTTGGTCTGGCATTCTACTTAGATTAGTACATTAATCCGTAAATTAATGTTTTGAAGTAACTCATTAAAATGTATTCTTTGAAAAATATTCTATTCCTTTTTCAACATTCTCCTTTTTTATTTAGCATTGTCTTCATTTAGCTAGCAATTCTAGCAAATAGAGATCACATCTGTACCAGGGCACAGGCAACGTCAAACCAGTTTCTTCATGAACATACGTTATGATGTAGCCTTAATTCACACAGACATTGTTTTTTCCATGGTATCCTGACTCTTGCCTCACTTTGAATCCTGCCCCCTGAAATCATGAACAACTCGAGATGTCTTTTAACCTAACCATTCAATTTGTATTGGCCCACACAAATGCTAAATTGAAAACAATATTATTTATTATTTCACAGTTTTTTCCACCACACTCACCATGATGATGTCTGTGTACTTTAATGCTTAAAGTAGTTACATTGATGTCTAAAACAAATTATGCTTGTCTTTTGGAATACCAACTACCAATGCAAGCAAATTTCTTCAGATTCCTTTGGAGGAGCAGTGTATTTACAAACAGGCCAGCAGATAACCTGCAGATGACGAAGCAATAGCAAGTGGGTTTTTTTCCAGTCTTTATATGTCAGCATTATGGCTATTATTTCCTTCCTCCTATACACCCTCTCATCTTCAGAAGTATCCTAGTTTTTAGCTTGGTTTTTTTATTGTTTGGTGGTTTACTGGAAATACATAACTCAAAGGACATGTCTCATGTTTAGGGTTTTTTTGACAATGCATCCATGACTGTAATTGCCAGTTTCATATAAGTGGTTAAGAAGATACCAGTGATTTTGCTCTAATTCCTTTATCATACGCTTGTGTTCCAAGAATTTTCTAGCTTTTTGTATTATGTTGTACACACTTAGTCATTTTCTCTCTCTTTTCAAAATTCATTCTTAAAACCACCTGCTTTACAAATCTTTCTTACTCCTTGTCTTCCAATACTGTCAACGTGTACTATGTCAAGTATACTTCTCTAAGACAGAAACCAGCCTTTTCCATATTTTGGAATATAACATTTCCACTTATGGAACTGTATCACTTGCCAGTTAAAATATCATTTTACTGCTGTATGAATGTGATGTTCCAAATGAGAAGAACAAATAGATTTAGCCTATCACTAGCTATTTCAGTTCCTTCACAGTTCCTTATTAGGGTTATATGCAAAATACAAACATAATTTGTCCTACTGAGTAAAAGTAATTATGCATTTAGAAATTCAAGCTCCTGCATAGTTACTTCTAAAATTCTTCATGTTCAGGAATACTATCTTAAAATATTGTGGATCTAAGCATCACTTTGTAAATCAGCTGTGTGTCTATAAAATGTATGGTGGTTTTACTGCTTTAATGGCAGCGATACAATAAATAAGTTTAAAATACGTGTTCCAAGAGAAAATAAGTGTTTTCTGACTACCTTTAACTTCTATCTTGTAGCTTGGATGCAAAATTAGAATCACTTTGCTTTTATAAAAATAGATTTTTCTGATCAGCCTTGATCAGTCTGAAATATTTTTGAGCGAGAAGGAACACCTTGGCCGATTGCTGCTAAAAATCCGAATGTATTCAACTGTACTGAGATGCGGTTCTTACTCAGCAAGGCCAGTTTCAGTTTTTCAATGAGTCATAAACCACTGCTGTTTAAAATATTCCTATATCCAGCAGCATCTATTTGCCCTTTGAAATTCTGTAGAGCCGACACAAACCAATCCAAGACTTCTTAATCAGAAAACTCCAAAACTCACAATGCTTGAAATAACATAGCACATATGTAGCAAAGAGCTTCATGTTGATTTTAAAGGCACTTTTACATGTATCGAGTCTGCCAGCTACAGAATGCAGTACTTCCAGAAGCTGAAAAGACCTTACAGTATGATTTGTTGAGCTACTGCTCACTTGCAATTTAGAAGAGCAATAATACAGTGTTTTAAAATTTTTTAACTTCATTAGCAGATATTTCAGGCAGACACATTACTTTTCTTAATAACAATGGAATAACTTCTCTTAAAATAAATAGTCCAGACTGATTAGAATCTGGTTGCCTGTTGAACACAATGAAAACTGCATCTTTTGGGGGGGATTCCAGGAAGAGAGATGCAGCATAAGAATGTGTGTATTGTACGGGTTTGGGTGTTGGGGTTTTTGAGGACATATGAGAAGGACAAATGCAAAGGGCATATGTGAAGGACATATGCTAGCTCTTGTGATTTGCAATATATGCATTGATTCATGGTCACCATATGAAATGGGGACCTAGGGACCAGGAATTGTTTCGGTTCTTTTTTTTTTTTAATAACTTCATTTGTTAGAAGTTTGGATGACAAAGATGTCACCTTAGCTTATGTTATTCCCCAGTATCTTAATCTAAATCACTAGGCAAATAAGCACGTGTGACTACAGACTAAAGAACATCAGCCTGAAGATTTTCCCATACAAAACCAGATTTTTGTGTTTTGAAAACATGGCCCCGCATACTGAAAGCTCCCACTCAAGTAGCTCTGCAAATTAAAAATCCACGCTACATGAACAAACAGAAACATGGGTAAAAGGGGTAATATAAACTTGCAGCATCAGAAGGAGTGATTCTCTGTGTTTCCTTCTAACTTGAAGGGGGATATGGAAAAAAGAAAAATTTCCTACCAAGTATTCCTTATCTGTTCATATAAAAGTATTATTCTTATAAATAAGATGGAAAGAATCTGTCTTACATCACATCAAAATAACTTAAATTGTTTATAATTTTCCTGATATAATTTCAATTCTAATATCTGTACTATGATATAATCTTTGATTCAATGATCACGTATTAATTTTTCATTGAAAATTAACAACAATGTAAATTTATTCACATGGAACCCTCTACCGATGTAGATAAATTGTTTCTGGTACTGTCACTAGAATCCGTAAGCACATCTTAGATAGTTTTACACTATCCTATGGTCTATTACAAAAAGATACTTTTTTTTCTTTTGACTTTTCTAATATACAAAATAGACTGAGCCACAGAGATTAGAACCCAGGACATAATCATCAGGGTCACATTCATTTGCTTCCTTTTCCTTATCCAATGAATTGCATTCAGTTATACATAAGGTGGAACATCTATAATACAGGGCAGTGTAAGTTCCTCTACTGTAAAACAGATGTAATCTCATGGGAGTATCCGCTTGTGTTATTTTTCAGATACAAATCAAGTTTCAGAACTAATAAAGATTTTTGTGTAATAAATTTCTGAAGTTTCACTCTGTCTTCCTCAGCTGGCTTGAAGAAAGAGTATCGGTTCAAGGTTACAATTTCATTCAGTGTTCTGTAGTGATTCTATGTAACTTCTAGTTACTTGTCTTATAATTTTAATAACTAGCTACATCTTCAGATCAACTTATTCTTAAGCCGTCAAAACTACAGGCTTGATGCACTAATTTACAGAAACATAAAGTAGTATACATTCTCCATAACAACTGGGGGAGTTTTGTTTTTTCCTTTCTGCTTCATGTTCTTACTGGAAATGTGCAATGTGGGAGAGGTGAAGGACATCTAGAGTGGATAACTTCCTTTTCTCTAAGAACAACAATACTTGAAGAGTGCAGCTTCAGAGACAGAAGACAAGGACAAAGAATTTTAGCACAAAAATGACAATAGGATGTAATAACCTGGAAATAGAAGAGCGTTTGTGATAGACTAGTTGTATGTGTGCATGTGTTTGTTATTACAGTGACTGTCAGATACATTATCTGAGGCAAATGTAGGTGTATAAACCCTCTGCTTGCTTTTTTATAATGAAAAGCACACAAACACAGCTGAGACAGGGAGAGCACTGGTTCATTGTTCTTCTAGAAAACCTACTGAGTTCACATCTTAAGGGTTTTGATTAGTTATGCTTTGTTGATGGCCCATAATTAACGAGGAAATAATGCAAAAAACCTAGTGCAAATTAATGCAGATAGATCATTGTGAGGTGTTATGATGTTGAGGAAGCACAGCTAAGGTCCTGGAGAGCTGTGCTATGGTTTTGACTTACAGAAGCTTTCCCAAAATATCTTTACAAATCAAGAGTGTAGTGGTGCTGCTTCTATGGAAGTAATACATCCTTATCACCCAACCAAAGAAATTACAGGAAATTCTGTGAACAAGAAATGGGAGAAACAGAACTTTGGCAATCACAATCATATAATGATTAAAGTAATTCATAGACTCTTGCAGCAAATTACATTGCCTAGGTTTCCCTTAGCCTCTAACTGAAAACACATTTTTAAGAGATACCTATTTGTGTGTTCTTGTTTCAGACATACGTTACATCGGGCTAGCCAATCAGTTCTTTTGGACTTCTCATTTTTCCTGGATGTATATCATACTGAAAAGTAGCACCAGGAAGAATTGAATCATTTCTGGGTTTGTATTAGGGGTTTTTTTTGCACTTTTGTGAAGCTGAATAACTATTTTCAGAATAGTTTATAATTGATCTGGCTCCCTGTAAGTGTTGAACATTTTAACTGAGCATGATTTTGCATAGGTGTTAGAAAGTAATTTTAATTTACATAATGATGACTTTCATTCTTAAGGCTTGCAGATTTCAACATTTTATAAAATGGGAAAGAAAGAGAAATGAGTGAGTGTCCTGTAAACAGAAATATTAGCAGTGGTTTGTGGTTAAAAACTGTGTTTGCTCACAATTCACAAGCTCTTTTTACAGTATTTGTCATTATTGTTCTAGTTATATTAAGAAATGGCGGGAGGGGTACTTGTGAGAGAAAAAACTATGCTAAATTGTTTATTTTTTTAATGGACCAAGTGATAACCTTGTATATCATCATCAGGTAAATAAAATTCTATTTGAAGTTCTTCATTAAAATGCCTGTGCATATTGCAGTTCCATAAAGAAAATAAACAATGCATCAAATCTCTCCTATGTTTCACTCATAAATAAAGAAACAAACAGCCAGATGTAAACAAAAATTATGTAGCTGGCAAAATAATCTGTCTAGGCTCTCATTTCTACTCTGATGCCCTATTCTTTGACTTCTACCGGGTTCCCTGTTTTCCAGCAGGAGCTGTCACCCTTAACAACAGGGTAATAATCCATTACAGAGTGACCCAACTGGTGGTTCACTGCCTTGTCAACATTTTCATTTTGCCATTGGTAACAGCTTTCACCAACTGTTAATCCAAAACAAACACTTTGTCGCTCTTTCTTCCACTTCTCACAGAGTAAAAAAATCACTTAACAATCTTTTACATAGCTATAGTACTCTCATCCTCAAACACCATTTCAAAAATAATTCCACAACTATTCTGACAATAGAGAGATGGCTTAAGTTAGATATAGGGCCACCTTCATCATTATTATCCTCTTCATATTGCTTTCAATATTAACCTGAGACACTTTATCAGCAGTTAAATTAAAATTGCTCCAGATGAGAGAGAAGTCTATAAGAATATTTTGTCTCCCCTCTGCTGGCATCCTTCTCCCTTACGCTAATAAGATTTCTTTGGTCATATCCAATTTTATTGAACTTATTTCTGAAAAGCGAGCTTCCCGATCTGGATCTGTCACATCAAATTGGCATTTAGTGGAATCCATACCAGTGGCTAACATCAAATCTTGCTAGGGTGGGGAACAGCCTTTAATATGTGTTTGGACATGTTGCTCTTGTTCTTGTTTCAAAGAGCTGCTTTAATGAAATTAAAGAAATTAGAGTGTATTCTGATGAGTGTCAGCACTTCAGGAATTTTTGAATGTTCCATAATTTAGATAATTGCTAAAAAAATGTGTAGAATATATATATATTTGCTGGTTTTGTAGACAGTGAAACAAAGGGTACAGATATACTTTGTATAACGTATGCCAATGTACACTATGGATTAACATATCTGGAAAATGTTGTTTAACCACTAGGTGCAATTGAATTGTCCATCTGTTTAGTCAGCGGTCAGCATAGTTGTGGAACTTGCTCATAACATTAAAAAATCCCTCATACCTGTGTTACCCTACAGAACCTGGACAGCATTATTCCCCCCCACCAAATCAACTCTCATGAAACCTTCCCAGAAATAAGAACCCAGGAGCAAGGAGCTAAGACCAGCCTTTGGGCTGTGCGAAGAGCTATGAAATAATAAAGATTAGGGAAGTTAATTATAAACACCCAGCCATTATGGTTGGTTTATGCGATAAACTGAAGCAATCGAAAGGGATGGGTTACAAAGGACCATTACAAACACAGAGACAGAACCGGACTGATTAGTGTATTTCCTCAACCAGAAGATACTCTGGCTGTGTACTACAATTTCAGTCAAATATTTATATACTGATAATTTGTGAATGTTCGTTGTTTTTCTCAGAAGATCATGGGAAACTAAACATGTTGTATTTCCTATTGAATATTTAAAGTAAACTAAAAAAGCTGTTTTATTAGAATAAAAAATAACAATCTTCACACTTGTTTGGATGAATCTTAGGTCTTAAATTTTGTTTACTGAAAAAAACCTCTTTAGAGCCATATGTAAGAAAACAGATCAAAAGTATGTATAGATTAAAAATATACATTTAAAACAACTGAAAAATATTTTTTAAAGGGACATATAGTTGCTGCATCTAAAACACTAAGCCTTAATTATTTGATCTCTGGAACTTTGCTGATTTCTGAACAACAAACTATGTAACTTTAGCTAGACAGTGTTTACATTGTCCCCTCTTTCTTAAGAAATTATAATAATTTTCTGTTTCAGATGGTATCTTCTGGATTGGATGAAACTGAATTCTTTTAATGTAAAAGACATGCTTAAAGATTTTTCACTTCCCAAGAATTTATACTTGTCCAAATAATTTAAATACTGAAGCACAGTAGTAGCTGTTTAAATCTGATCTGCCAGTAATTATCATCATTTATCTTTGGATATAAAAACTGCTTTCTGCACATCACACATACACTCTGATGAATCACTCTTTCAGAAGAGAAAAAATGAAAAACAGCTTGCCAGGCTGTTATCTTAGAGGTTTACGCTTTTATTTACATTATTACTAGTAGACTGCAGAAAGCTGAGATAGTACCATTAAATTTGATTCCTAACAGGCATCAAATTCATCTAGCAATAATGACATTATAATGTCATTGAAAACCATGAAAAGCATCAGAGTTATAAATGATCTTACTACCTATGATGTAAAGCATTTCATTACCAGACTTCTTGCTTGAAAAGATGCAAAGTCCCAAATCAATGTCTTGCAGCATGTGCAGAAGCCAGCGTTAATATGAAATATTATTCCTATGAATAAAACAAGCACTACACATCATGAATCTGCAAGTCTTTCAAAATGCTGCCTCAACTCACTCAATGCCTGTTATTCCTGTCAATTCAGATGCCACCATGCTGGAGGGAAATAGCTCAGGTATGTTTAAGATATATTTAAGGTAGCCTACTCATATGTGACAAGTCAATAAAGAGTTAAGCCTGCTACGCTACAGTAAAAAAAAGTACCATGTATTTTGATACACAGCAGTTCTCACAAGGCTGAATAACGTTAAATAATAATATTTACAGTTCTCCAAAGAGGCAAGAACATATGTTGAGAACTTCACATGTTTTTATTTTGCTAGACTGATCACTATCACTTTGTAATACGGGAATATAAGATAATAATATGCCCAAATGATAAGTTATCTTTGACACTGCAATATAAGCAAATATAAAGTTTAACTAAGTAATTACAAATATTAAGTATTCAGTAAGTATATGCTGTGCAACCTCTTGTTAACAGTTCAACTTCAGTTCCCCTCCTGTTTTAAAAGTATTGGGAAAAAAAAAAAAAATCTGTTTAAAGATCTGGACAGTGATTGCTGATATGAGACCACATCGGTCAGTGTGCAGGGTGAGGGCATATTTGCATGAAAATCATTCTTATAGGAAGGACATAATGCATTTGGATTTACCTTTTACAGCTTTTCAGTTTTTCACAGTTCTTTGGCAGGAGAGTTTCTGTAACAAAGCCTCTACTGGGCCAGATTCTAAATGCCATAAATGAGACACAAAAGCCAAGTTTGCCTGCCTCTCAGACTGATTGCCTAATAGATTGCAATCATAGCAACTTCTGTAGACTCAGCTTTTACCACCATACAATGTATTACACTCTTAACAAAGTTGGAGCAGGGGTGAGATCCCTTCTCCTCATTTACAGCTATGTTAAACACACATTAGGACGTCTCATGTTGTGTGTCATGGTTTTTAAATACCATTTTTCTAAAAAAGTAGGATGACTTTGAACCCAAAAAGAAATATAGGTTAAGCTTCAAAGGTGCAATAATTGATGAAGGTAAAATGAAAGGATGCATAATTTGTTGTAGTGAGTATGACTATTAACACACATCTATTAACAGAAATACTGAACATACAGCAGCAACAAGCGTTCTTTTCTTACTACTTCTATATTGTGCCATTCTGTTTCAGAGAGATGCAATATGAAAAGCTGGTGTATCTCTGAAGAAATTGATTTTCACTGTGTCCTCTGCTGATTAACAGTAAGTGGAAGCTTTCTTTGCACAAAGCTTTATTGCTTCTTTCAAACAAGGCCTCCTTCTTCAATCCATTTTGCTGCAGATATTGGCCTGCTGGTGGGAATGCATCTTACAAATAGGGACAACCTACAGATAAATATTTCCTTGCAATGCTTACACAGACATATTTTTGCTAACTTTTGACTTTGTGGAGGCTATTTGTTGTTAAAGGAGAGAGGGTATGTGTGCAAGCCTCCCATCCAAGACAGAAAAAGAAAGGTTCAGGTTCAAAGGTGCCTATAACTGCAGACATACTGTTATACAAATGTCCCATATTTGCAGCGGGGTAGAAATACGGACTGAGAGAAGGATTTGTCTAAACCTCATCTGTTGTCATGGCAGAGCTACGTTTGGTGAAGCACTTATTTGCAATGTTCCTAAAATAGCATGATATCCAAGGTATTTATTCTTACCGTCAGTGACTTGAACTTCTTCCTGGATGTTGCCTGGCTTATTTGTGTTGACCATGGCAGAATTTCTCGCGGCAGGCATAGCAGTTGCACCAGGAACTACCCCAGTCAGCAGCACTTCTACTCTTCTTTCTACTCTCTGCCTGGCTCGACAGCGTACCACAGCTACAGAAAAGCAAGAACCTATTATTTGTAAAGCGTCAGAATCTTGATTTTAACAAAACAATTAAACATAGAAGTTAAATGTGCTTAGAGAATGACAGAATTCCAGTAAGGACCAAGACAACTAGAAGCTCTTCCCTAACCCAAGTTTCTATTATTCTGTTCAGGTGAAGTAGTAGAAAATACTGCTAAGCAAATGAAAATCTGTTCCTACATTTAATTCACAACAGCACTTCCAAATTTCTCCCTTTTTTTTAATCATGAAATGTATCTTCCTTTTAGTTCATCTGCAAATACAACTTATGGCATAGTTTGACATATGCCAATGAGAAAAGAAGACTGAAAGGACAACAAAGAAATGAAAGAATTTAAAAGTTAAATGAAAGAATATTAAGTTACTCTTTGATTTCTTAATTTAAGAATACTGTTGTTCAAACTTCAGCTTTTATAGAACTATGCCAGAATAAAAGCATTCTGACATGAATTTCTCTTTGAAGCATGACAGAGCTTTTTCGAATCAGTAAGTGATTCTAGTTTACTGCTTCTAAAATGTCTTTTTTCACTACAAGGTAGTTGGGTTTTAGCTTATACACTAGATTTCATAAAGCTTACTTCAATAGTTATTTTTTATGGTTCTTTCAATAATTATTGGCACAGAAAGAGGAGAAAATTAGATGCAAGAACTGAAAGAAAAATATGTTTTCCCAAAGAAAAGACTTAGAATTTTATAGAGTTACAGAAATCAACATGAAAAAGAAGAGCTGATTACGTACTTCTCAGTTTCAAGGTCTTAATATCATTTTCGACAGAATTATACCCAATGATTAAAAATTAACTGTGAACTTAACATCAAGATTTAATGATAAATAATTTAGAACCATATCCTGGTAAGTAATTATGTAAAATATTTTTTAAAAGAGCAATGAAACCCTTACATCTATACCATGGTAACTTCAGCTTTCAGTTCTGGAGCTAGATTCACTATCATTATTTTGGAAAAGAGGTAATTGCACACCAAGTTCAAGTAATGTCCTTTGTCTAAAAAAAATGAACCTTTTTTCTGTGGCCTTTTACTGTTTAGCAGGGCTTAAATAATTTCTATAGCTCTATTCTAAGCAAACATCTTTTTTTATGAGATGCATGGCCTTATATTTAAGAATAAATTACATGGTAAACTGATGTAATACAAAGTATTTCAGATTATGGTGTGCACATGTTGTGTCCACACCATTTTCTATTCCGCAGCTCATCTTACAACCAGAAATGATTCTACATTTTCTTTTTCCTAAATGGTTAAGTAATATTTATGGATGCAAATCAGATCTGTGTGGGATTTGACTTGGCAAGTCCCTGAGCAACCTGATCTAATTAGACCTGGCTTTGAGCAGGGGGTTGGTTTAGTTGACCTCTGGTGGTGCCTTCCAATCTAAATTATTGTATGCTGCCTTGACGCTACAAGAATTAAAAAAATATTCTGGATGATTCTCCCTTTGTAATCACTTTTATAAGATAGCCAAGTTGTAATCGACTTAACATGTACTACATGGATTGTGGCCACTGATCATTTTAATTGGTCTCATGAGATACTAAGCCGAGTGACTTCTAGAAGTTTAAGTATATTAACATGCAAATAAGAATGACACAAAAGATGAACTGTCTAATATACTAGCAAAGCAGCTTTGGTTTTTGACATAACAGCTTGTAGCCTCCAGGCAATTTTAACAAATTTCTGTATAAAAAGAAATGACAATACTATTTTGATCATTATTAAAAGCAATGATTTAGAAACAAAGTAGGCTTCTTGTAAATCACCTGGTTTGGATTCATATCTTACAAGAGGGATTTTTTAAAAGTCCATTTATAACTGAAAATAGGCTTTCAGAATCAAGGCAGGAATGGAATCTGTTTCATAAATACACTTACAAAAAGGCATTTTAGTTTTCCAGGTCATTTTTCAATGAAAGGCCTAGTATTTCCTTAGAAAAAAAAATTAGCCCAACATAACATGGTGATGGCCAAAAAGATACATCTTCAAAATGCAATGCTCCTTGTATGCATTACAAACATTTACTGAACATAAACTAGTGGATAACACAGTTAGAAATATTCTACAGTTTAGTTTTACTTAAGTTTCTGATTATATACAGATGTGATGTCACTTAAGCAATTTATGAAGGCCAACAGTTTTAATTCATAACTTCTATACCTAATGAAAACAACAGCCCAATAAAAGGGAGATTTATCTCAAAGTCTGCCAGTGAATTACATAACACTTTTAAATAACATAACAAATATTCACATCAATATACATCGTTTTAATGCTAATGAGACTCGTTAAAACCATCCTTTTGGGCAACAGTTGACTGCGTGATAATACTCTGCTTCATTCCTTAAGGTATTAAAGTGGAAATTAAGGAGATGAAAGCTCTAATTAATACCACATCATTGGCATTTGTCTGCAAGGAAAGGGTCCTTAAGCAAATTAAATTAATGACAGTAAAAATATCTATTACTATAGTTTTCCAGAAGTTGTTCCTGTACCTTAGACTATTTAGTGTAGAAAGGTATTATATTCACTCATCAAAAGACAAGATGAAAAGACAAGTTGGTGTAAAATTGTCCCTCATCTACACCTCGAGCTGTAGTTTCATCAAGGTTATAGATTTAAAAAGCTGTTTACAACTTCTGTTTCACAATTCTGGGATTCTATCACACCTTTCAAAAATAGGTTCATCAAATCTATAAACATTTACTATCCCAAAAATAAGCAACAACAAAACCCCTATGAATATCAGTCATCTTTTAATGCAAGTTTACCTCTCAGGAGCAAGTGGAAAACTTACTGCTATTCACACTACTCTGTATTCTGGTTTTGATTAAGGAAGGAAATTCAAGGCTAAGAGAAACAGCAGATATCTACTCCAATATTTTGCACCCTGTAAACTCTCCAGAAGGGTGTTCTGGGTATTCAAGCAGAAATCTACCCTTGTGTCAGTCTTTTGTTTGCCTTACCTTCAGTTTTCTAACTCAGCATTAACTGGGACACTGAAGGGCACAAGCCTTGACATTTTCAGCTGCTCCTGGCTCCTTTTATCCACAGTGAGAACAAAATAATAGATCTAGATTTGCTTCTTAAGTTGGGAAAGGAGATTTTATTTTTAATATGTGATTTTATCTTTTTATAAGGTGTAGCAAAGTACTGCTGCAAATGCTTGTGATCAAGCAGGAGAAAACACACATAGCTATTTAATTTTCTTAAATTTATTGTTTGAGTTTTTTCCAATTATTACCTACCTGGAACTAATTTCTTTGGTGGTGCTTCAGGTATTCCATGAACTGGGTAGATCCAGAGTATTCCCTGAATTCCCCCATTCTCTGCTACAGTAAGACTGCTTGGAAAATAAGTGAAGAGTATCATTATGATAGTCTGCTGAGAACTTTTTTCCCAAAGTAATCTAGACTTAAGAGTTGTTGGAAAGGTGAGACTCTGTAATGCTAATCATATCGAAGGAAAATATGAAATAAGATCCAGCCAAATCAGAACAGCAATAATCTATATCCACTTAGTTTAGCGTCTTTGAATATTATTCTGTCAGGATATGAGAACATTTGGCCTAACATACTCTCTCTGATGTCATGTCTAAACTGAAACAAAGTTTATGTAGTTTATGCATTACATAAACATACCCACAGGAGAATCATTATTAGCGCAAACATACTGAAAAATTAGAGGCATCTAAGAGCTTTCATTTGCTCAATATCCATAACTGCACAGGCAGCTAGTACTTTACATTTTCTTTATTTAAAGTTAGAAAAGGTAGGTATTAAACTAGATAAAAGTCTTACCCTAACTCAGCATACTTTGCAGGGTACATTAAAAGCTTTTGTTGGATACCGATTGCCCTCAAAATCAGACACTTGATTGCCCTTGGGAACTACACACGAATAGCCGAAGGGGAATATGATGATAGGATTGAGTATCCTCAACTACTTTTTCTTTTCCTATTAGAATAAATTACCTCTTTAAGTCTTTATTTAATTCAGCAGAATCCTCATAAGGCCAGTTTTCACCATTTTCCCTCATTACATGAATTACCACCACAGCCTCATACATTTTCATTGTATCCGGCATGAATAGCACTGGGATGTCCATTTTTTCTTTTGGAGCTAATCGGATTCCTGGAAGATAGAACAGATTGTTATGCTATTTTGAAAGTTTTGAAAATTATTTGTATCATTTTACTCATATATTTCTTTTTTTTTTTCTTTTTGATACATTATTTAACATTTTATCATAGCATACCATGCACCCTGTGATAACAAATTTCATTTTACCCTGCCCTTGCTGCAGCCAAATCTCATCTTATAGTAGTATTTGTGGCCTGTCTTCCTGTCATAAGGTACTTTGTGATTCAATGTCCTGAATAGAGGAGTTTACATAAAGTATTTTAGACTTCTACTTACTGACAAAACTTTGAAATGAGACCCGGGGAGACTGTGAAGGCTCAAAACAAAACAAGCACAATTAAATGAATGTCCCACATTTAATATTCAAAGATCATATGTAATATCTGTAAGTCAATCCCATCATTTTCTAGGGCCCAAGTCATGTTTTTTGAGCATCTGTGGCTCGCAATGTAAAAGAGTAACACTGCATTAAAAAGACCAATCCAAAAGCAATTGTTCATGTTCAAGACATAACTGAAATGTATTTGAATCCACATTATTATTATACAAGCCATGCCTTTTCTGTACAATTTTTCATCTGATTGATTTTGCTGTTTTAAAAAAAACAAAACCGTATGTTGTCTGTAATGAAGGTGGCCTGATACACTGCATTTTTAAGGACCTTTTTCCAATGACTTGCCAGTCTTCTGAGTGTCAGAACATCTACCTCAGGGTGTGTTCCAGCTATTTCAGAAATAAAGTTATAGAAAAATTACACAAAGTAGAACAAGTAAATCATACAGTCTTTTCACTGTCAAGCTCTGTGCTTTGAAAAGAATTCTTGAAATTTGGTGGAACTGACATCTTGGGGTTAGGGTTTCAGCTTTAATTCTATCTGCAGAAAAACCTCTTAGTTATGAATAACTACTTCTACATTAAGCTTTGCATCCATTTTTGTGATGATTTTTCATGCCTGCTACAATGCATACATGCTAATACAGGTCTATGAGCGTCATTCCCCAAGAGTGACTGAATCTGCTCAAGTTAGTATGCATGGGACAAGCAGCACTCTCCCTGTGATTGCTGCTTCTGATAACCACAGGCTGCTGTGTGCTCAAAAAATGTCAGCAAGGAAACTTTCTCCTGTGCTGCAAAGGCTCACCTTCCTACAGCCTAAGTGGCTTGAGGATGAAGACCTCAATGCTGAGAGCTGCAGCAGAGTGGGTGGTAAGAAAATTGTAACGCGGTCTTGGGAAGGACAAAATACGAAAAAGAGGTGGACACGTGGAAGTTTGGGAATGAAGGTGGACATGTAGGGAGACACAGTAAAATGATGACAGACAGGAATGGCCAGAAGCAACAAGGTAAATCACAGCAGGGTAGGAGAGAAGGGTTTGAAAGACAGCTCACCAAAACGCAGAACAAAAGTCAGGACTCCTCATCTGCACCAATCCTCTGCTAGCATTTAATTATAAAGTCTACTGGACATTGCAACTTCTATTGCTACCTATCAATCTGTTGTTGCTATCATTTATTCCTTCAACACAAACAGCAACCTTGAATAAAGATATCCAAAGTAGCTTGGGTAGATTAACAGCATATTTAAATTAATAAATTGCCCTGTCCAGACTGATTAACTTTATGAAGAATTATCTTGTACTGTGTTATGTATGTATTTCCTCTAGTATATAACCACGCTGGAGTTGATGTGGTTCTGTAGCTGTAAAGCTTTTAGCTAGAAACATTCTTAAATTAAAATAAACTAACCAAATTAAGGTTGGAAAGTCAATCTTAAATTAGGAAGGCTGGGATTATTTAAAGACAAACCACTGTCCACAGGATTTCTGCCTCTTTCAGTAACAAAGCCTCAAGACCTCAAATATAGACCAGTGCCTCATATTATTACACATGCTACAAATAGTAGGGAATTCTTACCTAAATATATCTGGATTTCTGTATGCGAGAGGCTTATCATGTAGTAGTTATGGAAATTAACCAACTGCTTTGCACTCGTAATTGCTTAATTTTTGTGTATTTGTAGAAGTCCATCATGGCATGAGCAATTTGTTTTTGAAATAATTACTTGAAAAGTCTTGTATCTTGAATTAGCTTGAAAATATCTTCATTAAAAATCCATTAAAAATGTTATTATCTAGATGAAAAAATAAACCCTATTTCTTCTTTTTTTCTTTTAATAAAGATTTAAGATTTTTCCTTAGATCTTATACTCCCTATTCAATGCATTATCTATCAAGTAGATATCCAAGATTTAAAAGATATACAAAATATATACACATATTGTTGGCAATAAGGTGGTCAAAGGGTTTCTGAAAACCTTTAAAAATTAGCAACTAGTTTTTTAATCCAGTATCTGAAATAAATAAGCTGACCACACACATTGTTGCCATACTTCATAAAACACCTGAACTAGGATCCATCCCTCCGGAACAGAAGTCAGCTCCAGCACTGCTGCACTATTTATTCTCCCTCTGCCAGAGAAGAGACAGCTCTCTACTGTGATTTGCCCACTTTGGGGCTACTCTGGTGTTGGTAAGGCAGAGGCCTGTAATATCTTTAAATTAGAAGTGTATTCTTCAGGATGTATTTGCAGTGAGGTTGCCTCGAATCCAAATACATAACATACCAATATAGTGTAATCAACAACAGTATGTAGGCACTTTATAACGCCATTACGACACATCCATGAGTTTCATTTGCAACTCTTTTAACGTATGACAAATAGAACAGACTGTAAACTAGTACCTAGTTATACTACATGTGCATTGAATATACTGTTTGAACTGTAGCTTAATTATGCCTGTTACAGGGCATAGCTCCCTGGTTTTTAAATAAATTTTAATACAGAACTCATATGACAGCATTCTGGGTCATTCTGGCAGAAAATTGGTTATTAAAGATCATGAAAAGACAAATTTTATAATATTGCTGTCGAAACAGAATGTATTCATATTTTTAATAAAAAAATCTTCTTAGTAGAAGCTGTTCATAATGACAGTAATTTTTATAACACTGGGCTTGCCTGCAGCTGTCAACTAACCAACTGATCATTAACTGCTAGTACAGATTTATTTCCTTATGATTTTGCCTAGTTAATAAGATAGATGAAGTAGGACTAAACGCAAAAATCACACATTGCTTCATGCTTCTCTTTCCTTCTTCCCATTTAGAGAATGTGGGCCAGTAACCGCTGGCACAACAGACAATATCTATGTGGACAACTTTAATACAAATCAGCATTACCAACCAAGTTGCTGCTATTTGCCTGCGGACCTCAAATACTCTGCTAGGGAGACCAAGAACTGATACCAACAGCCGATCCCTTATCTTCATGTAAGTATTTCTACTGCAATGAGTAACCACAAATTCTTCGTAAGAAATAAATAGCGAGGCTCTTTTCAGAATAGAGCTACGTCACATTTGGTAAAAAGCTTTGGGCCAGATTTTGATAATACCTTACTTCTCTTTCACTGTCCTACAGGTCATTAGGAAACAGCAACAGCAGAGTAAGCTCAGCTGACCCTTTAAAAGACTGAAGCCATCTGACTCAAACCAACGGCTGCAATTAGAGTCAACTGCCTTACAGAGAAGCTTGCAGAGATCTGTGTCCTCCTGTATTTCTTTGTTAGGTAACCTGGTTTTAAGCCTTGCCTCAAGGCTCTCCAAAGGCTGGTGGAGAACACTGCTTCTGTAAAAAATTCCTTGGGCGCTGCATCCTCTGACACTTGAGCCTAGAACTCAGAACTGAATTAGATCATTAAATCAAAATGAGTGTATTGCAAATTCCCCGCTTCTGTGGGGCAATGCACTGTGGGTGAGTTCTATGTAATTTCTGTGTCAGCCCTAGAAAGCGTAGCACTGTGAGAGCTAAAATTAATTAAAGTAATGAAGCAGTGGATCCCCATGGCTAGGATGTTACTTGGAAAGAATACAGACGGGTAAAAATGCATTTGTTGCCTCTACAGTAGCTTAGGAAAACGTTTAACAGCAAGCATCCCAGGCAGTGTCACAGTGATAAAGTTGTGATGGCAATAAGCAAAATATCCTGTAATATCTTTGAAAAGAATCATCATCCTCTCATCTAACTTTATCTTAAAGCCATGTATTTTTCATATTAGTAAGGTGCTTTGATGGCAGACTTTCTAAATGTTGAAAGGACTATCTCCTCGATGCATTGTGCTTAATTCTGTAGCATCTGAAAACACCTCCCATTGATTGTACCCAGAAGAATGGCACTCGGTTCAGATTCCTCTAGTTGACAAACAGAGATGAGGCAGAGCTCACTACGCCTTGAAGTCTGATGTTGAAGTCTGATGGGGAATCATTTAAGAGTGGACGCTTTTGTTTGTTGGTTTTTTTTTTCTTTATAGTTTCTCCATTAAATATTAGTATATAATCATTCCAGTTAAAACCACAGACAGCCCTGCTAAAATTAGCACTGGCCGTATAAATGTCAACCCAGTATAACCAGGTCTGGTTTCTACCATTATCCTCAGAATTTGGAAAGGGTAACCTCCAAAATATTCACAGACAGCAGCTGCTGCTGGGGAAGGATTGTTAATTCTTTCTCAAGGAACTCATCCAGAAAAGGAGGACTGACACCAGGCAGTAAAGAATAAGATATTGCCAGCACTCCAGTAAGTATCTGAAATACATAATAAAAGTCAGGCCTAGGTATTCTTCATTTATTTTCACCTGCTAGAAAAGATAAAAGCCTGGCTCACATATAAAGACTAAGATTTTTTATAGCAGCTCTTCCAAAAGTGGTTCAGTGTTAAATTCCAAGAGTTTAATAAAGAACAGACAGCATTTCTGCCTCAACTGTTATTAAGGGTGGGTTCATTTTTGTTTGCATCTTTTTTTTTTTTTTTTAGTGCTTCCAGTGAGGCTGCTTGAATTTTTGATTCCCTTTCAATAAACATGATCACAATCCCTTGTTATGGGTTCTAATTAACAACCTGTGAGAATGTAGCAGTCTGTGCTACTTTTGCTGCATCAGTATTATAATCAGTCAGTCTCAATGAGTAAATATGAATAAAATTTTCTGAATTGACAACCATCACACAACAGCCAACAGCCTCCATCTGTGGAGATATTCAAAACTTGACTGGACGTGGTCCAGGACAACCTGTCTTAGATGACCCTGCTTGAACAAGGGAGAAGTTGGATGCACAAGATGATCTCAAGAGGTTCCTTACCACCTAAACAGTTCTGTGATCATGATAGACCACTATGCTTTGTCCTGTTTATGCTTTTAAGAATACATATAAAATATGTTCTTGTTTGCTAAGCCAGATGCAGAAACTTATCTCAGTGAATTGCAGGTGATATGAAGAACGGTGCACCTCCTACAAAGGGAAAGGAAGAAGGCAGAATAAGAGCTCACTCTGGCTTAATAATTAGCTTTTGGGTGCGCTTAAAGGCTAAGAAGCAGCATACCAGCTATGGAAAGGCAGCCAAATACCCATCAAGGACTACAAGAACCTTGCTAGGGCATGCAGAAACGCAGTCAGGAAGGCTAAGGCATAGCTAGAACTGAAATTGGCCAAAAATATCAAGCACAACAAGAAAAGGTTCTTCAGATATGTGAGTAGTAAGCAGAAGCACAGTCCCATTGCTAAACAGGGCAGGGAAACTAGTTACATATAACGCTGACAAGGCAGAGGTTCTCACCAAGTTTGCTGAGACACTAAACTGGTGAGGTAGACAGAAGGGAGAGCCAGCTCACACAGAGACCTGGAGAGGCTGGAAGAGCGGGCCAGCAAGAACTGCGTGAAGTTCAACGAAGACAAGCGCAAGGTCCTCCACGCCGGACGACGGAACCCCAGAGCCCAGTACAGGCGAGGGGTTGATGTGGCTGGGGAGCAGCCCTGCTGGAAGGGACCTGGGGGAGAAGCAGCTGAACGTGAGCCAGCAGTGCGCTGCTGCACCGACGAAGGCAAAGCAGATCCTGGGCTGCATCCACAGGGGCACTACCAGCAGGGATAGAGACGTGATCGTCCCCCTCTGCTCGGCACTTGTCAGGCTGCACCTGGAGGACTGTGTCCAGTTCTGGTTCCCGCTATTCAAAAAAGATGTGGGCAGACTGGAGGGGGTCCAAAGGAGGGCCACAAAGATGATCAAAGGGCTGGAGAACCTGCCCTGTAAGGAAAGACTGAAGGAGTTCGATCGTTTCACCCTAGAGAAGGCTCAGGGGGAACCTTATCAGAGTTTTCTAGTACTTAAAGGGCATCTACAAAGAGAATGGAGGCTCGCTCTGCACAAGGAGCCACGTGGAGAGGACAAGGGGCAATGGGTATGTTATTGTTCCCATCCTAAAACCAAAACACAGCACTATACCAGCTACTAGAAAGAATGTTAACTCTATCCCAGCTGAAACCAGGACAGGGTAGAATTTGCACTAGGAGAGGTTTCATTTTGACCCAAGAAAGAAATTTTTTACAGTGAGAACAATCAATGACTGGAACAACCTTCCCAGGGACATGGCGGAGTTCCCATCACTGGAGGGTTTCCAGACACGGCTGGACAGAGTGCTAGATAATCTCATCTAGGGTCCCTTTTCCATGGAAGGTTGGACCAGATGATCTGTCAAGCTCCCTTCCAACCTGAGCTGTTCTATGGTTCTATTTATACAAAAAAGTATTCCAAGATGCATGACTTACATCTCCGAGGAGGATATGAAACAAACTTTACCATCTCAACAAGATTGTTTGAAGGGCACACGTATTACTAAAATGTCAGTTAGTCACATGTCTTGAACCATATATCAGTGAAGTTCTGAATGTTTTTTTCTATATCTGAAATGAACCAGGAAGATAATTGGTTGCTAGTCTTTCATGTCCTCTCAGACATGAAGAGCAAAATCCATAAATGACGTATAACTTGATCTAAGTTATGGTTTCTCAGGGCACATATGTTATGGTAAAATTCCTATTCGCATCTTCTCTGGGACAAAGAAAGTGGAATGTGATGCACTTCAAGTTAGTTCAACTTCCATACCATAAAGTAAGTAAAAGAGCTAATACAATAAGCATGCAAAATGCTAAAGGTCAAATTAATCTCATTACAATTTTTAATGTTTGCATCACCATTTTCCTTCCCTCAGTACAGTTTATTTAGGTAGGTGGGATGCAAGAGGGATTCCTTTCACAGATGGTCCACAATGATTGTGTTTCTAGGAGGACTCTCTGCTTCCTGAATTATGGATTCTTCCACCAAAAATTAGAGTGCTCCCCTGCCTCTGAAACCTTCACAAAATCACAGGATGGTTGAAGTTAGAAGGGGCCTCTGGCAGACAAGGGGTCCAACCCCCTGCTCAAGCAGGGTCTCCCAGAGCTGTTTGCCACGGACTGTGTCCGAGACAGCTTTTGAATATCTCCAAGGATGGAGACTCTACAACTTCTCTGGGTAACCTGTTCCAATGCTCGGACACCCTCACAGTAAAAAAAGTATTCCCTTATGCTCAGATGGACATTCCTGTGTTCCCTGTCACTGGGCACCTGGGAGAAGATCCTGGCTCCGTCCCTCTTGCACCCTCCCTTCAGGTATTTCTACACATTGATAAGATCCCCCCTGAGTTGCTGAGTTCCTTAGTTGGAAAAGTTAAGTCATGAATATGCAGCTCAGATGCTAATAAACAATTTCACAAATGACTAGTTAAAACTTGAGAAGTTGCTTTAAGAAATAAATGGCACAAATAAAGGAATGAATGTTTGAGTCTTTAACTGAAAGGCTTCACATCATCACTATCATAAGCACACAATAAAATGTATTAGATACAGCATGTTTATAAGTTTTATTTCCCATTTTATGAATCTTGTGTTAATACAATTTGTATATTTCTGGCAGAGTCTTCCTGGCTTATTTCATTAAGAGATTTAATTTAGAAGAATTTCTTTCTGGTACAAAATAATGGATACAAGTTAAACATTTGCTATTTAGATTAAAATAAATGGATTGAGAACAGGGCTCAGTAATAAAATATGTTGTTTCATTTAATGCAATTTATTCTGTTTTTAAACGAAGCATGTCTAAAAGGCCAAGCATAAAGTTTCCTTTTCATTTATAAAATTATCTCTCTCTAACTAATAGCCTATAGTGCAGTTGCAGCCAAAAACAAAACCATTATTTTGGCAGAAATACCTATTATGTTTATTTATCGTTGAAGCGCAGTAACAACTAAGCTTACAAGGGTTAAGCACACTGAAGGAAAAAGTGTTTCTAAGTATAGTAATTCACTTTGGTGATAACCAAAACAAGAAAAAATTACACTTAAGATCTTTAAATCTGAGAAAACTTTAAAAAATACATGTAATGTATTTAATAACATGAAGATCACACTCTCTTATTGAGGATTAATAGACAATAATTTTTTAACCCCCAATATAAGATTATCGCTTAATATATTTCAGAACAAAGTCTCCATCACTTCTATATCACATCTGATTATAAAATTTGGTGTAAGAATGTTCTGCAGTAATACAGAAATTACATAACCTCCGCAACTGGTTTATTACAGAACATCCCTCTTATCTCTGAAGCGCTGGTACCTGCAACTTTGACTTTGGATAGGTGTTACAGACCTGTTAAATCTGAAAAAGCTGCCTGACATTCATATATAGGCCACATTCAATTATAGTTTCCATCTCTGCTGTTATCTTATGCATTTGTCTTGGCAGCATGGGATATCTTTGCAATTTCCCTTCAGAGGTGCTGTGATGATGGACTTTGGGTTCACTTTACAGAAATCCAGTTGGCCAGCACATTAGGAAAGACACATCTGAATGGCAGGAGATGAGAACAGTCAGAAAGCAAGGTTGACTAGCAGTACAGAACAACACATAAGACACACATCAGAGAAGGAAAAATATTGTAAAGACAGGGAATAGTGAGCAATAGGACTTGAAAAACAAACAAACAAAACACCTGAGGGACCAGCAGAAAGGTAACAGGCATGGACAACAACTTGCAAAATGATGCTATGGAAGAGAGCAGAATGAGTGGAGGAGGCCAGACTGCATTATATGAAAGTCATGTGGCAGAGGGAATGCCAAACAGGTAAGAGTAAGGACTGAAGAAAAACAGTCAGGAATGAGAGTAATAAAAGTTTTCTAATTATCCTATGGTCCAACAGTTTTTCTAAAACATTATGGTAGACCAAATCTATTTTTTCCCTCCAATAATCTGATAGACAGTAGATCTATCCCATCTTCCTTTGACTATTTTATACATTTGAAAATTGTTTATCATCCTTATTTCCCTGATGACAACTTTATGTTGATAAAATTTTGTGAGGTCATCCAGGCATCTAAAATCTAAAGGTCTGCAGCACAGTAATGTCCTAGATCCAAAGTCACAGAAACCAGGAGGCGTACTGCAAAGTCAAAGGAAAAAATGCAAAATCGCTTCTACATCAGCACTGTTAAAAGATGTATCAATACACCTTTTCTCTGAATGATTCTATTTGTGACACATTAAAAAATAGACAAGTAAAAGCTCAATTAAATTAGGTCAGTCGGTCCTTCCTTAACCAGATTTTCATTTTATTTCTGCACATATTTAAATAATATTCTTATATTCTCAAGAGAGAGTAATTGATAAATAATTATATAGAAGAAAGACCAGAAACACAGTGTGGATGGAGCAGGATTGCTGAGGTGAGTGAAGGGATAGATAGTCATATTTTTTAGAAACAGGATCTTACACGTTCTGCCCTACTGTGGTTAACAGGAAAACTATAGCCCACTCAACCTCTCTCCCTCTCTACAGCAGTGAATTAACTGTGTTCTGTATATAACAAAACAGTTTGCCGGCACTTAATAACCTGCCCGAAATCTTAACAAAAACAAGAAAATAACCACACAGATATTTTGAGAATGCAAGGGCCGCACAAGAAATGCCATACACTTTGTAAAGAAGTGTGACTTTCTTTTTAGTGCCCAGCCACTAAAAAAACCACCAAACTTTATCCTTTCTTTCTTAAAGTTCATGTTACCCTAAGATAAAGTACTTGCAAGTAAATTAAGACTATGACAGCTTCCCCTTATACTAATCTTCTTCTAGACCGAAACACACACAAAAATGTCTTGAGTCCATGGTGCTTCAGTTCAGGTGTAATTGGATTTTCGACATATGTCAAATATCTGATTATTTTTGACAGATATATTTTTCCTTTCATTTTAAACTTTTCTTGGATATACGTATCTCTTAGTCCAATCTCTGAAAGCACAGTCAAGTTCTGAAGCTATGGCAGATTTTAATCAAAATCTGCAAAGTGTTGTGAAATCTGTAATGACACTGGTGCTGTTACATCCTTCTACTTTTTATATACAACCAAAAATTGTACTGTTTGTTACAAGTTTCCAGGAGATATATATCACACTTCATACAGCAGACAGTAACTGGAAACATATATATGTACCTCTCCAACTGACCCTTGTAAGTGCATGGGATAGAATGATTACTCAGCACTTTTGTCTTTTCCAAAGTGGTTTCCTTGACATAGTTTATAAACTTTTGAAACAGCCAGTTTAGCTATTATTCTCCACTGAGAGTCACATATGTATATTTCCTAAGTTATGCATTTTCATAGTCTTGATATTTATACTCTTCATCATTTGAGGTTTACAGGTTTCTGTAGAAAGGCAGAATTGAGCTCTATACTGGGTTTTTTTTGTTTCTTAGTACTCAGGAAAATAGACAAAGTTGGTAAGAAGAATCTCTCCTGAAAAGTAACTTTTGGCCATTAATTTGACTTGTGTCATAAAAGAGTAGCTCTGTGAATGACAGAACCCACAACATGCTACATGTATTTCATAGCTAAATAATTCCCGTAGTAGGAATATTGTTTCTACTAAGGGAACACTTCTGTAGCCCAGTAAATATGGTTTCTTTCCATTACTATTAACAGGCTTTTTAGTGGCCTTACAAGGCAGAGTCTAAGGATTTGATTGACATTTGTCTTAAGATGGCATTTGGCATAAGTTGATTTTAGCTTCTTTTATTTATGATAGCAATTGTTTAGCAGTCAGGTTTGGTTGAGGATATTTTGAGTTTATAGAGAGATGAGCAAACATCTGTGCAGACTGAATTATCTATGATACTAGAATAAAAAATGGTTTGCAAGAGTGTAAACACAGGATGGTACCAGACGTCCAAAACTGTAAACACAAATCACAACAGTCGCTACAGGAATACAATCTTGTTAATCCAGTTTAGATAAAGCAGAGAATAGAAAATGGAATAACTGAGAACCAGTAAAAACAAAGTTCACTTATACAGACCGTGTTAAGATAACGCATAAAAATAAATCCAGCCAGATCCTAAAACTGTTGAGGAACGAACGCTTTACTAGCCCCCCAAGCAAAGAAGTTGGGGCACTGTCAGCTCTCTGACATCCCCATCCAAGCTCTGCACCTGGGGAGGACTGATGCTGTCAAGATTAAGACCCAGAGGGTCACCAGAAGGATGAGCAATACAGCAGAAAAAAAGAGTAGATAATAGGAAAGTTTTTCTGTGTAACAATTTTAACTATGTTAACAGAGGCTTTTCTGTGTTATTGTTGACTATGAATGGTAGTATTATTGTAACTGGACTAACGATAACTTTTATTAGCCTGTCAAATTAAACAAACAGGAATTTCTTTGCTCGACTTATGTGCCATTTTGCCCGCTGTGTTTTGTGTGCACGATCCTAAAACCCAACATGCGGCAATGCCAGTCTCAGTGCCAACCCCTGAAACTTGTCAGCAGATAATCTCTAGATTCAAACATTCCAAAGATACTAGTTACACCTATTATTCAACCTGAAAATAAGAGAAATCAGGCTTAAATGAAAATATATGGTCAAGCTCCTACCTACAAAGCAGAAGAGCAAATAAAATACAAAAGACAATTCTAGATTTGCATTTCACTCGAAAACCTTTAGGCAGAACAAAGGGGTTTAGAGCTGGGGGTTCAGTCTTTACATGAACTATTCTAAAAGTTGTCCCCCTACTGTGAGTCCCTTTCTCCTACTCACAGCTTTGCAGATCGAATTTCTTTGTCCTTGTCCTTATATGTAAAATATTCAAAGGTTAGCCAGTAATTGCTGCAATGTAATGGAAGTATCTGGGTTTTGGCGAGGAGCTGATATCTTCAGAGAATATCCTCAAGGCTTGAGACCTCTATTGCCCTCAAGTTACTTCTCTCTATAGAGGTTTTGTTTCACAATTTTGAGTAGTTTCTTTCCCCCAGCAAAATAAACATTTCAAAACCTTTGTTCTACTGTGTTTTATATGCTACACATATAAAGTAATATCAGCTGCAAAACAGTTCTGTTTGCTTATTTGGTTTTAGATGTATTGTGGACTTTCCACGGAAATAGCATATGATGCATTAACAGCAACGCAAGAGATAACTTGGTAGGTAAACCAAGCAGTCTTCTCTTCCTAATGCTAGCTATGAGTTCAAGAAGTTTCTTGTGGCATAATGGAAGTCAAAAAGAAAAAATAAAAACCATGCACTCTGAAAACAAGGTTTCAGGACTCAATTTATAAAACTTCATGTAAGAAAAGAAAACCCCTCAGAGAAGACAAAGAACTTTCATTTCTTTTACATTTATTAGCAAGTCATTTTGATTACTTCCTTGGTCCAGGAGAAAATGAAGTCAAATAATGGCCTGGATGTCATTGCTGTTGGATTTTATTATCGTTTTAGGAGTGAGCACTGATTCACTGCAGCGGCCTCATACAGAGGCCAGCAATCATTTGTCCAGGATTACAATTTAAAAAATACATCTTATGTTCTGACTGTTATCATTGTCATGCAAAACCTGCTCCAGAGTTTATCAAGACTATCACAAAACTGTAATTTGTTCCTAGAGGAAGTAAAGAAAAAAACATCAGCAATATCCTCTAGCAAGAAACTATGTTGAGCTGTCAAGTGCCTTTCCACTTCAGAGGCATTTTGGA
This sequence comes from Haliaeetus leucocephalus, assembly GCF_000737465.1. NCBI lineage: Eukaryota > Metazoa > Chordata > Aves > Accipitriformes > Accipitridae > Haliaeetus > Haliaeetus leucocephalus. Next base: position 7,394,540 of record NW_010972753.1, read on the forward strand.
TTTTTATGGCCAAACTGGTAATTCACACCAAATTGTTCCTTTTTTAACAAGTAATCCTTTCTGACAGAACCCATACATACTGTACTTGTCTTAGGTCCATAGGTCTCAAACTACACAATAATTTATTTTTCAAACTGAAAATTCCCATGTCTACACAGTATCATCTTTTATTGTCAGTGTGGTCTCACATGCTATTTATGTATATCTCTGCTGCTCAGTCATTATACCATGTAAGGACATATCAGTTTAGATATATGTTCAGAAATATTTTAACCCTACTGCAAAGATCTGGGACATGTTGGATCAGTTAATGTGGCACAGAGCTACTCACCTGTCAGACTCAGGTATAGATACAGCTCATCTTTAAATTTTATTAAGACATCATTGAAGTCTCATAATATTTTATCCCCTGAATTCCTGTGGTTAATATGATATTTATTATGATTCTCCTGGTTTCCTGAGGGGTAGCTGAAATGTGGCATGGGTTTCCAGCCATAAAGGGAATTAGCAGTTCTTGGTTGGGGATTGTGCATTGCTTCCTGTTGTGTGAACAACGTTAAAATCAACTCTGTAGTCCTAACTTAAATCATAGTCAGTATTCCCAAAATCCAATAAACGTGTGAATTGATGGCCTCTTAAATGCAGAGAGGAATACAGAGGGATATGCTTGGGGACCTCCAGAACAAGAAGAACGGGACAAAATGCTTAGAAGTAGACAGGTAGGAAATCAACTGGACGGGAAAGACTTGCTATGGCAGGAGATTAAAAAAAATCAAATAAAGTGCCCCAGTGGAGAGAGACAAGATGTCACTAAAAGCGGGAATTAAGATATTCTGGAAAGGATCAAGGACCCAAATTACGTGACAGTGTCAGGATGATTCTGAATCGTACTGACCCAGAAGACAGGCTTTGGATGACTCAATGGTAAACAGGAGCTGCAGTGTTTCTGAACAGAGGTGGCTGCTGCAGATCCTGTACATCCGTCTGAGTCCAGACATGGAAATCATATGTAATCCACAACTCAAGAGGCAAGATGACTACCAACATCAACATTTTCATATGAAATACAAAACAAATGTCTATAATTTAGCTTTTACTTATTTTTGCACAAACTGCTTATTTTTAGTTCTTAGTAAAAGACAAGTTATTTTTCTTTTGATTCAGGAAGGAAGAAAACATAACCATTGCTGATTCTTTTTTAAAACTTAGTTAAAATACAGTAGTGGATAAAACTCCATGAAAACAATACCCTTCTGGAATAGGAAGGAGACATTTTAGGTCAGTAACTATAGCTTCCACTGACAGTAACTTGTGAGATAACTGCGAATGAGAATTTTCAGGGAAGTGACTTAATCAATTAGGATTATCCATTTTAAATCTGTCAAAACGAAAAGCAGCCAGCCTTCAAATCTAAGGCATTTTCCTTTTCCATATGGTTGAGAACAGTGTCTAAAGCAGCTCAAGGCATACGTGATTTGCAGTCAAATATTGAACAAATGTAGGGACAAAAGCTTTTCCCTATAGCTGTTTGTCATAGGTGTCAACTGAAGAAAAGGTGGAGGAAAAAATCCTTGTGTATAAAGATGACGGTGAACAGATCTTCACAAACTGTCATTTGGTATCAACTTGAAGGAAAAAGAAATGAAAAGAGTTATTTTCTGACATAGGGCAGCAAGGAGTTAGAGAAAAGGTTAGAAAAATGTTCAAAAAAATTAGTAGCTCATTTTTTCCTGCAATCTATAGCTTTTTCTGAGGGAAAATATTGGATCTCCAAATTTAATTTCATTATTAGATATCTTCCTAATGTATAAAGACTAATGACCACAAAACTTAAAAGAAAATGGTGATTCTTTAGAGGCAACAGATTGCAATGATTATGTGTAAAGAAAAGAAAGCTTGCACAGCCCATATCTATTGATGGTACTTGATTTCTTGTCCCTGTTTTCATCCTGAAGTAGTAAAAGAATAAGCAAAATAACATAAAGGAAATTCTGAAAATGTTAATTCAGAAATTTCAAAGTATTTTTTGCCATTTTTGATTGAACCAATACAATCATGTTTAAAGAATGTTTACTTATCCAGAACTCTGCAGAGATTTTTTTTGATTTCTTCACTGCTAAACATTTTAGTCACTGTGATCATCTAACTTGACCTAAATACACAGGAATTCTCAGAACTCATCTGAAAAATCAAGGTTCAGTCTCAATAACTCTTCTTGAACAAGAGAATTTAATTAGAAAAACCACATCTGCTTGATTTAAAATTTGCCAGTGATGGTGAATCCTCCACATTTCTTTGAGAATTGTTCTGAGAGTTAATTAAGCTCATTGTTAAAAACATGTTTCATTTTGTATTTGGCTACTGAATAACATTGACCTGGTTTCAGTCCCTGCTTTTCCTGTGAGAGTGAACACTGTTCATTACCAACATTCTGGTTTTTCATGAGGTAGAACAAATGAATCACCACCAAAATCCTCTTTGGTCAGCTAAATAATTTGGGATCACTGAATCTCTCACTCTCATCTTGAATCATTTAAACATGCCTGTATTGAAAAGATGAACACCTGTAGAAGGCAACACAGGCTAACGAACATTGCATACCAAATGGAGGGACTCTATAAGTAAAAAGGCTTCAAAGAGTTTGAAAAAAAATCCCACAGTATTTCTTTAATCAATAACAGGCAGAGATACCAAAAAGTGGGGAAAATAGCATTTCCACTTAATTCAGAGTTGGGAGAATTAGGTAAATCTGTGGATTCAAGAAACAAAAATAACATAAAAAATCATTCTTGATTTGGAAAAGGGACAAATCAGTAAGAAGAGAAGACTAATAGGATACAGTTGGTGATTTTACACTTGAAGAGATGTAAAGCAAGATGGGAAGATAAGGATCATCCAAAATTTCCTCAACAGCTACTGAAATGCTATTGTATTCTGTATTGTGGTCTTGCGCTATTGTGTGTGGTAAAACCGAATTGCTTGTTTGTGCATGTAGAAAACTTAATGTGTTATTCATACAGGTCTGAATAACAGTTCTTTTCAACAACTTCTTATTTTCCTATTTAATAGAAAAGAGAAAATTGTATACAACGGCTAGAAAAAGGAACTGTACAGCTTCTAACAGGACTGCGTGCAATTCAGTTTGTGGTTTCTGATGGCTGCATGTAGCAGAGGTAATACAAATGGCAGCAGACCTCAGGGAATAGCTTACATTATTGGTATTCATTGTGAAAAAGGCAGTGCTACCTGTAATTAATAGATACCAAATTTTATGGGCTACTAACCTTTGTTTTATCTTAATATCTATATGAAGCAGAAAATTATTTAATTTATAAGGGATTTTCAGTGCTTGTGAAGCAATCAGATAAAAGACAATGCAACATCAAAAGTTGTTGCAATACTATAGTTTTCACTTCAATGTACGAAACAAGCATATTTAATGTTAACATTCTTACAACACAAGCAGGCAAACAAGGCAATCACAAAACATGATTTGCATTTAGTAAGTTCGTCTATTACAAAAACCTCTCATATATTAACTAGACTGAATTTCACACCTTAAAGAGCAAATTAGTAGTTCCAATTGACAGATAAAAGAAACTAAGTCACATCAGGAAGTTTCATGGACTTCTTGATGGTTGCATGGAATAGCGTGCATTCTAAGTCTCCTTTTAGACTTTGTATGACAATTGTTTTCCAAATGCTTCACCAAACAACTACGAGAAAAGAGGATTTGCTTACCTTTCAGGCCTCTAGGTTTTATTTTTAAACAGTCATGGCTTTAGTATGGAAAAGCTTTAGTACACCTATACCTCTGTTTCTCTAGGTTAAAATGAATACAATGTTAAATACCTTCCCTCAAGTAAGTGGAGATTTGTGAAAATAAAATTATCAAGTACCTTAACAACATGCGAGGTTGGGAAGTACTTAAGTATCAGTGCGCTTTCATTACCTACTTAAATTTTAAAGTTTATAACTATTTTTGCACATACAGGTTTTACCTAAAATAGCTTATTAACAGTAACATCAGAAGTGTCAAATCCTTGGGCATAAACCACTGCCTGGTAAAATTAATGTCCCAGCAAGAAGAGTCCCAGAAAGTCAAACACTCTTCCAGCTTTGCTCTCATGAGCCTTTAAACTGATTGTCATCTCAAAAGATATCATTACCGCGCAAAGAAATAAGTTCAATTTCCCTCCACTCAGCAGAAGACAACATTAGACCAAGTGACTGTAATAAAGCATCTTATGTATGTTGTCAACATAAATTCTGATGTCCAATGAAGAATTTTGTGTTGTGTGCTTGAATGGTTGTGAGATATTACTCCTTGTGATAGTAAAGGTCATGATTCCAACACTTTTCAACTATTTGTAACATAAATCTTTGTTCTGCATTTCCCTAAGAATACCCAAAGTATGTCCTGTAGTCAATATCAAAATCCCTTCTGTTGGCTTATATACCATGACTTATGAGCAGGATAAGCACCACATTAAAATAGAGGCAAAGACTGAGTTACAGTTAAAGCACGTCCTCCTCTTTCACACGCAGCAAACACAGCAGTAGTGCCCATATTCTTTTTTTTTTCCTGGGTTGGTTTGGGTTTTGGGTGGGTTTTTTTAGCTTGGTATCAGTGACGCATTTAAAGAAATAAATATTGCTTAAACCTAAATATTATTGTAAGATGCAATATCGTTACTTATGTTGATAATTGAGGGTATCAGCCTCTGTTGGTCTTCATGTAAACAGGAAGGGTTTCAGCATAAATATTGTGAAAGCTGAAAATAAGGTCCTGTATGCATCATAAAAGAAAGAAGAGAAAGATAAATCAATTTTTACTGAGACTTATATGAAGAGGAAAGAGGTACTAGTGATATACATTCTTTTTGCAAATACACTCAGACAGGTACAATCCCAGTGGCTTTATCAAACCAAAATAGGCCCTGCCTAATCATTCAGGCTTTGTGACAGAAAAGTAAATCAGGGAATCCAATTCCCCCGGTAACTGAAAGATATCAATTTTTAATGAGAATGTGAATAATTTATTATCTCCCCCATAAAAAAATATTTTGAATAATTTGTTAATCTTAGTAATAGTACGACAAATTATCTAGGGAAGAGAATTAAAGCAGTGGAGTACTACGGATATGATGTTCATTTTAATTAAATTATTCCTCCCCTACAGAGAACAGTTTTAAAGACACCATTTGTCAAGAACTGGAGCTACAGTATTATTGATCCAGGTTATATCTTGTGAACAAGGAGAAATATATAATTTTGAGGTGAACATATAGATATTGGCATATTAAAGTATTTATCAAAATAATTAAATACACAAATAATCCCACTTTAATAATAATCCCACTTTAATTCACATCACAGGAATGAGAATACTTGCCTAACATACACATTTACATTTCCTGTAATTTCAGTGCAACTGAAGCAGATGTTTAAATTTAAATTTTTTGCTCTTTAGGGATTGTCTTACATACCTGAATTTAAACATACTCAAATATGCTACTGAATCAAGGAAATTCATCCATCAGTCAGAGCTGAACAAACCAAATGCATCTTTCCCTATCATGAATAATTTGTCTGACTTCTGAATGCAATTGTTAGCAGCTATTATTTCAATTAATGACACAGAACCAAACATTTTTTAAGTGTGTACAAAACTTATTATGGGATGTTTAAGGGAGAGAACACAGGAGGGAAAAGAGAAAGACCAAAATGGATGAGGGAGGAACAAGCATAGGAGAATAAAGGTAAAAGAGGATAAAAGATGCTGGTCGTGTAAGCGTGTGCTGGCCAGTAAAGCTGTCTGACAGCGCCTCAGGCTTGATCACTATCCTATACTCTTATTAAATCCTATGTCTATACTATGTGTAAGTACAGTCCCTATCCTGAGCCTCTGTGTGAGTTGGCCACTAGAAAAATTCCAACTGGACCAGCCAGCAAGTAGGATGAAGCCTGAGTGCCGGCTACTGGAGAGACTAAGTCTAAGACCAGTCACTGGAGAGAACAATGTTGTGCTGCTACCTAATATCAAGTCAGACTTGCCAGCAAGTAGCAGGAGGCCAGCATCTGGAAAGACTCATGGTCAGGACCAGTGACTGCGTAAAGGGCCTCCAGACTGAGCACGCATACAGGACAGGCTTAAATCCCTCTTAGGTTTCAAGAGACCAGCAGACATGCATGTATTTGCGAGCTGAGTGAGTGAACCCATGGGTATGTTCTCCTAGCGAACTTTGAGCTGGACAAGCCAGCAAGTGGGAGCAGACCAGCATCCCGAAAGACCCACGGTCTGAGCCGGTGACCCGATAAGGAGCCTAGGAGCCAGACACGAGCATTGGAGAAACTTAAAAGTCTATGCTAGTATTTAAAAGATCTGGGGGGGTGTTAGTGCATCAGTAGATTGAAGGTGTGTGCATGTACCTCCAGCACAGTTCAATCCTAATCGGCCAAACACCAGCAACTGCAGCAGGCTGCCCACGCTGTTCATACTTACATGAGAGCTGACATTTTTTTAGGGGTGTGCTGGTAAAGGCACTCATTTCTGTGTTACTCTGTGTGTGTGTGTGTGCATCTGCTGGTCTGTCTGCAGGAAAAGCTGCTCAGCCTGGCTGCTGGATGGGCAGGAGAAGCCCCTGGCTCGAATTTGGCTCCAGCAGAAGGAGAAGGAGAACCCTTCGCGGTCCCAAAGTCTGCTGGATTCTTACCTCTCACGGTCTGAGATTCACGTTGGTTTTAAGCATACTAAGCCTTTCACTACATCATAGACCCTCTTAAATGTTAAACCTCCTAATTCAGCATGATTTTTTCTGCTACCGGCAACAGTTTTGGATCTAGCTATTGTGTATACTGCTAAACTAAAGTCCAACCAGTGCTGACTGCACCAAGAAGTAGGAAATACGTATCTGCATGCCTAGCACACTGACAGCTTTCCTAATCAATTCAAACAACTAGTCCTGGGGACTTAGTGACTAAACTAAAAAAAAAGAAAAAGATAACCAGCTTTCCTTTCTATTCCTTGCTGACTGGAAGTCAGATTGAGATTTCATGTAATTCCAACTGAGGCTGCTGTGTAAGAACATTTTTAGAAAGCAACAGAAATATGTATCTATTGAAGGGTTGTAGAACTATGAGAAGGTAGACAAAAGAATTCATAGAGCTCTGGAAAACGTGTAGAAGCAAGGTTAATTACTTGGCAGGATAAGAATGGAATGATTTCATTGTATAAGTTTGACTTGTGTGATTGGGTTTTACACAAATACAAGATAAAAAAGAGATGCTCCTGTGTAACATACCAGGGTCTGTGCTACTTTACACTAAATTCCAAAAGACAGTCCAGGCACATCCCTGCTGTTCACAGTCCCTCAATACTGCAGTTACACAGAGTACCAAGGGTTTGCAAAAAGGTCTTAGAGTTGTCTTTTAAATACCTGTGCCCTGTGACTCCTCACATTGGCACTGGAGCCTGGACTTCTAAGAACATCTGATGCTACTTCAGATGAGAAAAAAAAAAAAAAGGGTCAGAGCAGGGATCATCATACTGAAATAGATATACAAAAAGCTTAACACTTGGGAAATAAAACTTTTAAAATGAAGCTGAAGTACACAATGCTCCTGCAAGCCAGCTAAATCAAATTCTGATTAAGAAAAATCTTAAGGGTTCACTGACTTTAAAGCATGAGCCACTATATTGGGAAGAATTCTGTTACCACTGTGGGTAAAAACTGTCATTTAGCTACTGAATGCATATATAGAGAGAATTTTACTTTCCCTTTGCTTTTGTCTTATATTTGAGACCCATTCTTCATTGACCAAAAGAAAAAAAAAAAAATCAATGAAAACATCTTACAAAAAAGTTATAGAAAACTCAGTGTTGGAAAAAAAAAAAAGAACATTAATTCAACAGTGTAATTATCAAGCACTCTTAAGGCATAAAAATTCAAGGTTGAAAGCTCAGTTTCAATACTGCCTTCCAGCATTTATGCTTTAAAATAAAATCTTTGCCCCAGACAGTTACTTAATAAGATTAGTTTAAATTGTCTTTTCTCTCCAGGACAGAATATAATAATTAAAACAAAAAAGACATTAAACTTCAAACCAACTAGCTCTTCTTCCCCTCAACCCCTCAGACCATCTTGTGAAAAACATCAAATTTTATCATGATCTTCCATCTCCAAAAGTTCTTACACAAAAGTTTCAATTTCTTTCCTACACATACCTCCTCATTTAAAAATACAGTATGTTAAGGTAATGTTTTCAAGAACTCTATAATTGTTTTCAGCCACTTCTTTAGGAAAAAAGATCCATGCAATTGTTTCATTTTTTCCATACATTTTGCTATTAATATCAATACCAGTAAGGTGGTGGGGGGGGTGTTTATTTCTTTTTTAGTCCTCTGTCCACTTTCAGCAAAGTTAGACATAGATCTCCAACACTCCTTCAATGGTTTGCGGAACTCAACAGCTGGATAGACACGGAAAGTCAACTTAGAAACACAAAGGAAGAAAAGCTACAGCAGACTTAACAGTTGTAGTTCTCAGTTGGGAAATTACTAGCTAGTTTAGGGAAGGGGGAAACTTAGTCTTTAGTGTATATTGGGGGTGGAGCATGGACATAAAAGGGTCTTGCACAAATGAATTAATGGAAGACAGAGACATACTGTGATTATTCCAAGAGCTGAGGACAGGAAAAACAGATATAAGATAGAAGTCTAGAAAATCGAGCTTCTTCAGTTCTGCTGCTCAAGAAACAACTGTTTGATGCTGCTGGTAATTTCCCCACTGTGCATGTGCAGCTGGAAACAAAAGATTAGTGCAGATAATTTTTTATAGCTAATTTAGAGCTAGACATAGATTTACTGATTAATTTATAGGATGAAACAAATCTCTGTCTCTGGAGTTTTCATTGGGTTTATTACCTAAACAGGTGAAGACTAGAAGCAAGAACCAGGAAAAGTGGTGGGGAGGAGGTAAGTAGTTCTGTCTTATTCAAGGACACATTCTGGCTCCATCTTGTCCATCCACAGCTGTTATCAAATAGATTAGCAGCAATATGCTATTCTAAGTCAGAATTAATCATCTTTTCATTTTCTAGCTCTATTGAAATTGAAGGAGATAATTTCTTATTAAGTTCTAAAACACAGCAGATATTTTTAAATAGAGAAATAGGCTAAGATAATGTGAAATAACAGCCTCCCTTGAGGCTGATTTGCATAGTTTAAATGCTCTGAAGTGCTATACTCTGGAAGTTCAGTAACAAATTGTGAGATTCTGAGGAAACCTACTGCATGGCCTAGCTTAAATCTGTGAGGCAATTATAGCTTGAAAATCTGTTTTCCATGATAAATCCACATGGGAAGTCTTATGTGGATTTGCATGAGACTATGCAGAAGATGGGCTTCTGATGTCTTCCCTTCTTTTATTTGCATCCTGAGTATCTTTTTTTCCTGCGTCTCCTTTTGCAACATCAGGAGAGAATGCTGAAGTAGATAAACCATTTCCTTACATAGTCAAGGGAATGTACTGTTCTACTCTTTCAATTCAAGGGATTGTTTTTAAAAGAACAGTAACAGAGACTTTCTGCTTATTCTTACAGTGCTGCCTTTCACTTCATTAACTTTAAGTTATTTCGCTAAAACAGTTGCCTGCATTTGCAAAAACACATAAAGATATGTCCACACCATATAATTTATAAAGATAGTAAAACTCAAAGGAGAAAAGAGTGTATATAACAGGCCCTATAAATACATATAAAATACGGCCTGAAGACATTCCAGAAAAGTACAAAGAAAAATCTTTAAGTTTTATTGTTCATTGTATTAGAATATTTCATGTTTTGACGTACCAATATGCCAGGCACCCCCGTTTCAGTGCTGAAAAGCATATCACTCATTAACACTATAATTCCCACTACCTGTAACTAGGCTTTCCTATAAGAATTTCTGAGGACAGATTCCCCAACTATTCATTCACATGGTCAGTATGCACGAATGCCTTAAAACATGACACAAAAATGTCCCTACTGATCACTGATTTTCTCAGTGTGAGGGAAGTCTTAGATGTGCTGTGGCTTTAGAGTCCTCTCCACGGTTTCCCGTGCTGATAGTAGAGACAACCTGCACTCAAGAATGCCACCAGCCAGAATGCATTGACTTCATCAGCATCATATCACTCTGGAGACAAACATGGCTTAGACTGCATCACTGGTGTTGCCATGTCATGTCCCAGTACTGACACCCTCTTTAAAAAAGCATGCTTCTCTGTCAGCTATAATGTAAGAACGCTGCTTTTTTATAATGGTTTCACCTGGTTGAGAGAGGTAAGCCAGTGGGAATCAGCAATCAGGAAACTGCCACATACATGGAGTAGGAAAGGGGTCCGATGCCTTCCCTTCTGCTGGAAACTTCACAAAGCAAATTGCATCTGTACAAGCTTCTGAGTGCCATGATGGCACTTCAGAGATAACAGAACAAGGGAAGATGCTAGCTCAAGGATTAAACAAGGCAACAGTCATACAGATAGGCCAAAGGTGTCCAAAGATGGCCAAGAAGGAAAGCCATTCTGTCTTGCATACACTGTGTTCAAGAAAGCTGCTATTTTGTAGTGAGCATAAACAATAATTTCTTCAAAAGCATATGTAATCTTCAGAGTAGCAGTTCACCTGCCTGTGATGGCAAAGCCTAATTAGGTGCAGCACAGCACCACAAATTTGGATTGATTTTACTGGGAAAATTGGCAAGGTGTGAGAAAATACCTAATCCTTGCAAGAAAAGAAAGGTAAAAACATAGACAAAATGGTAGTAGCATCTCAAGGACACAGTATGAAACTACTGAAATTAAATGGTATAAAAATTCTATGAAAAGAAAGCGAAGAATCAGAAGGTGGCAACTCAGCAACATCATGGATCAACCCATTCCAAGAAACAGTGGAGGCTGAGCTGTCCCCAAATGACTGATGACAACCTGAGCAGCAAAGATACATCCCGTGTCTCACTGGGAATACTGACCATATTAATACCTAGCCTAGCAGCATGTTAGTCCTAGTTATCTAGTGCATCCATTAGCCAATAAAACAAAGCTCTGTATTCTAAAATTACACAAATCCTGCTTGCAAAGTCTCTTTGTGCACAGCAAAAGATGCCCACCCCAAAAGTGATCCAGTGAGGAAGGAATCTCATGACCCCAAGGTGGAGGACATGTACGTCTCTCACTCAAAGGACAATTCCAGTGAAGATGGTATCACAATATTCTCATGAAGCTCCTGGTTGCCAGACCACCAACTCTATGCGACCTCCATCAGTCAGGGACAACCCACCAGTCTACAATGGGATACGGCCTGTCAATAAACCTTTCTCTGACAGACTGGTGCTGAGGACACGTGGCCCATAAATTTTTCTACTAGGTAACCAACAACCAGTAACTCTCCATTTAGATGCAGTCTGTGATCAGCCAGCCACTGTCCTGTATTCATAGTAACATAGCAGAACCCGAGCTAAACCTGCCTTTGCACACTGAATCGATCCAGGAGTTAATCCTGGACCCTTCCCAGGAAGGCAGCCCTAACAGCGACTTAGGAGCACGAACAGAAGAAGCAGCAGGGTAAAAAATGGGGACACTAGAAAGCAAAACCTGATCTACTAAACTGCCCTTTCCCAAAAAAACCAGAAGACAGTAGAGTAGAAAGAAAAGATGAGTTGCAGTCCTGTGAGCTCAATGCACCCACAGCTTGGAGAACGGTACTAGTGGGACCCACTGATGGTTGACTTCAGAAGACCGCCTGCCTGCTCCTTGCCTTCATTCCTTTCTGACCTCATTTATTCTCCATCTATGATGAAACCAACCTACCAGTCCCATGGTCCTAGATATGAAGAGTCAGAGAGATGTCTGACACCTACCTGCAAAGCCTTCTGCATAAATGGTAGCCAGTCTTGAAACAGTTAACACACCCATGTGTCACAGAGCTATTTGATCAGAAAAAGGGTCAGCAGGGAAAGAGAAAACTCAATCCACCAACCTCAACCCTAAGTTTCAGTGCAGCCCAGGTTCAATTCAAACTGCTCTACCTAGTTTTACATAAGTTTCAAATTGTTTTCATACATTTATTGTGGCCACTACACAATAAGAAAGTCATCTCTCTACATTCAAGTTTAAAATCTTCCTCTCAAATAAACCCAGACTAGAAGTTATTTACACTATCTAGAAGATGTCCGAGAAAATCTAAATCAAGAATCATGAACTTTGTTTTTCCATATGCTACCATCTGCACCATGGGCATTAGAGGTCACTCTCATTGACAGAGGCAGCTTTTGACTTGATACTAGGCTGTATAGTTCCTGAATGAATCTTGTGTAGCACAAGTAATTAATGTACCACAGCTTACGAACTATTCATGTGAATGAACTATTCATCTGTTGAGGAGTTTTGCTCAGAAAAGCGAAACTTGATAGTTTCCAAAGGTGAAAATTCAGGGAAGGCAGTAACATTATTGAAAGAACATCAAACCTAAAGAAAAGTAGCAAAAATTCATCACAAAGAAAGAAGACTTGAATAGATAAATTCCTAAAAATAGGAAAATACTTAGACTAAGGAAGTTCAAAGGAAATCTGGCACCTGAATTCTCCAGTATTTCAATGGAATTTTAATTCCTTCAGCTTCCCTGTGAAAATGTGTGCCAAAAAGAAGGAAATATTGAATCTAAAACCCTGAAAAGGAGGAAAACTTTTTTTTTTAAGTGAATCTCCTAATTATCCTGACTTATTTTAGTTTGGTTTACAGTGAGGTCTCAGTGTGTGTGTCCTTCTCCAGTTAATTTAATTATTAATAACTCTTTATGAAGATAAAAATAGGATAGTATTGTGTATGTACCTGGTTGTTCTGTCTTTTTATTGCTTGAATGTCCCTTTCCTAAAGAATCAATTATATATATGAATATTGACTACTTCCTGACAGTTGTGTAAGTTATAAAGTGTACAATTATTTCTGTTTGTTGTGAGCAACAAGACCATGCTCACAGAATGCAGCTAAAACATGGAAGAGGAAAGAGAGCTTAATATTTTCCAAAACCTTTTCAAAATAGTCTGCTAGAATGGAGAACTATTTCTCACAGCTCTTTTTTTCAAGCTCTTCAAGTCATTTTGTGGTAATGAAAGCATTATAAAAGAGACAGAGATAGAGTCTTCCTAGGAACTAAGACAACCAGGAAAATCAAGTATGTTAGCTTCATTGTTTTTCAGTCTTTGAAAGCAATCACAAGAAAAAAACAGATTGTGCATGCAGAATTAGTGAAAGAGAAAAGCAGATGCAAATAAGTATAGAATTAAACAATGAAGTCTTGAAATCTAACATTTTAGAGAAATGGCCTGATGACATGAACAAAATTTATGCCATTTCTTAGGGGAAATTATTTTAAAAGTCAAATTATCCATAGTCATAGTGGACTGTGCATGACATAAAAAGTACACTAAAATGCTTTCTCAAATATTGTTGAATAAAATATGAAACTATAATAGTAACATGCTTCCAAAGTGCATACACAGAATTTTAATATCTCATATCCGATTGCCATCAAAGTGGTTTAACACTGCTGGCAGCTTTTTGGAAAATGTCTCCCTAATAGTGTATACATTTACAGAATACGTTTTGTCTTTCTTTCCCAAGTGCTTGGGAGAGTTAATAAATACATGTATTTTACACTACAGCAAAGTTAGAAGGCAAAATTAAATAGCTAATCATAGAGATCTCAGTAAAAAGGGAAAAGAGATGAACACAGAAGAGGTGACATGACAGTTTAAAATACAGAAGTTCCTAAATATAAATTTGTGCTGAAATGTGGAAAGAGGTGTCTAAAAAACTAGGTTCAGCTAACTGCCCCGTTTACTGTTCGTTTGATGCTATGACAAGTCATTGACAACAGCCAGCCTATTTGACCATCTGGAACATCAGCTAAGCTGTAAAACGCAATGACCGGAGGGTGAATGGAAAATGAGATCACAGCTTCAGTATTAGGACGAGGTGAAGTAATGCACTCTGTGTTACTGGGAAACAGTACCAAGTAGTCTAGAAGACTTATGCTGCTACTGAGAAGCCGAAGCAGGAAAAAAGGATAGTCTACCATGAGTAAGAATTTCATAGCATGGCTAATATTTGGGCTTTTTTGTAAAAGTACAATGAAAAACTGAGTCCAAGATTCTCAGCCTATCTCACTATTTCTGAATTTCTCCCTTCGGTTTTTAGAGTCAATGAGGAAAAAACAAGTAATTAGCAGCAAGCACAGATTTTCCACAAGTATAAATGTTGCTCATAAAATGACCTTGCAATCATATTCCAGCAAGACTCCTAAGAAGAATATTTGGTTCCAACATGTTTTCAAAATATTCTTTCTTCATTATAGGGAACAGTGGTAAAGCAGTAACACCTGCATCTAATCCACACTTCATCTACTGTTAAGTGTAGGGAAAAAGAAGCACAGAGTCTTTCCATAAAAATGATTCTTAACATGATTCTACTGTCCCTGACTTGTGAGTGAGACCAGGTGTAAAAAAAAGCATGCATCCCCCAGTCTTATGGCCTCCCAACAAGGGAAATTAGGCTGCAGAATCCTCAGAGCAAAAAGAATTACATCATGAAAATATTTAAGACATAAAAGAATAAGTAGTGGAAAGTACAATTTGTAAAGATCACTTTGCTGCTTTAATATTTCTGTCAAGTGATTGCTCTATCAGTTTTACTATTTACATGAATCAGATTGTTTTGGACAGTTCCTCACTGCTTCTGTGAAAAAAATATATATAAACTCATGAAAACAGTTGCAACTTGTATATATGCCTCTGTAAAATGTACATATAGAAAATGATATGACATCCAGATCAATTCTTACATCTTTTTCCTCTAAATCCTTCTTTCTATGTCATCCAGAAATATTGTTGAGGCATAGTAAGCTTCAAGGAGAGAAAACAAAAACAGTTCCTTGCTGGGAACAGCAGGGTCTGCAACATCCTTTACAAAATAAAGGTGTGGCAAGTACATCTTCAGGAAAATCGCAGTATATGGCGAATTTTTGAATGAAATTGAAAACAAGTCACCCTCATTTCATTTTTCTAACTCAGGTCTTTAATTTGAGATAGACACCATTTCTTCAAGGAAAATGGTATCGTTTATTCGAAAATCTATATTAATGTGAAATGGATGCTCACACATACGTTTTTGTGGGATACTAGCAAGGAAAATTATTTTCTTTGGTAAATAATTTAAGATATAAATAATTTATCTGTCTGTTTTGAAATCAGAAAGTATATCTGAGAAGGAATCTATAGACATAATTATTCAGAAAAACATTTAAATATTCTGTGTAAATGCAGAAATATACCTATTTCGTATACTTCAGCAATGAATAACTCATAATGATTAAAATATGTTAGCTTTGTGGTAATCTGAGCTTTAACATAACACTAGATAAATTGAATAAATCCATTGCTATAATATACAAGTCATAAATAAATTTTGGTAAAATTACAACACTAAAGGCAATTCAATCCTTTCCTATCCTACCTCAGATCAGACATAACCAGCAATGTAATCTAAAATTTAATTCAAAAAAAATACCAAATAGTTTAATCCTTTCCAGATAGTTCAGGTTTATAGTTTATAGTTTCTATTGTCACATTTGACATTATCAGGAACAACATAGGAAAATACAGAAAGTAGTAATTTGCAACAGAAAAGTTTAAAAGACTGGCAAGTCTGAAGAGAAAGATAAGCATATCTAGAACCAAATCACTATGAAGTCTATTTCCTATTTTGCTTTCTGTTAATTCAGTAAAAAGTAAAAGCAGTTATAAATGCTTAACTCATTTATTTTTGGAATTTCTTACCCCTTCCATTTCTCCTTAACTGATCCTTCAAACTAGGAAAATTTTCTTTTTAAAAGAAATTTATTAGCAATTACATGTTTTTTCTTCCTGGTGCTTCAGGTTTTAGGAAACTGTGACTTGTTGCAGGATAAATTGACAAAATAAGTATTGATAATAGTTTAAATATATTTAAAAGATTACTTTTCAAGTGTATTCATTTGCACTTATTACAAAAACATACAATTTCTCATAAAAAAAACTTTTAAGAAGCTTTTCCATTTATATTTAATTAAGAATTTTAACAATTGACGCTTTTCTACCTAGTATTTCATAAAGTTTTTTTATAGTGGTGTTGCTCATCTTGACAATCCTAAAATACAACTATATTGATATGGATTTAATCTCTTAATTCAAAGCCTTTCCTCGGAATACATCAAGACTGGATTACTATAAGGGCTCATTCACCCTTTTTATGTCATACTTGTATTACCTATTATGAGGTCAGGTTGCATCCCTCTTCTTTCTTTTACACATAATCATCACTTTGACATCACACATGACATTGGTGCTTTGATGGTAAGACATTATTTATGAAAGAAAACATATTTCAAAAGTCCAAGAAAATCATTGCAGGGATGAGGAAAAAATAACTGTATAAAAATGAACAATACATACTTCAGAAGAGCTTTACTGGATGCATCTCTGATTATTACTTACTTACTCATTTATTTTAAGTAAAACAAACAAACTTCATTGACATGGGCTAATTCTTGTTTCCACAAGGAGCCAGATTCAACACATCAACTGGCGAGTTGCACTCAACAAAATACCGAATTTCATACACACTCTAGATTTCAGGGACCATACGAGATCACACCTTGTAAAAAATTCAAAGTAGAAGTCAAGAAATTACATACCTCGTGGTTGTTTAAGCAGAAGATGGAAAACAGATTCCTTGTTGGTGGATTTGGATAGGACAGATGCACTGAGATGACAACTGGACAGCTCCTGATCTAAAAAAAAATATTTAAAAAATCACTCAGGGAAATTCATTTAGAAGTCAAAATTGATTGAACAATATCCCTAATAAAACAGCTCCATAGACAAAGGTTTTAAAAAATACATTCTCAATGGGAGCGCATGGGCCTTTTTTTCCCCCCTGTTGCTTAATGGTTCTCTCAGTATTTTCTTCATTGTGATAAATAAAATTATAGATACAATATGGAGATCTTAAATAGAATAAAAATAAAATAACACACCATCGAGTAAACCCAAAGTTTAAAATGTTTTCAGTTAAATAACATCTAGAGATTACAAAAGAAATTGTTTTCTAGATAAAAAAAAAAATCAAATGGCCAAGAAAGCCCATGGTGATATGAAACATGTAAGAGAAAGCTTGAGAGAAACAGGTTCAGGACCAGCAGTACGGCAACAGCTGCAGACAAGAATTGCTTTCTTGATGACAAGTTACTGGATCAACTAACAGATTACTTCATAGAGACAGAGGATGTAGGCATTACTTTGATTGTTTTCACTGATTACTGTCAACGGTGTGGATAAATGAAAAATGAGATAGGAAAAACTGGTTCGAAGTCTGATTTTATAAACGGGTTTTGGAGCTGTTCAAGCAACCAAAGGTGTCCTGCTAAAAGAATTGACACTTGCAGGAAATGCCATGTAGGAAATATATCTAGCAGTTAACTTCAAGAATCTGAGCCCAATAGATAGACTATATCTGAATAATACGTCATATTAAAGGGTAGCAACCCAGAATGATGAACTGCTGATAGGAAGATATGATACACAGGAATGCATCAAACAGCCAGGGGGAAGACTGTCATTTGGGGTTACGGAACAAAGTTAAAATAGCTTTAAGGAACAGAACAATGAGCGAAGATGTTCAGGAAGGCAAACAAAAGCTCCCCTGGAAATATCAAACTTCTTGCTTCTTGTGAGAACAAAAACAGCCTCAAAATTAGTTTACCTCAAGAACAAAGTTTCAGGTGCTGGAAACCAGCTTAGAGGTTTGAAACAGAATTTGCAATCTATAGGGAAATACTTAAAGAATTGAAAGACCATTTCCAAATATGAAAAAATGGCTGCAAAAGAAAAGCCTACACACCCCATTTTAATACATCGATAAAGGAACTATCTTTCCATCTTTCTTGACCTGAGATACTGCAATGGCAGAAACGAGCTTAGTGTGAAAGCTTTCCCTATAATGCTAATTATTCTGAAGGAATTCTTTTCTATTTTTTTGTCTGTGATGCAAACAAGCTGAATCCTGTAAATATCCCCTACGAGAAGAGTTTTCCAAAGTGTAAAATATCTGTTATTTATTTTTTCTTTATATCTGTCTACATAGTCAGCTAAAAAGTAATTTTCACAGAACTAGCTAACTAAACTCTGGAAATCTTTCTTTTCTATCTGAAAAATAATTTCACTGTATAAAATTAAAAGCACTATGTTATGTTTCGTGATGTTTCACAAATGCATTTATCAGTTCAGAAGTGAATTTATATATTGCATATTATTTTTCTAATTGGTAGCTAACATCACGGTTTGAATTATGCCAAAATCAGCACAAAGTGATGTTAGCACTTTTATTCTAAACTGATTATCCACATTCAAAACCGATTTGAAAAATAATAAATTTTTTCACATTTCTCTTACTTCATTCTAACACTGATTTAAATATATGCAATATTACTTATGTCCAGTGTATTTTACCTGAAAGAAAAATAACTGTTACTAGCAGACTTACCTTTGAGTATTTAGTTCAGTTACATAATAAAGTCAGAGCAAGCAGCTTGAAAACATTTTGCAATGCACATTTTGAAAGTGGCAATCCTCGTTTCGAAATCTTTGTATGGAAAAAGACATGGCCAAGCTACTGTGCGTGCAACCTTATCTTGGAAATAAGGTAGGATTTAATAATCAAGAATATGAGACAGCTATTTTAATATGACTGTGCACACACTCTTACCCAAAGCAATCTTATACACTGCCACAGATATCAGTTTTCATAAGGTAGATAACACTGGATTCCAGAGAGGAACCAATTTACCTCCCTTATCTGATTCCTAATTACCACTGTAGCTTTAATCTTTTATTTGATCATGGCCCTTCAAAGTTTGAAGTGAATAGCCTCTAAAAAACTGTTGCACTTTTTTCTTGAAGCTTCAAAATACATTTGGCCCATTGAAAACATGAAATTAAATTATCCATGTCTTTGTCGGTGACATGGACGGTGGGACTGAATGGACCCTCAGCAAGTTTGCTGACGGCACCAAGCTGCGTGGCGCGGTCGACGTGCCGGAGGGAAGGGATGCCATCCAGAGGGACCTGGACAGGCTCGAGAGGTGGGCCCGTGCCAACATCATGAAGTTCAACAAGGCCACGTGCAAGGTCCTGCACGTGGGTCGAGGCAATCCCAAACACAGATACAGGCTGGGCGATGAGTGGATTGAGAGCAGCCCTGTGGAGAAGGACTTGAGTGTGTTGGTTGATGAGAAGCTCAACATGAGCCAGCAATGTGCGCTTGCAGCCCAGAAAGCCAATCGTATCCTGGGCTGCATCAAAAGAAGCGTGGCCAGCAGGTCAAGGGAGGTGATTCTCCCCCGCTACTCTGCTCTCATGAGACCCCAAGCGAAGTACTGCATTCAGCTCTGGGGCCCCCAACACAAGAAGGACATGGAGCTGTTGGAGCAGGTCCAGAGGAGGGCCACAAAGATGATCAGAGGGCTGCAGCACCTCTCCTATGAGGACAGGCTGAGAGAGTTGGGGTTGTTCAGCCTGGAGAAGAGAAGGCTCCGGGGAGACCTTATAGCTGCCTTCCAGTACCTAAAGGGGGCCTACAGGAAAGATGGGGAGGGACTCTTTAACAGGGAGTTTAGTGATAGGGTGAGGGGTAATGGTTTTAAACAGAAAGAGGGTAGATTTAGATTAGATAGTAGAAAAAAGTTCTTTACTGTGAGGATGGTGAGGCACTGGCACAGGTTGCCCAGAGAGGCTGTGGCTGCCCCATCCCTGGCAGTGTTCAAGGCCAGGTTGGATGGGGCTTTGAGCAACCTGGTCTAGTGGAAGGTGTCCCTGCCCATGGCAGGGGGGGGGGAACTAGATGATCTTTAAGGTCCCTTCCAACCCAAACCATGCTATCATTCATTCTAACCAAAATAAATCATTACAGGTATTAACAAACCACTAACACTTAGGGACAATTCTTAAACAGGTGAACTCTGCGGGGTCTGGTTTACACTGGAGATTTCAGTGGTATCAATTATTTATATCAGTTTCGTTGCTTCCATAAAGTCTTAGTAGAAATATTATATAGTGGTATTTACAGAAGAGCAGTAACATTCAACTTGAAACAGCTGAACTAGTACAAATGGTTGCTAAACCATCTGTAACAAGAGTTTGCATACTCTGTAGCTCTGATCATTGGCTCATATTGGGGAAAATTACCTGCTGTCAAATAAACACTGCTCCCATGAATATTCTTAATGTAGCTATGAATGCTTATATGAATAACAGCTGCAGATTTAAGCCACAGATATGTATCTAAATCCTGGGAAGAAAACTTATTGCTATTAAATTCAGTAAGAAAACACCAAGTTTTTGGAGGTCCAAGATTTTACCCCTTCATCACAAATTATCAGATGGCAGGTAGTTTTACTTGCTCTATATTTATCCAAAATAAAAGACTGTACTACAATATCAGTCAAAATTCACAGAAAGAAACCTTTCTGAGAAATAATGCTCTTGGGTTTGACAAAGCTTCAGAAATGCAAATGACAGCTTCAGAAATGGTCCGGATATGACAATTTCCAATTAATTTCTATTTTAATTCCTGAACCGTGCAATTTTAAACATAATTTCACATCTATCTAGGGCAGAAAGTGCCTATGAAATATTACTTGAAAACAAGATACAGATAACTTCTGTAATCTTCTTTAAGGCATTAAGTAAACCTATAAATGTTGATCTTTATTGCTTGTACACTTTAATTGAGAGGCCCTATTTTCATTGTTGTCACTTCTAATTCTCTTAAGCAGCAGCACATGGTCTGAAACACAATTTGCAAAGATCAAGATCAATTAAACATTTCATTCTGCCTTCAGACTTGCTAGTTCCTGTTGATTTCCCCATTCTGCCCTCTCTCTGGCCTCCAGTAATGCCAGCAATGAGCATGATGAGTCCAGCGCAAGATTAAATAAAGGAAGGCATTCCAATAATTTGCTTTAATGCTAAAATATCAGGTAAGACGTTTCAAAATGGGAGTAGTCTGGGGTTTATATTACTAAACCTACAGTTTTAAGTGTCTGTTCTCAGAGATGGATTCAAAAACTTGTGGATTTGAGTTACCTGCCGACAAGGGTCATTTCTACTCTTTGGATTAACATTTTTCAGGGAAAAAAACAGGTTTTAAGAATGACTAGGCTGTCACTCTTTAAGGAATAAATTAAGACTACTTCCTATTTCAGACTAAAATGTTTGTGTTTAACTAATTCACATGGAAGGTTACTATTGTTATGTCTGAAGTAATATTACTGTCATTCCTAATTTGCTTGTATTTTCCCAAGTGTATTCTTGCACTGGTATGAGAGATCTTAGGACAAAAATAGGCTCTTCATATCAAAACACATTAAAATAAAGTGTAGATTATCACAACATGGGTAAGAGATCCGGTCTTCTCCATAACTTAGGACTGCAAATAGTCTTGAAATAATGTATAGTTTTGGACATCTCATTAACAAACTGATACAACCAAAATAAACAGGGAAAAAAGGGGGGGGGGGGGGGGGGTTTTGGGGA
>NW_010972753.1:7416219-7464527 GCF_000737465.1 Haliaeetus leucocephalus
GGAAGAAAGGGGGGGGGGGGGGGGAATTTGTAGCAGAGCAAGTTCTGAACTACCAAAGTTCAGTTCTTGGTAGGGAAGGAAGTGTACTAGAAGTACTGTATTCATACTAGGATAACTTTCTCACCAGACTGATTAGCCTTGCAGGATGGCAAATTCATTCTTAATGTTGAAAAAAACCCAAGTTAATTAGCTTATACTGTACACTGGGCTAACATATCTGCATTGCTATGGTATATAAAATATCAAAGTTAATATATTAAAATACTATTTGCTTTCTTTCCAGGTAAACTATGTTTCGAGAACATGAAAGTTCAACTAAATATTTAGGCCATTATGGAAATTATTTCCCAGGGTATGTAATGGCCAGAAATACTAAGCTGAACTTATGCGTCCATGACTTTGCTCATAAGACTACATTTCTCTTCCTCTTGAAAGAAGGAAATAGGAATTACAGTAAAAATTCCTACAGAGAGCAAATCATAGCATGCACAACCATGTCTAAAGACAACGTAATGCATAACTCAACTATCTTGTTGTGATTAAAAATAAGCACACATTACTTGCAGGTCACCAGCAGCAACTGAACTAGAAAATTAACATTATGTATTAAGCTGATTAACAAATTTGAGACAGCTTTTAAAGACAAGTATGGTTTCACTTCCATAAAGATCACAGTACAAAATTTATTTTTTCAAAGAAAACTTTTCATAATTCCACAGATCACAGAAACATTAGATCATCATAATGTCAGGTCTACTGATGTGTAAAGAAAAATGAAGACTGAAAACTTCTCATGCATAAAAACCAACATCAGTCTTTTACTGTCTAAGCCAGTTACCTTTGCACTGTCTCTATTACTGAAAATCTCCCTGGGACAAGTTAATGCTCTATAGTTAGAGAGATGACTATGTTTTCACCAAAATACTTAAGCAATGCAGGTTCTGCTAGTTTCTCAGAACATCACAGTTCACTAGGTTTTAGTGCCAATATTTAAGCTCTAGAAATAATTTCTGATGAAATTGCATTGTGGATAAGTTTGATCGTTCTTCTCCATTTTTTGTGAATAGCGTGTTAGATTAGCTTGTTTACAAATAATAGTAGTATTAGAGTACTAAACTATGCTATCCAGCACCAGATTTGTGCTCAACAAGCCAAGAAGCTTGTTTCTCATAACTGTTCTTATACAAATCAGAATACCAGCTTGCACTTTACACTAGAATAAAGCATGCTGCACTCCATGAGGTGTAATGGGAACCTTCATACCACGCATGTAATACACACCTACACATCAAGAGATTTTATAAATGGTTACCTCCTGGTCAAATAGGGTGGGTTGCACAGCTAGGAATTCACAGTGCTTCTCTAAGTGTCTGAGCTAAGATAAGCACAAAGGGTAGATGGAACGAGAGGGCAAAATACAAAGGCTTAACATTTTAGAAGGAAAATTGCTTTACTAACAATGTAAAAGTTTACTGTATCTTCAAGCTGCTCCATGGAAGGTGAGTTGACGAACAAAAGCAATTAAAAAAAAGAGTTACACCAATAATTTATCAAAGTACCTCTGGACTGAAGCCCTACCATCCATCATGTCAGGCGCTTCCCCTAATTTACATTGCACTCTCTGTCATCATCCATGTCGTTAATAAAGGTCTTGAATAATACAGGCCCCAGTGCTGACCCCTGGGGTACTACACTCATTACCAGCCAGCAGTTGACTGTCAAGATGTTGATCATTATCATTTGAGACCAATAATTCAGCCAAGTTTTCAACCCACTCAGCAGTCCATTCATCAAGCCTAGAATTCCTTAGCTTCCAAAGAATGCTACAGGAAACAGTGACAAAAGTCTTACTAAATCATGGTATATTACATCCACTGCTCCTCCCTCATTTGCATAATCACTCATTTACATATGGAAGGCAATCATGTTAGTCAATCATGATTTGCACTTAACAAACCCATTTGACTACTCCTGATTACCTTCTTGACCCTCATGTGATTGGAAACGGACTGCAAGAGGATATGCAATTCATGGGCTACGCAGACCGCAAAAGGATGTCTCCCATGATTCTACCAGGGGCTAAGGTGAGGCTGATCAACCTACCACTCCTTCAGTCTTCCTTCTACCATTTTTCAAAGAAGGAAATAACGTAGCCTTTTCCCAGTCAACAGAAACATCTCCAGATCAGCATGAATTTTCATAGAGAACCACAGCCTCACAATCACATTGGCCAGCTCTTTTATCATTCTGTGAATTTCATCTGGACTTGTGGATCTGAATGTATCCAGCTGCCCTAAGAAGTCCACAGCCTGTTCCTCCCCTACGAGCTGCCCATCTCCCCTTCAAACCAAATCAGTACATGCTGCTTTGGAAACAAGTTTTGCTTGCAAAGACTAAGGCAAAGAAAAGCACTGAGCACTTCAGCCTTTTCTGCATTGTCTGTAACTAGTTGATTCTCCCCCATCCATCAATGGACCTGTCGGCATTTTCCCTAAGCTTCTTTATGCAACTAGTGTACCTTTAGAACCCCTTCTTGTGAGCCTATACTTTCCCTGTTAAGTTGTCACACCTAATGGGCTTTGGCCTTCTTGGGTTTTTTGCTAAGTATGCTCGTGGTATGTTTACATTTGCCTTTTGTTACCTTTTCTTCCTTCCACCTCATCTATGTGTAGTGCAGGGAATACATTATTGCCACTGCTAGTAACAGGCCACAGGGCTTTCTACTAAGTCAACAGTGCAAAGCCTCAGGGACTTGTCACACCTTGTTTGGACTTGAGCTATTTTAGCTGTAACAGCACATAGCTGGAAGTGCCAACTGTTGCCTGATTTGTTTTTCAGCTTCGGCTTAGTGGTATATAGTTTTGTGGTATTATCCTAAAGAAATCATACAATATATGGTAAAGACCTAGCAAAATGAAGGGGTCATTGTGGAACCAAGCCTGGGGATCAATAAGAAAGCAAGTGTCACAACAGACCCTTTTGGAAACATATAAAAATAACACCAAGCAGCTCCAAGAGTGAGAAGGAAGAAACTGGCATTTTATCAACATTTCCTTCCCAGTGACGGACCTAGGATGTTGATGACTTTCTCTGATAATTTACTGTGAAGTAATACAAGGTAGATATGAGAAGATTTGTATATATCAGCAGTAATTAGCATTAATTGGAAAATTTGGACTAAAAGCATTAGTGGCCAAGGCCCTGAGTTGAGCGATGTATGCTAAATTATCCGTCCAGCCAATAACCATTCTCCAAAATTCTCTCTAACCTCTTCTCCACACACAAGGCTGTAGCTGCCTGTGTTCAAGATCTCTGATACAGTGCAGCTGTATAATCTGGTAACAGACTTCTCTGAAAACAGCTAAGTTGTGAGCAAGTAGCTTCTGGGGCTTCCACCCACTGGCTTGAGTTGCATTTAAACTCAGCTGCTGCTGTCGGTCCTTGCCCAAGCTACGTCCTAGGTACGCTGCCTCTGGCCGTACCTCTTGCCAAGCCCAGCCTACTCGATTTCCTGGCTTGATCACAGACTTGCCTTCTCACTGTGGACTTGGCTGTCAGTCACTAGATTAGTGGCTGAAATTGGTTACTGCCACCAGACCTGCTATGGTCTTCTTGGTTTGATGCCGTGGGATGGCAATCGCTGTTTGAAAGGCCTCTGCCAGTTTTGCTGTCACCTTTGGCGCCTGTCTTACTTTGTTTTGTGGAGCAGCCTGTTCTTGCTGCTCCCTGACAGCTACTATCACTGTAGTTGGACTGATAATATCTCATCATTTATATTTTGATTAGACCTAAGACTTTGATTAGACTGTTGATAAATTCTTAGTGCCACATATAAGAGGTGTTTCCTTAGCCCATATATGTTGCACCGGACCCACAGCAGCATATGCTTCCTTTTTGTATGTTAGTTCACCAAGAGGGTCCCTGCACTGCTAATCGGGTCTTCTGCTGAAATTCTCAGTCCTCCTAATTAATCAGACAATTCACTCCTAAGCTGTTAATAAATTTTCTGCAAAACTGATGCAGCTCTGAGTACCTTTCTGTACTTAAGTGTACAGAAACTTGAATCAGCATGAATAATCATCTTATGGTCACAGAAGCCTAAGCTATACAAGTGACCAAATTTGTCCTCTCTATCCTTTCTAAACAGCCTGCACCCATCCACAACCATGCTCCGACTGCGCATACTGTCACTGACTGTCTTCACGACTGTGATCACATTGCAGCCTTGCAACTGGCCTGGAATTGCTGTTCCTCCCGTTTTTCCTTTTTGCTGCCCAAGCTCTATGCAAATGCATGCACAAATATTTGAGGAAAGAATGCCCACAGAACATTCCAGTCTCCTTCAATCTGTTCAATGTTTCCTTGGCTGTACAGGGAGTACAGATCCATGTATTTGCTGTATGAATGAACAGGAAGGTATAGTAACTGCAAGGTCAGATAAGCCTTGGCAATCTTTTCTGCAGCATCTCAGATTTGAGCTCCGGGAAAGCAGAAAACTTCCTGAGACGATACACTGTTATGGAAATTGGCAGGTTTTGTCCCATGGAGGAAGAAAAATTCAACCACTAGGAAACTCATTGTTTCCTGTTTAATAGTGCTGGTTCTAATCGAAAAAACTGAGATGCTCAGCCGAGACTCTTCTCCCTCAGTGGAACTTTTTTTTCCCTTCCTCTCTTCCAGAACTCTGAACTTCCTCTTTAGAGGAACAGCTGCAGATGGAAATGGAGACTTCCCCACTGCTGGGACTCTGTGTCTTCTTGATGCTTCTGTCTTCTTTCGGTCACACCAAACTTCTCAGTCTTGATCTGCAGAGTCTCTGCAAAGATCCTGTCAATCTCTTGGTTCATTAAAGCTCCTGCATCTGGCACCGCAGGAATTCTACCAGAACACACATCTAACTGGTGAGGTCGTTGCCTTTCATAGCACAGTGCCAGGGAGAAACCTTGAGAACTCCCAACTGTCTCAGACCAGGGTTATAGCATCCACCCTCAGGACTTCCATTTAGATTACAGAAGTAATGATGGCACCATCCAGGGCCTGAGAGTGGCCCCTGTGGTGTGTTGTCAACATTTATGCATCCTTTTCTACTATGAGCAGCACTTCTGAGCCTTCTGTATGCGCACTGAATGCCAAGTGCTGCATTAACTGCCCTGTTACTGTCTGCAAACCCAGTCTGCAATGCTTCTTGTCACTTAAGGGTGCCTAGATGTCAGATAAATAGGACGCTGGACACACTTTGTTCCCCTTTCTGCCAGGTCCCCTACTCAGCAGGCAAATTTTGGCTGTGATTTACTTAGCCTGTAAACAGTGGATCCACTGCATGCTGCTTCTTCCTTCACTGTTGTCCAGAAGACTACATCAACAGAAACTCAGAAGTGGTCCGATCGTTTACGAATGGACTCTATTTTGTGACAGTCATGAATGAAAATATTTTAGCAGTTAAACATGGGAAACAGCACTCAAGTCTGCCAAAAAAACTTGGTCAGCAAAAGTATAGAGCATTCAGTCATGAGACCAAAAATGCTTTTGACCAGGCACCATTTAGGTAAAAGAATCTCCAAAATCCTCTGTATGTTAACTACATATGTAGCCAAAGCTGCATTTCTGTATTTCTAATTCACATCTCAGAAAGTGTAATTAAATAGCATGAGTTCAGTACAACAAATAAACATGAATCTACATTTTTTAAGTCACATTTCTTCACTTACTTTATGTGCCAAAATCCCAAATCATAGCGTGAGTGTGTAAACCTGGCTTAAAATTTACTTTTGCAGAGGTTTGATTTTGCTATTCTGTTTCCCCATCCATGGGGTGTGTTTTGGGGCCACTGGAAGGTTTATCTTCAGTTTTTGTTATACGTAGATGGCAGGAAAAGTTTTGGCACCTGTTTTTTGATGCTACCTGTTACGTTGGACTAGGTGGGGATTCAGAGAACTCTCTGCTTCACTCAGAGTGAAATTAGCTCTTTCACTGAGTAAATTTCAGTCATCAAGGAGAATCTGGGACTTCACATGAGTTATACAGCATCTGTGAAATCTCGGTATGGACAGTGACTTGATGATCTTTGGTAACTCTGGATCTTATTTTTTAATGTTTAAAAATATTGCTGAAACATACTTGCTTGGAAGGTCAATCAGAAAAAAACCTCAAATATTTTGCCATTACTAACTCTCTTAGCTATCTAGAATCTGACAAAATAATATAAAATATTTTGGAAAATAACTGAAGAACAAAACCAAAATAAAACATTAGCTATTTGGCTTAGACGTACAGCTCCCAAAACACACCCCAGGAGTCTCCTATTGCCTAAATGCTACAGCGCAGTCCACAGCCAACAATCAGCTGCATGTATACATGAGGCTGTATGAGCTAAGAGGTCTACTGTGAACAGTTGCTAAAGGTTTGTGTTATTTCTTAGCTCCCACAGCACAGTCTAAAGAGCTTTTCAAGGCGGATGTGAATGATACACAATATCTCTGTTGCCAGGAAATGGCACGAGGTAAATGTAATTGCATCCCACTCACACTTTTAATGCAACCCAAGGAGCTTAAGTTCCTCTCCCCACCCCAAAAAAATCCAAACCCCTGTACCTGTCAGCATGACATCTACGACCACGTTTTCAGGAGTTGGATTTTTGAAGGATATGATGACAAAAGAATGCTGGCCAGTGCATGCACTGATGCTGGTTGGTTCCATCAGCTGAGGAGGTAGACCAGTACCGAAAAGGTAAAATATCCACTCTTTAAGCTGTAAATGAAACATGTATCATTATTTATTATCAGCTCTGTACATTTTAAGGCATTTTGCCTGCTTCTTTCTTCTAGTGTTCTATGTCTCTTTTCTGTTGTAAAAGTGAACTGCTGTTTAACACTTTTTTTCTCTTTTTCTTTCTCCTTCACTCAAGCTGTTATGTTACCCTAAGTATTGCTATCTGGAAATTAGTAGTTCCAGTCTGGGAGATGTTCACATCTCCTCTGCATTTAACTTCTGTGCTACTCTGAGCACAGAGTATTTAACTTCCATGTAGCTACTCAGAGCTTCCAGTGTGGTGAATGGAAAGATGTAGGCGGTTGCAAGAGGGCAATTCAAAGCATGTATATTAGAACCTGAAAGCAGATAAAGTGAGAAGTTCTCTTCAGAAGATGAAGGAAGAAGGAAAATAATTCCTTGATGGGACAGCACTAGAATGACACAAAAAGCTAAAATTGTTACTCCAAAGATAATAAAGAGCATTAACCACTCTGCACAAAAGAATTGAGAATATTGGAAAGAACTAGTAGATACAGAGTATCACCACAGCAGAAAAAAAAGGAAAATATAATTACATTAATGTATTAAATTTGATCTTTTTTTTCAGCATGACAGTAAAGAGCTGCCTGCCCCACATTTACTCTTTTAAGGTTATAAAAAGTGATGTTGATAATGCCACTTATTATGGAACCTTTAAAGGTGAATGAGCAGCAAAGGTGAATGGTAAATATAAAGATACTACCATTATTTCAAGGAAAATGTTTAATTTGTACATTCATATTGCTGCCTTTAAATAATAACAATACAGACTAAAATCTGAGGCTTATTAAAAACTGCTTAAAGTGACCCTTTGATCTGTTTTGTTCATTATCACTCAAAAAGGTATGCAACACAAAGAGAATAGAAAACAATAAATAAAATCAAAACACTATTTTCATTATCTGAAATATCGCATTTACTTCTGCATAGCCCATCTGAAAAAAATAAGGAAAATCTGTAATAGATAGGGTTCAAAAATCTAACAACAAATCTGAAAATACCTACAGTAAAAAGTGACTAATATACTGAGACTTCTCAGCATAAACAAGGCTAAATAAAATGGCGCATCGTAAGTCTTCAGAAAACAGCTTTGGACAGCAAAACTGCGTGCCTTTATTATCATTTTACAGAGAAACATTCAATCCAACAAGAAAAAAGACATCTTAATCTTACTGAAGGAAATTTTTTGGTAAAAGTCATCTAAGGCTATAGCATTTTGATTAAAAAAAAAAAAAAGAAAAAAAAAGATGGAAGAATTGTTTATATACTGATGTAGGGACTACCCAATAGTAAAAGTCAGACTATAGATGTAGAGCCTGTGTTTTGTTTAGGATTTAGACAGTGATTTATAACACCTGGTTTGCAGGAACTTCTGCATTACTCAGACTAATAAGAATTTAAAACTACCTCCCTTTAAAATTACATTTTGTTTTGTTATTGTTGACTTAAACATAGCCCGTTCATGGTTACAGCTTCATGAGCAGGAAGCTACCACCGCTCGCTGTTCAGATTCTGGCGGCAAGGCGAATACAGACTTTGAAGCAACACAGGACTAACTTTTTGGTGAAGCCCCTTTGCTGGTCACAGTCAACAAGAACCTGCCCAACAGTTGCCAAGCCAGTATGCCATAGCATTTGTGTTCCTGACTCATGTGCTTCCTTACCACATCGGCCTCAAGAAGTTAAATGTAAACAAAAGGCTGAGCACACTTTGCAGGCTTATTTCGAAGGACTAGAACACAGGCATGAGCACTCCAGCAGACCATGTTTTCAGAAAGCTGGATGTGTCAAGTAATTAGCGGTCTACACCGGCTTGTTATTGATACTTGGTGCTTACTTAGACAGTAACAATAAATTTTTTTTTTTAAAAGCACTTAACACAGAGGTTACGAGGCAATATTAATCTAACTGCTTTCCATGCCCACTGTAAATTTGTGTCAGCCACCTTGTTCATAGCAAATAATTTTACATTGAGGTACAGTGCAGGGGTGGGAGGAGTGCATATGTTCATATTTTGTGCAGGTGAGCTGTAAAGACCAAGTTTGAGCTTCTGATTTTTTGTGGTTAACGAGCAGAGCCATTTTGAACGCCATTGCTTCAAGTGCTGAGCACCTTTAAAACAACACACTGAAACTTTGACAAACGGAGTGGCTAAAGAAGGAGCCAAACAAAGTTAGCGGTCAGTCTGGAAAATAAAACAAGACAAACAAAACATTATACAGATTATAGGACAGGCCTGCCTTGCCTGACCTGCAGTTACTGTTCCTCACTGACCCGCTTTGTGATGGAGCTCAAGATCATGTATGCTCAGTGCAAGAAATCAAGAGGAAAAAAAGACTAAAAACCCCAGAATCCTAAGGCAAATAATACAAGATAGGATCTAATATTGGGCTCAGTTTCTCTCTAATATTACTTACTACTGTTAAATGCTCTGCATTACACCTGGATGCTATCAATGTGGTAAAAGAATAGGATAATACAGATAGGTTAGAACTCTGGGTGTGGGCTGGGTTCAAGCTGACCTTTCAGTTGTGATGTCCCAACAAACTTAATTTCAGATTTTCACAATGATTAGAGTTAAACTCAGATTCAATTTGTGAAGAGCTCTTCATACAGCTTCAAACCAGAAACAAATGAAGCAGGTAATAGCACAGAGCAGTTTCTCTCAGTTCAACAAAGAAGCACAATCAGAAATAGCTAAGGCTTACCCTGTAAGAACTGTCATTAACTGATTTTAGATTAGTCAGCTATTCAGCTATCAGATGGCTTAAGTGTCCATTCAGATATATTTAATCACAGAAATCAAGGGAGGAAAATCAATGTCAGGGTGGGGGGTTACATTAAAAGTTGTTTGAGGCATCCTGCACTGATGAGAAATGGTCTTCAAGTTTTCATTAAAAAGGGCAATTACATGTGTGCAAATATTCAGTGTCGGCTATCAGTATAACAATTAGCAAACCAAAATAGTCTGGGATTAATTTAGTAAGGACTGTAGCCGTGAAAATGAACAAAAACTTACAAAATTCAAAAGATTCAGGCATAAAAAGAGCACAAAGGTTATGCCAATATACTGAAACGGTTAAAGGGGTCTGGACAAAGCAGATAGAAGGATGGGATACTGACTGAAGTTCACTGCAGATAAAAACTTGGAGATTTGCCATTACTTAAAAGGAGATGCACTGGATGAGAAGATTCAGGTGGCAGGGCTCAATTTGATCCTGAAAGGTTTAAATGAATCATTCTATTGTTTTATTCCTTCTGTATTTGGTGAAGAATTTCTTTTTTCTTTTTTAAATATAGATAAGATTTCCGTGTACCATTAGGATGCAGACAAGATAAGGACATTCTGTCCTCTTGCACTGGCCTTGGATATATACTGTTCATAAGAGAATTGCTGTCTCCTTGTTTTTATCCTTAATAAATATTTAAGAAGAGAGATCCTGAAAATAAATGCTGTGTTAACACCACCTACAAATAA
This sequence comes from Haliaeetus leucocephalus, assembly GCF_000737465.1. Classification (NCBI taxonomy): domain Eukaryota; kingdom Metazoa; phylum Chordata; class Aves; order Accipitriformes; family Accipitridae; genus Haliaeetus; species Haliaeetus leucocephalus. Next base: position 7,426,486 of record NW_010972753.1, read on the forward strand.
CCTGTCTGTTCCACATACTTTATCAGGAAAAAAAATTGTCACATCACTTCCTTCACTATTTGTTTTCTTCATATAAAAGAGTATTTGCTTGTGCAGTATTACTTAAAACACTACTGAAAACTCCTGGTTGCACTGGAGTAATTCACAGGTCAGCAGTCTATTAGGATATCTGAAAGTCCAAAAAGAATACAGAGAGGAAATTGCACAGAAAGCAAACGCTTCATTCAACCACAGCTCATGTGATTAAATATTGTCATTTACATCACATTATCAGTTTTCCTTTTTGTTTCCAGTTGTAATTTTTAATCAGCTAGTAGGTCATGTTGATGACTCACGTTTCTTTATTTACTTGTTTAAAATCAGGAAAATTCACAGAAAAAAATGTCAACAATTCTAAGATGCTCAAAGTAAAAACCATTTTCAAATAAACTGAAAGGAAGAAGTCACTTTTTCAAGTGCATGACCTTCCAAAATTCAGATCAGATAAAAAATGAAACAATTTAATCTTGTTTTGGGTTGAGAAAAACATCAAGAAATTTAATTTCAGAGGTCACAATGCTAAGAAGTGCTGGTCTTCTGGTGTTAAAAACAGCAGAACTAATTACCAAGAAAGCTAAAATTATTCATTACTTACTCTAGCTCCTAGGCCATTACGCCACATTTTAATACTGTAAATAGAATAATTTCTGTGTAAAACTAAGGTTAAAACAAATTATAACTTTTGAACATCTTTGCATTTGCTTTTTCATTATGCATCCAGCCATTAAATTTCAACTTGACCTACAGACTGAAACCCTTACTTACGTGCCTATTAAAAATATTATCTAATCTGAATTCCAAGTATTGTGGGCAGCAAACACAGTATCATACCTGCGAACATCTGAAGGTTATTGATGCCTTGTGACTGCCTCTTCCAAGGGCAGACGGACAGAATTGCACAGGTACTTCAGTGGTGGAATGAGGAGCGACAAACAGCTGTAGAAATACAAGAAAGAAGCGAAGGAAAGAGAGGGGGTGAAAAAAAATCAATTTGTGGAGTCTGTTTCTGTTTTGTGCTTTGTATCTACAGGGCTGATGTTTATGTGATTAATGTGTTCCACCAGATGCTTTCTGTCCCCTCAGCACGCATAGGCTGCTAAGGCAGCAAGTGTATTGCAGTAAACGATCTCTGTGGCAGTCACTGCACGTTCATTCCCCAGAAACTACAGAGCTGGTGTTACAGATCGCTCCAAGGACATGGACAGCGGATCTCACAAGTACCACTCAAACATGACTTTGGTGTCTGATCGTACTGATGCCACTAAAAGGTTATCACATTGACCTCCAAAGACACGAACTGGCTTATAAGGGAAATACATGGTAGGTTTTAATAAACCAGTGCTTCGTCTCTCTTCTGCTTTCCTTTATCTAAACTAACATTGTAAATGATGTTGCTAGGTTTCTCTTCATCTGAAGTATACTACTCGAGTCTCAATAGCACAGGGAAAAGCAAAGTAGCTGACTACAATGGGGTCATAAATGTTTTTAAGAACTAGAAAAGCAGTGAAAGAACAGAATTATGAATAATAAAAATGCCAATGCATTGAGGGAATGATCAGCTAGAATCACTGAATACACAATTACCGTGTCTATTTTTTTAATTAAAAAAAAAAGTACTAGCCTTTTAATATCATACTTGTTTAAATAATGTTTGCATGTAAGAAGATAGAAAAAGAAAATTGATTGGAATTATGGACATTCGTGCTGTATTTTATAAAATGAATACAATTTACAACTAATAAAGGTCAAAACAACAACCTACAACAGCTGGCACCGACAAGCCCTCTTAGAAAGGAAATGTCAGCCCTGGAAGAATGAGCTGCTAACAGGCGGCGAACAGGAGTTATTAAAACATTCATATTTTTTTTTACTACATTTAATGGTTGCAAGATGCCTGACTGCACCAACGAGCCCTCTTCCCACCCCTGAGGTTTGACTGCTTGGGCTCTGATGCAGTGCTTGGCTCGGGGCTGAGGAAGGCTCGAGCTTACGGCACGGCGAGGCAGGGACCTCCACCAGTAACCCTGTCCCACCACATCCAGCCCTGACGGGGACAGGGACGGGGGCCCACTGGGGCACCAGGACCGCTGGCCATGGCCACAGCGCTGAGGCCAAACTGGAGACCCCAGAGGGTGAAGCAGGGACAGAGGTGTCCGCTCGCAGCCTAGGGCAGAAGCCCCTGATGAGGTTTATGTTGCTGTTCCTCGCTGCCCCACGGCTTTCCCTGCCATCTCGGAGCTGGATCCTGGTCCTGCCAGTCAGCTTCTAAGTGTGTCTATAGGGTACCGGCACAATTACGGACTGGGATACTGGTGTACCTTCAACAACGGGTATTCCTACTGATGGTTACTGCCACCAGCAGTCAACTGCCGCCCTCCCCCTCTTGTCACTTCTGTAAGGTTTCTGTATTACCCAGAATAACGGATCTGGGGAGAGACACCTCCCACAAACCACCTCCATTCCCACCTGCCCCACTGCCCAGAGTTCATTTAGCTGTTCGTCATCTAAAAGGAGCCTGAGCAGCTCATTTCTCAGGGAGTTCCTGGGCATGCTCAGTATCCAGAAACCTTTTTTTGAGACTTTTTACTTTCATTTGCAGTCGAGTTCCTACCTACTTTGTGCAAACAGCCAGCCCCATTTATCAAATGCAGACTTACAAATGGAGAAAGAACCTTAATGATTACCCTCTCCCAAATACTTTTGAACGAAACAAAAAAGCAAGGTAAATACAGGTTGTCACAGCATAAAAATACATGATGAAATTAAAAATACAATTTTAAAAATTTTAGTAATTTCACTAAGCAATCTACATTATTTGGAATAATAACACTCCCATAAAGATGAAAACAAACTGGAATTCCATTTTCAATAAGCATTACTTGACATATTATCATTACACAGAAAATGCACTGCCACAATGAATCTAAATAATCAACACGGAGTTATGATAATCCAGCACACTGCCTGCTCTGAAAGCAGAAAAGATTATTTTTTTTTTATGCTATAGATCTGTTTTAAAAAAATCATTTTATATCACACAGTATGATGTTCTACTGTATCCAGAAAGTAATTTTCTTTGAAATAAAGAGCTGGGTAAAGAAAAAGAACTTACTTTCTACTGAAAACCAAAGAATAAATTGCTTTAAAAAATAGAATTGAGAAATAACACTAACAAGATTTTTAAATAAGGTTATACTTTGCCACAATCATTCAATAAAATATGCTAAAGTTAACCCATGCCCTGCCTTTCATTTTGTTTAAATAAACAAGTGTCTACCAAGACACTCATGTGAAAGGACACTGGTACCATCAGGTCTCAGATATAACTGTTCAAATACAGAAACCGAGTCTGAAGAAGACTGAGCAAATACGTTATTCCTCTTATAAATCCAACAAAGGAGGGAAAATTTTCATTAAATCTAAAAGTTTATTCTCTACTCTGCACAAAACAATACTCTCGGTCATTAAGAAACTAATAAAGCTTGCCCACAGAGACTTTGAAACTGCACTCCTCACTGCCAGCACTTCTTTATTAGGTTATTTTTCCTCCCAAAAAATTGTGTTTGATAGCCAATCAGGATGGAAGCAGCTTCAAGAAAAAGGTTTAGGCTAGTTATAAGCCAGGAGCATAGCAATCTGAAGACTTACAGTGAAAGCATGTTTCTTTTTGGCAATACCCCATTTGTAACAGGTTTTTGTACATTTAAGTTACATCATAAATATATGTGTGTATAAATATAATAGACATACATGTGAAATCTGTCCGTGTATTTATATAGAGGGAAAGAAGTTGGGGAACATAGCATTACCAATGATTGATAATTTTCATGTGTTAAATGCTGAACATGAATCCTTCTCTACTAGAGATAAAGCAAGCTGTGGTTAGGAAAGAAACATGAAACTCAACATCCCAATGACTGTTCCCCCAGAAACTCATAATGCCCAACATGCTAATGAAAAACAAATTAGGAATTTTGCAGTGAATTTATGGGAGTTCACTTCTGTTCCAACTTTTAGAGAATTTGGCAGCGTTTATAAAGATGTTAAGTTAATCCATACAGTGTAAGGTTGACAAGATGGGAAACAAAAATTAGGTGTAACTTGTTAAAAAAAATAAAAAAAAAAAAAAGAAAGAAAAAATACATAAGAATCCAAATCACATTAAAGGAAATCCTTGAAAATTTTATCAAATTATTGAAAGAAAACCAACATGGTATATTCCATTTAAAGCTGTTTCAGGCTACCATTGCACAGCTCCTAACAAGATATGTATACTTTTCTCATTTTCTTCAGTTTACAAATTAGGTAATGGAGCTGCTTCTAATTTACATGAAGCTGACAAGATTTAAAGCTTTTGAATTTCATTTAGACTTCATTAAGCACCCAGAAGTTCAGGAATACTTGAGAGTAATTCAGCTGGACCTCAGGAAAGCCTATTTCTAATTATGTCAGTACTTGAAGTTGAATCAGATCTATAGAAAATAATCCCTTGTGGTATTTCAGTAATGCCTTCTGTTGCAAACTGAAGCTCAAATAAACTTACACACACATGGAAGTATGATAAATATGATATTTGAATTTGTTTAAATTCTGAAATTTTAGTCAAAATTTTGGTTAATATCTTCGGCAATTATCTCCAGGAAAGATAAAATTTTCTCTGAAATCTCTGTTGAATCTGGTTTATCTAACATAACTCAGTGACTGATGAAATCCTTTTGAGATATTTTCTGACAGCCCAATACCTTCAACAGTTCTGTATCTTAGATGACATAAAAACAAATATGAATAATTATATGAAATATTAAAATTACTGATTTAGAATATGCAGGATTCTAAAATTACTCTACTAATTCTCTTCAAACATTACCTATCTTAATTGGACAATCCCATCTTCAAACTATTGTTCTAATAATTTGCTCTTTATTGCTGCATTTCATCTGAGGATCGCTCAAACCAGAATTTTTCTGCTGACAAGAAAGCATTATTTGCTCTAAAGAGAGCAGAAACTTGAATAATTAAGATGGGAAACTTCTGCCACACATCACAAAGACATTGAAACAGGCATTAATATAAACTAATACCTTAAACACAGGTTACAGTTTATAAGAACTAGTAGTAATCTTCTGGAAGTTGAATGCAGTGCTGTATGGAGGGACTAAACCTAGGATGCAAGATATTCAGGAGATGCAGCAGGTATTTAAATGCCACCCCCCGTCTTTGTTATCAAAATGGGAAGGAAACCACAGTACTTCTCCAAACACGGGTCTGCAATGGAAGAAACAAGTTCAAAAAGGGACAGACACATGAAATAAATACTAGGTAGTTGCTTATAGCAAATTCACCAAAGCTATCCTTTAACTGAAAGTACTGCTGTAAATTGGAATTCAATGCATAAACGACATATAGGACTGAGTATTCTATTAAGAAAAGAAAGAAAGAAAAGAAAAAAAATTACTGCAGGTAGTGTTGAATGTGTCTTTTCCTAAGCAGTGTAATGTAGTTATTGGTGATATGTGAATCTCTGGTGATAAATTAGGAAAGCTGGAAGGAGAAGATTTTTTTATTTTCTTTTTAATTTCCTGGACAAGGTAACATGCAATCTGCAGGAGCCAAAAGTCACTATAATTAAATCTAATCTGCTTCTGTGCCAATGACCTAAACATAACATGTGTAATACTCCTAGATGATTAATATAGTTGCATCCATTATGTTTCTTAGCTCCTATTCAAATACCAATTGATGAAATGATTAGTAAGAGCACTTGATGAGTTTTAACGTAATGTATGAAGATGTGTTATTATGCATGAGATAAAAGACAGACTAAAATAAACAGTTCAAGTTTTATCCTATTAATTTAATGTAATACTATGTATGCAAAATATAGGGCAGTTCAGTAAATAAGTGTTATCTCCTTTTGCTGTTTTCTTTAGAGCCCCTTTTAAGAACATTTGGTCTTGTTGTACTGCTATATTGAAGGATGAAAGCTGTTTAGTTTCTGAAAGCCAAAAGTGCACGTTATGACTTTATAGCATTCCTCTATTTTTTCCCCATACAATCCATTTTCTACCTTCTCAGTTTTATTTTAGGATCTTATTACAATATCCTTGTCCTCCCTCTCTGACCCTTATACCAGTTTCCACAAATAAACCAGCTCTGGTGTATGTCTTCCCTGTATTATCTTCCTCACATCTAGAAAAGGTGCAACTACCATTTCTTTCCTGTCTGCAACAGGTTTCTTCATTTTCTTTTTTCACGTTAAAGGTTCTACATTCACATCCTAACAAGAGGACCCCCTAACCCCTTGCACCAGAGTTTCCATGCATCCGTCCTCCCTTCTCTCATCTCCCCATCATAAAAAGGACACATATTTAATAGCATTAGTTGTTAGCAACCTCCAAAGAGTTCTTTATAGGAACTGTACTATTAACTAGTAATCAATGGTCAATAATAAATATTTTTCAGAATCCTGACCATCTAGAACTCTAGCCAATCTCAATAAAAATATGAAATCTATATAACTCTCAGTCCTCAAAAGGACAAGAATGTTAGGCAGCAAGATGGAAGAACTTCTGTGATGGAGGAGGAAAAAGTAGTGTACGTAATAGCAGCAGGATGAAGATTTTCTCAGTAGAAATCAGTCTCGGGGTAAATGTGAGTTTGGAGACTAAAATGATTCCAGGTATTCCAGGTACATGAAGTTTCCTTGCAGCTAAATTGATCAAATTATTATTCATAGCCTCTGCCCGTTGGTTATAACTGCCATGACTATGAGATATTCTTATATTCTTACATTAGCATTTTATCTACTTACCTAAATATTTACCTAGCTATCCTGTTGATTCTTAGAAACTTGTGAAGCTTCTAATACAGCTGGTTTGTTTACAACTTCTTCTTCTATTATCTCCTGAATATTATTTGCAACCAACTGCAGTGCTTCTCAAAACCATTCCACAAAGCATTCCAGGGAAAAAAACATCTATACTTCAACTTGCATTGTTCTTCAAGTTTAATTGTTTTCATCCTTAAACTATAAAATCTCTAGAATACATACTTACAATGCCTCTAATTCTTGAGACTATGTTGTGTGTTCTGAACCCACAGTATGATACACAATTCAATATGTTTTGAAAAGAAGGCTCTCTTCTATCACTTTTGTGAAAGCACAGAAATCTTACTTACAGGGTGTTTTGGATCAGTCTCAGTTGAAAAATTGCTAGGATTGCTGTTAACAATTTCTAGTTCCAGAGTTTCATGTGTAGGATTGAAGAGAGGTATGTATATACGAGCCCATCTGGAAAAAATACATATATGCAATGAATATTAATTATAAAGCTTCTTCCATTGCATTTTATTATTCATCACTTGTTTTCTTTCTTGAAAAACTAGTACTTTTAAAAGAAGAATTTTGGTTTATTGCATTAGTATTTTTCCACTAGTAGGGACACATATTTAACAGCATTAATTCATATTATTAATACAGATTAATAACAATAAAAACTGGTAGCAATAACCATTCTAATACTCGGGTCATTCATAAGGGCAGAATTTGTCTTGCTGTACTTCAGTTGCCAGGAAGTTAGTTTAAGTTAGTTGGTTAAAAGGACTGTCTAGCTCCCTCGATACCCAACAAGGAGAAAAATATTTTCAGAGAGAATTTGTCTTAATGTAGATCACTAAGATCTGGAATCACTTTTCATGGTCTACAGGAGGAGCCTAGACTTAATGCCTTAAACTTGATGCCTAACTTTTAGGTAGGAGGATGTGGAAACGAATCCTAGTGTCTCTGATACCACAGCTTCACTTTTATTCCTAGGTTCCAATTTGCAGATTTATGTCTTGCCTTTCTTTCCTTACTTTCTGTAGATCTAACTTTGGAATAAAACATTTTAGTCAAATAGATAATTCAGAGTGCCAAGGCCAACAAAAAAATTTGGTTCCAAAAAGTAAAATAATTTTAAGTATGTCTTATTATTCCGTAGTCTATCCATGGACTCATAGTCTGCTTCAGGAAAAGCACTGGACAGAAACTAAAGGTAATCAGATAAATGCTATCTGTAACTCCTTTTAGTCTAAGCAATGGTTTACAGGAAAAGCTTGTAATTAAGTGGTGCTGCCAATAGCTTTTGATGTAGTGCCACTAGGCAACCATTCTTCTGGATCATCTTGTAACCCTGAGATCTCAAAACAAACTTAGTGTTCCACACCAACCGTTTCAGTGGAGGTTCTGCTTGCTTCCCTCCTCTTTCTTCCTCTGCATGGACTCAAAATCTGTTTCATTTTGTACAATTGTTGCATTGTTCATTATAGCATAATGGCAAATCATTATGTTGCACATGTAGATTATGTATTATAATGAGTATTGTGGCTGTCCCAGAAGAAAATTGGAGTATGCTGATTGCCTAAATGTTATGCTTTAAATCAGCTATTTTACAGACTGTCCTTCTTTATTTTCTAATTAAAGAATAAACACAAGATACCTTCAATAAGAAACACAATTTTCAAAAGAATTCATAAGACTCCCCAAAGTTCCTCTATTCTGATCAAAATAATATATTATTTGCCTTTAACAAAGATATATGACCATAAATCACAATCTCGTTATAACACCAAGGGACACAGAAAAGAGACTCAAGGTGAATCAGTGAAAACAGTAAATAAGAAAAGTCTGAAAAATGACATACATATATTGGTTCTGCTGTAATTTATCTACCTAATGGATATTCCCTCTAGTCAAAGTTGTGGCAGGTCAACTGCAAGATTGTTCCGCATATTTATCCTCTGGAAAAAATTAGTCAGTTAATCATAGCTAAATCAGTAAGGAGAAAGAAAATATAAAAAGCAACATTCAGAAGAGAATGTATTTCAGTCAAGCTTTATGACTGTAACTTCAGGCCCTAAAACTTGTGTGCAGGCAGGCTCCTTCCAACATATGCAGTGATATAAATCCCCAGCAGCTGAGTGGCAGACTTGGGTTTGGCTAACACTGTCAAAGCATTGTATCGCTGAGGTCTCAACAGCAGACAGCAGACAAATACCAGGAAACTTTCACACAAGAACTTCAGATTCACTTGATAATTCCCATTTTTCACATTTATCATCTCTAGCCTTTATTTTTTTGTCTTGCCTCTTTCATACATAATACTTTGTCAAAGCGAAAACTATGTTGGAATATCTGAAATTTCAGTAAGCCGCTATTTGACTGTTAGAGGTTCTTCAAGTGATCAAAATCCATTCAGAACCTCTGCCACTCCACACAGACTGACTACTGTGGTTATGCTAGAAAAAGTTGTTGCGTATGACAGTAAATCCAAGACCACTGTGAACATCATTCGACTGACTCATCCTCAATGACTCCACTGTGGAGCGCATAACCGGATGGATAAATGAAGATGGAGAATATCAAGGAAAAGGTTTCCTTGTTTAGAGGCATATGCTACAGGATGTGTTGAAGCTACCTTGACAGAAACAAAAAGCAGATCTGACTGTGATAAACCCAGAACGTTAGGGTGTCTGAAGAAAGATTAAAAGATAAACTGTTAGAATTTCTTTTCTCTTTCAAGAATTGGTTAGAAGTCGATTCTAAGTGTATCAATGGGTTCTTGGCTTCTAATCCAGTTCCAAGTGATAGTTCAAGGACATAATTTCTTAATTTTTTCAGAAGATAGCAAAAAGAATGCAGTGAGCATATAACAAAAAACATTATTCTCAGAAGGATATCATATATGATAATGCTTCTTCTGCATTCAAGGAAAAGGTGGTAGAATGGAAGTTAGTCTCCTAAAGAACTACAAAGCTTCACCAACCAGAAACGCTTCAAATTTCTTAAGACATTTACAGTCCACGTCTCTGGGAACGTAGCAAAGAAGCGCACCCATTCATAACAAAACAAAAAAAAAATTTGATACCTTTCTTAAACAGACAACACATAAATGTCTACCTGCATTGCCTTTACATATTCAGCATACATTAATGCAGCCAATTTACTTGGACTATCTCATCTTTTCAGCAGGTAGAGTAATTCTCAGTAATTTAACTGTAGCCTCAGTGCTGTCATCAATTGCCACTGTCCAAAATTTTGCACTTCAAGATGAGGACATTATGTTGATGACATAATAGAAATACATTTCTGGAAAAAGGAGAGCGTTGAAGGAAATAAATAATCAAAAAGCAGGAGACACTAAGAAACCAAGAATATGACAGATACTGCAAACAGAAAAGGAAGAAGTTTGTCAGGTTTTTTACGCTCTTTTATAATATATATATATAAAGATACATGAAAGAGACTACTGTTAATTTCTTGTTATACATTATTGTTGTTGCTGCTGTTGCCACTAATTAAACTTAGTACTTCTTTGTTGTTCCACCGCTATCTGCCCAGGGCAGATGCAGATGAGTTCATTTACATATGCATAGGAATTACAACATGCATCTACTTGTAAAGTGAAAAGAAATTTCATTTGAAAAAATAAAACATGGAATCCAATGAATTTGAGATGGTAGTTTTGAGAGGCAAGTGTTGTAGTTAACGGAGTTAATCCTTTCCAACATACGTTTTATTTGCAGTAGGAAAGCATGACTTGCCATTCTCGGCCAGATCACGTGTGCATGTAGTTCACAGGTAGTGAACGCTGGAGAAAATTCTGAATGCCAGATAGTGTGAATGAAAACTTCTAAAGTGATTTCTAACTCCTAACAGTGTCAGCCTATATGTATAGTACAGAAAAACTATGGTTTTACTTCAGTCAGCCCAGAATTTTAAAGTAAAAACCAGAAAAAGGACAGCCCTACCAATTTTCTTAGGAAAACATAGTAACAAAGGCTTTGCCAGTTAACTCTGGTCTGTGCATCATACATGAACAGCAGAATATATTCACTCACAGAAATTTAATCAGGTAAAATTTCATGTTGTACTAACAACATTTCTTGCTCAGTCTGTAACGTATATTAATTAGAGATTTAGTCTAAGATATACAGAAGTAAGTGGGATTTAGCATTCAGAAGAGCAGCGTGTCCACAGAACCTACTACTAAGCAGAGGTAAGAGGTGGAAGAGCACTACTGAAATTCCGGCATTCTTGAAAGTCTTATCCTAAAAGTTTTGATTTCTGTCTTGAAAGTGAGAACTGAAAATTATGCTATTGAAATGCAAGATGAAATTTTGTTGAAGGAAGACAAGAATTGGGTTCATTTCTCTGTCTGCTCTAAGTAGCTTATTTTCTTAACACTTGCAGTGTTCCAACCATGTCTAGCCCCGGGATCTGCCAGACAGAAGTTGTATTACTTTGCCATTTCTTGAGAGGTTAAAAGAAATTGATAACTGGTGTACAAGCATTTGTAAAGCAGGACTGTCAGATATATTCCTAGTTCCGAAAGAGAAAAGAAAGAGAAAATAAAACAAACCTACAGAACTCTGTATTATGGATCTTTATGATTACATTCTGCAGTATTTTCAGAGTGATTTCTATATAACGACTTCAGAGGAAGTCTACATATAGGCTACATTTCCATTTCAATTGTTTTTCTGCAAGGAGAATTTCACCTATCTACACATATATCTATGCAAATTATCTGCAAAGTACTATAGTACATATGCGGCACTATTCTGGCTTTTTGATGTAAATTCTTCATCTGTTTTCCATGATACTTCAAACCAGTGACAAGGTTCAGCACTATGAACTACATACTTACCTTCCAAGCTCACATTCTATTTCAGGTAGATTAGTTGGCAACGGTTTCTCTACAATCAACTTCAGTGCGTACCAAAACTCTCCAACCATATCTGACAGAAATATGACACTAAAAACAGATACATAAGCTCAGTATGACACAGCTTTTGTGCAGACAATTAAAAATGTACAGGTTAAAATTCAGAAAAAAACTAATGAGTTCAACACAGTGACTTCTTTAATTAGCTCCCAGTTTTCCCATAACACTTCTTGCTGGTATCTGAATTCAGCTACCAAAACTAATAATATTTACAATTACTGTTGCAACAAAATCACTTCATCTTTCTTAACTTTTAGCATAACAAGTTGTTTGTTGGGGTTTTGTTTGTTTGTTTGTTGGTTTGGTTTTGGCTTTTTTCAAAACTATAACTCAAAAGCATTTCAACTGCTAACTTGCAAGAGTAAGCTTTAATTTTGTTTCAATGTCACAGTATTTTCTTTTTAGCCATTTTGAACTAAAAGGACAAAGAAATAGAAATAGTATTCACTGATTTTAAAAAGGAAAATCTTTTCAATCTAGTGATGAAAACTGAGGAATAGATTTAGACACATTTATATGAGCATGACAAAGAGATATGCTTCAAAGGAATATTCAATATACTGTTTTGATATACAATCAAATGTTGTCATGACTGAAAATTGCTAGGTGAGGTATGTACAGCAGTATATTTCTGTGACAGACATTCTAACACACTCCTTTCCTATTGCAGATTTCTTTTTCTATTTCTTGTTTTTTTGAGGAGAAGAGTCATAATAACATTAAACCAAAACCCTGTCAGCATAGAAAAACTTACATGAAATGCACTGTGCAAACCCACGACCCACTAAGGACCAGTTGTTGCTCTAAATGATAGATAACCATGTTCCCTGACTTTACGGTTCCAGACTATCCTCTGTGCCAACAGAGCCTTTAAAGTGAGCATAAAACAGCTTAGGAAAGAATGATCCATTTGAAAAGGTACACCTGCCACAAACACTTTTATGACACTTCTTCCCAGCTGCTGCCATAGCAAAGGAAACAGAGCATGGCTTCAGAAAAAAAGATAACAGTGTGGATGTAATGTAGAAGTACCTCTGTCCAGCTGTAATTGTAGTCCTTGGGAGCTATTGCAATTTAAAGCAGCTATTAGCTTTCTAGTACAGTACTGCATAATTGTATTGAATATGTACAGGTGTGCTTTATGTCAGCTTTGCATATATTGCCCTAAGTCCCAGCCCACCAATCGGCTGAGCCCAAAATTTTGCCAGTTAAAACAAACCTTTATTTTATTATTTGGAAATTCTGCACTTGAAAAACACCAGAAATATTATCTGATATGAAAAAATGAGGTCTATTCTCATTTGCAGCTTCAGAATGCGTAATTTCTACAAATTCCCACAGAAAAAAATATTTACCGAACTGGTAACAATACTCATTTTTATAAAACAGTATTGCTTGAAAGTTGTATTCTACAACGACACCTGCCATTATTCGGGTCTTTGGAAAAGCAGTACAAGCAAACTGAACAAAACTTTGAAATACATGGATTTTGGCTTTGTAAATATTGGGTCTTTGAACATGTCATCTGTGTCTGCCCTCCTCATAAACCACCACCTCACCCTCCTCCCTATCCCCATATTTTTGCCAGTCAATTGATATAATTGAAAAACTGGGAATTGGTTTTCAATCAGCCCTTCAACTAAATAATGTTTTGCTAACCAAATTCCAGGAAAATAAGGTTTGCATTTCTGCACTCTTCAGTTACTTGCTGACTAGTTTAGCTGAAACTAAGACCAAGAGGTCATCTGTCTTTGTATTGCTAATTATCATACCTGCATGGTTTCGTTGGGATTTCCAATGTAATGAAAAATTTGTAATTTAAAACCTCTCCATATTCATTTAGTAGATCATAGTTAATTAATGGAAGATCCTGAAGCTAAATGGATTTATGTGAAGACTGTTAAAGGGTTCTTCACCTGGTTTTAGTTATGTTGTTATAGTTTTGTTCCTTCTCAGTAGAAAAAAAAGAAAACCTGTTACTCCCTTTATGGAACTTACAAACTTACAAAACTAACAATTCTTCTGAAGTTTTCAGAGGGGACTTCTAATATTAAGTAAGTTTCTAAAACATTGTTCACTGAATTCTAGTGAACTAGACTAACTAGGGGTTATTCTACTGCCTGTCAGTCAGGTTTTTCCCCTCAGAAGAAAGCTGCTGGTTGGGATACAATATATTTAAAGTTGTATATTTTTTAAATTCCATTTATTACCCATTATGTGGGGGTTTTTAGGGTGATATCTACATCAAGGGACCGAGGTTTCAATGAAAGCAGTTCAGTTATTAGTACAAGAGCCAGAACCACAAGTATCAAAACTCTGCAACTTACCTTTCATCTGAAGTGCCAACAACAGCTGGGGAAAACTTTAGTTGATATAAAAATGTTTGTTTGGGCCTAAGAGTGAAAGCCTTTTGTCCACAAAGCGATTGATTCTCCAGTACCACACTCAGCTGGAGAATTTTGTCTGCAGGATTAGTGATGGGAATACGAATTTCAACAGTATCCTAGAAAAAAAAAAAAACAAAACAAAACAAAAAATGAATTATGCGCCATTACACATAAAAAAAAAAAATAATCTTTCTCAAACAAGTGTAAGATGCTTACTTATGATTTACACGTATATGAACACAGGCTGCACCCTTCTTTAATGTGTGAGCTAACCCAAAAAAGAGAGGTTGCAGCAAGAGACATTTCAGCCAATCTTCAAATTGTAAACTCTTTAATTCCATAAATAAAGAAAAGTTCGACTTCCTGGCCAGTTCATATTCTAACAAGCTAGTTCACCTTCCAAGATATGGCCGGGGCTTGCCAAAATACACCTTACAGGCAGACCTGCTGTAGTCCTAACCAGGTAAAGCCTCCAAGCCATCTCCCAACAGCCAAGCACACAGTTGAAAATGTCCACTTTGCAAGTTGCCAAGAGATTCAGGCTGAATTCTGCACGATCTGTTCCTCTTAATTTTTAAGTTGCACCGTAATAATTGACATTAAAACAACACCACCACAACAAACATTTCCTCTCTCGTTCCTTTTCACCATTTCCCTTACTAATTGTCTCCAGACCTTTCTGTTTAAAGTCTATGAACACGTCAAGAAAAGACCATCTGGAAAACATGGTTACTATTAAAGATGCTATTAAATTCCAGTTACTATAATAAAAGGGAGCCATACTATGGCCTGATTAGATAAAGACGCATACTTTACACTTGGAACACCTTTAAGATGTGCAGGAATTGGGCAGAGGCAGTTCACTCTGCACATTGCGCTCTCGAGCAGCCCTTGAAACACTGCTATATTTCAGCAGTGTTCCAGTGACCCCCTTCTTTGCTATAAGGTTAAAAATTGTGTAAATCCATCTTAGGTACCCTATGTGTGTAAACATCAATACACTTTATGAAATGAAACACTTTAAACAGACAGGAAGGAATATATTAATGAAGGAAGTCCACTGTCACAATCCAGGATGCATACCTGCAGTTTAAAATACATATGTTCTATTCATATATGTTCATCTATACAAACTATGCAAAATCCAAAACCAAATATATGTATTTATTTGTCTGTATCTATATTTCTCTCTAGCCCTATTTTGATCTCTTTCCTTTGCCCTAACCAAGCATTTTATTTCAAAATGCAGGTGTCTGGGTTTTTTAACATATGGCGATTTGGCTCTTACAGTAAAATTTTGCCATAAACTTTTTTGTAAAAGTAAATAATTTAAATTGCAATATGAAAGGAGAAAAAGATAAAATATCTATTAAAATTAATAAAACACTAAAAACTGAACATGAAATACTTTACAATCCCACAAACAGCTGCCTCACTCTGCTTTGAGTCTGCCTATGATTCGCTAAATTTCTATATATTTACATTTATAGAAAATGACTATTGGAACACACATAAAACACATTTAACGTTCTACAGATGGCAAGATTACACCAACAATTTAAATCATTCAAGTGCCTTGCATCAGTAAGATGGGATTTAAATTTGCCATAAAATATTTTAAAGCTCAGATTAATAGTTTTTACTGGTGTAAACAAATTTCTAAATCTATCTACCATTTTATTGCTAAAGGCTTCATAACAACTATATAGTAAAATATCTACATGCTGTGTTGAAGAAATACTTTTACAGTAAAAAGACTTACTGCTTATTTAGGAAAAAAGGAGCAACTATCAAAGAAACCTTTGTAACCTTGTACACAAAAGAGATTCTATATTGCCAAAGTTAGCTTAATGTAAAACAGTGTTCTCTTGCCACTATAAAATTAATGCCTAGGATTATGTATTTCCTTGGAATTTCCCAGGAAATTTCCTTGGAATTACTATAAATGTTTCAAAGATCTGCTACTTCATGGATAGTAATAAGAGCAGATGTATATTTATCAACAGAATGTATATATAGTGTACATTTCTAGGCCTTGATGGATTGTTGTGGAGGCATAGTACTAGGATAAATAACAAAATGCCCACACAATTGCCAAGAGTATTATTTTTCCTGAAAGTACCATTTTATCAGAAAGAATGCAAAGGAGTAACATCATAAGCAAGTTCCAAATGCATTTATAGTCATTAATTTAGATCCACATTTCAGTGTTGTGTTTTTTATAAACATTTTGACAGAGGAAAAATACAGAAGTTGAAAACAGAAGAGAATTAATCTCATTCCTCAAACAACTTCTTGTATCAAGACTGCCAGTGCCCAAGACAGAGCCATCCTGGTGCAATTCGTCATGTTTTTATTCCTTTAGAACTTGCTGTGATCCACTTCCTGTCCAGTGCAGGTCATTTAAAACAATCTAACATAAGGTAAAATAAAATAAAAGGAAATGTTAATATGAGATAACATTAAATTCTCAGTGGAACTTGAAAAAACAATTGACTGGTTACACTTTATCTTACACTAATAGCCTGAGCTTATGTACAGGTGTAATATTCCATTAAGATTTTGCTTTAAAAGATGCTCACCATCATCAATTGATCTTTTGTGATATTATACCTGTTTGCTGAAATATTTCCCTGACATATTTTATACCAAAGATTTTCTCATCATCCCATTCTCTACATCCTTCTTTTAGCAACTAAACCTAAAGGATTTAAGTCCATAATATGTAATTTTACATTTTATTAATGTATACACGGCGCTGAACTACCAACTCATCATCCTCTAACTTCAACAAGGTAGCTTATAGGAAGATGGACACATTCTAAAATTACTGTGCATAACACTCCTCTGTGTTCAAACTTCTGTAATACTCCTATTTTAACCATCATCAGGTGTCTATAAAAGCACTAGCTGGCCAAAGTTTCTGAGACTAACTACACTTCTTAATGCTTTAGAACAATTGTTTTCAATTAAATCCAGTTTCATTAAGGAGATGACATTCACTCTACATTTGTTTGCAGCTTTTCCAGTCCATAGACCTCGAGGAGAAAGCATTTGTACTTGTTTCCACGTTTGCCAGGCTGTTGCGACAGAAGCAAATTGTCAAGTCAGGTAAGTGGTAAGAAAGTTATTTTGACAGGCCTTGTGAGATAATGCAGCAGGAGTTCTTCCCTTTGTAGGTCCTTGTCCAAATCATTGTTCTTCTAGACTGGCACGTACCTCCTTTCTCCGTGCCACACCTGATGACAAGCAGGAATGTTGCTTACTCAGAGAGTGACCTTGCAATGGTGGCAATATTTTGGAAAAAATAGATCTTGGCCTTCTATCTTCCGTAGGCTCAAAATGATCGGAGCTTTCAGCGTCACCATCAGTGTGTCTGTATGTCAGTAGCAGGAGTTGAGCTAGAGTCTCCTGTTGTATCCTCAGGATTATTCCTTTCTCTTTCTTGGAACAAAAGAGGCTCAGGTGAGCTGGTCAGCAGAGTTGATGACAGAGTTTCAGGGCCACACTGAACATAGTTCAGCCCAGTTTGGTCAAGTTACTTCTAGAAATCAGAGCTGGCTCTTGAACTGCTTGAGGCAACGTGCCTCCAACACGCACCGCACCTCACCACCTCTCCTCTCCACGTTACACTTCTAACCCAGCCCCACATGCGCACACTCAGCTGGGCCTTACTCGCATTGATCATTCAGACACATGGAAGTGGGTCTTGAGGGAGTGAGTCCTTCCATCTTCTTAGTCACTCGAAAGTTAATGGAGCAGATCTTTGTGAAGTGAACCACCTCCCTCACCATACAAGCCCTTTCCCCCCTCCCTCTGTCATGTAAACTAATTGCCAAGATAACCCTCTCCTTTCCATGTAGGGTTATGATGACAGAGAATCACAGTGGTATCTTGATACCGTATTTTCCCATTTTACTTGGTATATTTTTGCCTTACAAAATATCAGCTTGCAAAAAGGCACTAACTCTTCACCAACACTTAAGTCTTTATCAGAACAGCAAATTGAACTAATTGAAATCTAGGACTAAACACCTTAAGCAAATTATATACTTTTAAAAGTTGCTTAGTAAGCAATCCATTCTTGCCACTATTACAGTACAAGAAACTAGCCAGAAGAAAAAAATGTGCACAGGACATATAATATCAGAGGCTAATAATACAATGAGTTTCAGGTGTAAATTTACATACAGAAATCACACTGAATTGAATTTCTTCTAGCTGAAATGTGCGTTAGTGCCTTAGTAATAATGCCCTAAAACAGTAGATGTTTTGCAATAGATGATTGCTAAAAACGTCTTTCTGAAATTGAAGGAAAGGAGGGGACCGCAAAAACATTCTGTTCTGTGACTGAAGCTATCTAGGATGTCCTTAGCTCCACCAAAAGAAATCATGCACATTGAGAAACCCACACCAAAGTGGTATTACAATAATTTTTAATGCATATAGGAAAACCTAATGAACTAAATAATGTACACATATTTGGACTTCCATGCACCCCAGTTTTGTCCATCTGTATACTGTTTCTGGTTTGGTATAGATAGATAGAAGAAGTTGGAGCAAAGATAAGTTGAATTACAAGAGAAATGCTATGTTAAGATAGTTATAAACAACATGCCTGACAAGGGGATACAGACTGACTCAAAGTCAAATTAATATCCCAAATTCCCATAATTGAGGAAGTAGTAACTATGCTTACATCTTAATGAATATTCCTTTGCATTTGAAATCAAGGCCAGCTCTGAGTCCATGTAGACTGAAGCTCAATAATATCCACATGAGACCACAGGCAGATTTCGTTTTCAGATCCAGCAGTGTGAGATGAAGAAATTATCAATTACAGCTACTTTTCACCAACCTCTGTAATGAAGGTTGGCACTTCCAATGATCAGCTCAGTTGCCTAAGCCACTATGTACAGTAACCTGGCTTATCAAAGCTGAATCAGGTTGGAGATTCTAAAAAAATATAAGATACTAAAAAAATGTAAGAGTAGGTTAATCTTTTTCATTACCATAGCCAATCTGGAAGGAGATATTTGCCACTGCATTAATGTAACAAAGGATTGAATAAATCTTCAGAGGATTTTACAGGAAAAATAATTTACATCTACTTTGTCAACAACATTTTTGGAAAGCATGACTCAGCAACTGACAGATTTCAATACAGCTTCTATTCATCATTCTTATAGGTCACTTTGCTGTGCAGATACATGTAATATATGAGGTGCCAATGATGGAAACCATAGTTTGAATCAAATCAATAGAGGTATTTACAGTCCTTGTTCAACAGGGCTACTTTGGATGACTGACACTTCAGTACATCCAGGCTGTATCTCTCAAAAAGAGACATTTCTCTTTTTTTCAGAATGCCCCATCTCCTTCACAGACTGTCATATCCACAATGCCAGAACAAAATACTTAAGGTCAGTATCACTCAATAAAAGCACTGGAAAGTGCAACATTTCTAAGTTAGAAATGTACTGGTCTTGGATAATGAAGTCAAGAGAGCTATCAGTTACTACTGCATTCTCAGAGAGTCAGTTATGTCTCATGGAAAGGTAATATGCAATTCTTCTTCAAGCATGTCATGACTCAGAGATACTTGCCCAAAATGAGCCTCAGAATAGCGACAATCACCATTTGTAACCAGTCCTTTCTTTCAGGGAATTCAAGGAGATGTAAAATTTAGGACACTTTCCGTTTCGAAATAGCTTCTGATGTACAGGTAGATGATTAGCAAAACCTGTCTTTTTCAATAATTTCTCTCTGATCTAGACTAAATCTTACCCACAGAGATCTTTGTGAATGTCGGTCAGGTTAAGTGTTTGAGTAAATCTTTGTCACTCTCTTATTTACCAAAAAAGGGCACTATTATCCCTGGACTTTGAATGGATACAGAACTACAAAGTTTAGTTCCTGAGCTAATTGTATTAACCCATATAATGCTATAACAAACAGTTAGCTGCAGTTATTTTGTGCTGGTCTCGCTGATTTGTTTTCAAGCATTATATGAAGTTACAATAGTGCCATAAATTCATAATTCCAATAGATTAGAACAGACTTTGGAAGGCTTGGTGAGTGCTGATGATTTCTGCATATTCATAATGAAGTCAGCGACTCAAACAACAGAATTACTTCCAGGAACTTATTCTAAAAGCATTTAATTTACCCTATTAGGCATTGAAACTGATATTTGCACCATGGGCATACTGTCCTGGATTGAAAATTTGATGTGGTGAGGTTAGAAAGCTTCCTCTGGCATGAAACTACAAACACGACAAAGACTACATCAGTGGAATGCTGAGGTATCAGCTCGCTCAGAACAGATCAGGAAAAGGCAGTGACCAGCACTGCCTGTGTTCCAGTGCTTCAAGACTTTCAGAAATACTTGGTAAAAATAAACTTACAATCACCTATCAGAACCTAACAGTACTATGGTAGAATAGCAGTAACGACTAATTATTACAATGCTTCCATCAACTTTAATGACTCCTGCTACCCATGTGGAAGCAAATATTCTACTATGTGCCTATACTCCCAGCTCGTGCTGGTATGAGCTAACTAAAAGCACTTCTTTACTTTTTAAAACTAGTTACCAAGTTTGATAGTATTTCATTTTATTGAATTGTTATGACCATACTAATGAGATAATTTACATCTCAGCTACAGCACCTACCATCAAGTTACTCAATCAGCAGAGGTAAAACGCTAATTAATTTGACTGCCTTAGATCTTGCACCTATTGTAACTCTCTTATTCTGTAGGTCTAAAAAGAGATTTTAAAGGAGGCATGTTTCCTTGTAATTTGAAAGACTGATACCATAATTATCACTGGCACAAAACATACAGAGGTAGAGATAATTCTAGAACAAAACTGAAATTGTTAGGGTTTGTACTGAGAATAGCTTTTTCTTCTGAATTTTCCAAGAGTAGAAAATTACAAATAAGTTCATATTGACAGGTAAAATGCCTCAGCTAAAAACCTTCCTCTCCCAAATCCTAGACACTTGGTTTTTTAAATCCAACTTTTATTTTTGGCACATCTCTGCAGTCTCAGGAGCCAGAGAGTATAAGTAGTATAATGCAAAGGGACTTTCTTAAATGTTCATAGCTTTTCTGAAAAACAGAAATATATATAAATCTGAAGGAGTAATCTCTGTAAGAGTTATCTAGTTCTATGCCTTATTATGACTTAAAAGATCAGATAAACTTTAAAAAGAAAACATCCTCATTGTTAGTTGTTGCTCCAAGCAAAGTTAACTTTTAAGTCCTTGAAGTTTGCTCACACATTACTGTCTCACATAGAACAACAAATGCTGCATTATTAATTTTGTCTTCCATACGTGACATACTAGAGGTATCTGTATTACCAATCTGTCCCACACATTCCCCTAGTCTTTACTCTAAAAAAGTAATGCAAATTCACTATATCACAAGCAATGTTTTTTAATAGTATTAACATCAAAATATATATTATTATTGACCGATACCTGTTACGAGAACCTCTGAAAGAGCTAAAATTAGAGCAGTCAGAACCAAGGGCCACCCTTGCACGTCTCTGAGTCTCTCTATGCAGCCCGACTAGTTCTGCTGTCACCCAGAAAGCAGCCTCTCCCTCCATATGGGGTGGTATGGGAAAGATGTGGGAAAAAAGTGTCTATTAGAGAACTGTGGATTATAAGTAAGAATATAAAGCCCTTTAAATACTGATGTCCCCATATTCCTGTGTGCTCAGTTTTGAGTCCCTGGCAGATCATCTTGTGAGGGAAAGGACTGCTATTACAATCACCTCAAATATACTTTTTTTGGCATATCCACGTATCTGGACATGAGCCATTATTTCATCCTATATCTTTTATAGAGAAAAAGGTATCCTGCTGCGATTTCAATTTTAAATCTTGGGTAAATATTAATGAAGTGTTTCTCAATTGTTACATTCATCCTACAGTCACCATCTGCTGTGGATGGATCACCCAGAACAGACTGCTGCATTCATTTTTCTAGAGACTGCCAAAAAAAAAAGAGGTTTGAAGGCTGGAAAGAGCTGGAACCAGTAATGGAAACACCCTGCCTATTCTTAGATCTGCATGTAAACTTCTTGCTAAGTGTGAAGACTGTGACAGTGATCTTTTAAAATCACTGCTGAAGAGTGCAGAAGCAATGCATTAGTGGCACAGATCTGGGAGCCATTACAAGTGGCAACAGTGGCACAAGTTTCAACCCAGCAAGAACAGCTCTGGTGGAACCGGGGGCGGGCAGCATATGTTTCAGAGTTGCATTACCAACTTTTGAGTACTCATGAGGCTCTCAGGGACTTAGAGGAAGAGAAAGATTTGGCAGAGGATAGACAAAACGATTGTCTCCGCACTTATGTGGAAACCAAACTCAATCCCTTCCAGGCATTTGGTTTTATTAAAGCAGAAACTAATAATTCACTGTTCAAAACAGACCTTCTCCTCTGGCTTACCTCCTGCTGTACAGAATCTGCTTGGAGCTCACATATTAGATACTTCCTCTCAAGACAGCCAATACTATTTTTCAAATATATGGATGGATCAGAAAGTCTCTTGACTCAGTGAACCAGCAATATACACTTAGAATTTTCTCCATGAAACAGACAACTGCTAAGGAGTAAGTGTGCTCAAAGCAACAACTGCCAGCCTTTTAGACATTTTACATAAAAACTTAAGAATCGCCTTACTTCTTGACCACTACATACAACCTGAATAAATCTGTTAGATGATTTGCAAGACAAAGTAACTGTTACAGTCCATTTTTCTAAAAAATCTGAGATAATGAACCTGAATTTACCAGTCTAAATTCAGCCTCTGTACTACTGTTCCCCATTCGGAAATCCACAGTAAACACCAAAGTAAATACACTAACCAAAAAATAATTTTTTAAAATTGTAAATTGTTACAATGTTGCCAATGGCTGAAGATACTTAATAATTATCAATTGGCAAAATTAAAAAATATGGTTGTTTTCTCTGCATTTAGAACTAAAAATACCTGCAAATATACAAACAACTCATAATAACTGAAAGTGTTATTTAATTAATGAATAGTGAATATTCATGAACAAATTGTAATTTAGCTTTTGAAAGCATCCTGATTTCTCAGATTGTTCCTTTGAACTGTTAAAATTCTTTGTAAAGTATCCTTTCTAAATCCCAGAGAAATATATAAATGAATAATTACTGATTACACATTCACTATCTCTTTCCATGTGAAATGAGTAGTGCTAATTTTTACTCCACATTTCTCTCAAATAACTTGAGCTGGAATTTGTTCAATAGAAATATCTGCTGCAGGGAACAAACTGTATGACCTTTTGCTGCTTTCACACGAATAGTTCTGGAGATTAAACCAATGTAGTCTCTATGCTCACTGAGACTTTACCTTCTCTTTAGTCTTCTAAGATTTCAGTTGCAACAATTTTCATATACCTTTATACAAGGAATTGAAATCAAGCAGCAAATTCATTTTAAAAAGGCTGAAGAACAGTCCTCAGACAGTAACAGACACTGGTCCCTCCTTTCTAGGGAGGATGATGATTAAGCAAGTGCCAGAGATATGTCCATATAGTCACAATTACACAGTCATTCCTTACTCTGATTCAAATAGAAAAGGAAAGATCTGGATTCCTTTTTCAATAGGCCAAACCATCTAAAATATGTAGGGTTTTAGCCTAAAGTAAAAATGTCAACTAAAATTGTGTAACTTAAAGCAAGTAATTCCTGAGTTAACAGCCTTTTACAAACTTCAGCACAGCATCCGTTTGCAAATCAAATCCCTAATCAACTAGTTTTATATACTTACTTGAAGTTCCTGATTCAGATGTTGTTTGAAAATATTTGTGTGGATACACTTGTTGCTTGTTGTAATGATGCCATTTAATTATCATTTGCTGCTTCAGAAGCTGTTCATACTATCCATAGAAAACCATCAGAAATGAACAGCTAACTGCTTCAACCCATGTTCTAGAGATGCACAACTATAAAACAGTATTTGAATTTCACTCCAGCATTTTTAAATAGTATTCTGATCACAGGAACACAGAAATACTATTTTGGAGAAGCAGGGATATTGCTACATTTTGTGAGAGCAGTAGTACCCCTGCCAAATTAGTCTTAAGTAAAAGATACAGCTTCCTGTTATATAGATGGACAAACTTCATAGGAATGGAATGAATATTTAATAAAGATCCCTTCTTCCTTTTTCTTCATATTACACAAGGAAGCAGTGAGTTCTCACTACTCACTAATTCACATTAATCACTGAGGGGAAAACCAGTGGCAGTACCACCAATTTTCTTGGCAACCCAGAAAAATGGCAGGACAGGTTTAAAGGTTATACTTCTGCAGAAAAATTCACAAATCATCACTTTTAAGAGCCTCCAAACATAGTCTGAAAATTTATACATAACTACATTTTTTGGAGAAATTCTCACTGTTCTTTTTCAGGCTCCTCTCATTGTTATTAAAAAGAAAACCAAACCAAAAAAAACCCAGCCCTACGGAGTGTATAAACAACCATGTTTGCCTTGAGCTAAAAAGCTAGCACAAGTTCTACTGATTAGAAAGACAATCATTACAGAGCTATATCCAGGGAACAGAGTTCAAACATTAAGTTTTCCTTTCAGTGATGTTACTTTAATACCTAATTCACTAAGCTATACACTCTGTGCTCCAGATACCAGCTGTGAGCAAATTTTTTAAAAAGAACTTTTTCTCTGGACTTGCTGTGTTTAATAGTTGAGCAAAAAACCTCTTGTTTTGATTCATAAGCCACAGGGCTAGGCACAGCAGTTATGGACTAAGTGACATAGTAGTTTAATTATACAAGGCTACTCTCTTCACTTCACAGTTATTTTTCATATATATGACCACTCATCTAGCATAGATGAAACACCCTTCTAATTACTTGGTTTAGATCTAACCTCACATTTTTGTTCAATGGCAGTTTGTGACAGCTCAGCTGTCATTTTGTGATCTACATTAGCTCCCTGCTGTTGTATCACAGAACTGATTCATGCATCTGTAGGGAAGAGAGGAGGGGATTAGCAGCTGCTATATATTTATCAAAGATTTTCACTCACATTCTAGTATTTCTAATAATTTACCCTCGTGTTGACAACGCCTTAATTTTTTTTTTTTTTTAATGGGCTATACAAATATGTTCTGGTCTGAATTATTTGCCAAACTGCTTTTAGAGTGATTAATAATTACCACCTTCCCAAATTTGTTTTTCTTCCACAAACCATGTAGCCATGATTCTTTTACAGAATGTTACTTTTTATGCTACCAATGGTTACAAAAGTATATTCTAAAAATTGGTCTTAGGGCATGATTCATAACTTTAGGTTACTCAATTTCTGAGAACATGATCCAAGTACCAGCCATGTATAACAACATTCAGATTGCAGTTTAGCTTGGATTTATGAAAAATGAAAGCACCACAGCTATGAAAACAGTGTGTCACTGTCTTCAACTGCAAAGTTACATAATTACAAAATATTCTTAGTTATATGCTTTATACTTTTAATTAAATAAATAAAGGAGACACTGACACATAATTTAAATTCTCAGTTGGATCTACTTTAACACTGGTTGTATTTGTAACAAGCTTTCTACGGTATACTTGTCTATTGACATAATGCAGTTCCCACACAATGCAAACTCCTGTTAGAATAAACAGGACGCAGTCTTTTTTGACAGGAAGAGTTACAAAGATTTGGGTGCTATGATCTATCTATATTAGCATGTAGTGGGACACAAAAGGACTAGACATGTGGAGCAGAACAGCTGGCGGTGAGGACTCAGCATCCACACAGTACGAGTGCCCATGAATGTTTTGCTTATGAGTAGTTCTATTTCGCTCCCATTAACTTAAAAAACGATTAGTGGTTGAAGAACATTAGATGAGCACCCGGAAAATATCCTCCAGTCAAGTTACACCCAAAAAAGATGCATTTCCTGCATTCTAGGACAGCTGTGTGATATAAATGAAAGTGCAGTAAGTGGGGATGATCAGGAGGGACACCCAAAAAACACACTGTTGTTGTGAACTGAAAGGCTAATACAAATGCATCTTTCCTTCTGGGTTCCCGTCAAGTAATTAAACAAAACCAGTAGAGATGCCAGGGAAGAGGCACGATCTAGAGAAAATTAAGACATCTTTTGTGCAATCCCTTATCGTTGTGCCCCTCTGTAAAACAGTTATGGATTTAAAACAGACTGACATCTCCCACAGATAGCTTCTACCTCTACAGTCCCCAAAGCATGATTCCCAAGTGCTAAAGATCTGCCATGATTTTTGAGAGGAGCCATTCCTTGAACCAATATATCCTACGAGAAGAAAAACATCACTGAGTTGGCAAAGGTGCTACTTCTGATCTACAGCTTATAAATCCATTAGAAGGCAAAATCATTTCTGGAGCTGGGTGAGAAAAGTTTGAGGAGTAGACCCAGCAGAAGGACTAGTACGAATCCCATGCTACTATCCATCCTTCCTTCTCAGTCTACCATCTAAAGAAGAGAGTAGGATTTGGGGAAGGGAAAAGAATGTCCAAAGGATGGCTCCTCCTCTCTTTATACAGTAGGCTACATTGGGATAAGGTCAATCCAGTTCCGAACTGAACTGTTCCTTATCTGCTTTCTGACTTGCCCTTCCAGATCCAGCTGATAACAGCCTGCTGCTTCTCGCTGCCTCTTAAGAGTTGCAGAACTCAGCTATGGACAAGTGAACAGCATTCTTGTGATCAACAGAAATGATAGTTCCACATGCTAAATCACATATCTTTCGTGTAATCATACATGAGAAAAAAGACACAGCCTGATTTTTAGAATTCATAATGAATTTGAAAGGCTGTCAGCTACTGATGAACAAGAGCCTGATTTAGCCTCTGCTATCCAGAAGTCACTAACAGAGTAAAACCCACAGAACTATTGAAATATACTTTAGAATTGTTTTTAAAGTAAAATGTACATTTGAAAGTACACTTCTGCAACCTGTACCATCTCTACTGTGGCAGGTTTCTTTCCTTTGCCTTTGAGATTCATTAGACTGCCACAGGCTGGTCTGGACAAGACAAAATGAAATAAAAATACATTAATGCTTTCACAAAAGAAAAAGGAAGAAATTCCTGGGTAGACAACGATCACACTTACTCCCTTTTTCCATGAACTAGCTTTTAGCTGATCTCTTTTAGTAGAGTTGATGATCTTTGTCAGGATGACATGCAACCTGAAATTTGCATTGGTGGAGGGGGAGGCCAAAGCTGACAAGTCTCCAACATTAATCTCCCTAACACCATGCAGAACAAAACAGAA
Source organism: Haliaeetus leucocephalus (assembly GCF_000737465.1). NCBI lineage: Eukaryota > Metazoa > Chordata > Aves > Accipitriformes > Accipitridae > Haliaeetus > Haliaeetus leucocephalus. The sequence goes on from NW_010972753.1 coordinate 7,454,010, forward strand.
CTTTGAAGGATTTTTCAAAACAATAGAATAGGTAATGAGGCCTCAGAAATCCAAAATTTCCTTACTGGAATTATTTCCAGCACAGTGCTATGGAAATGCTTATATAAGTAGCACAACTGATGGTTTTTAATGACTGTGGGGAAATGTTCTCTACAGGCCAGCAGGGCCAATTGCTGGAATTGCTTCTCAGGGGGACTGAAAAGCAAAGGACAACGACAAAAGACACATGTACTTAGAATTTAGATTGATTCCTTTCATTATGACAGCTGGCAAAAAATAGAGTTTGACGCTGGGTAGTGACCAATGAAGTTGTAAGGAAAGGTTGGAGGTGTTCGTTATAAGCAGCGATAGGATTGACTGGGTTATTTCAGTATTAACAATACTTGATAATATCCCTCCTCTGAAAAATAGGCTTATCATCTAAGCACTCATAAGGGTTCCCCTGTTTACCAACAATCAAGGCAGGCAGGAATCCTTCAGAGCTGGAATGCATCCTTACAACCTTTCCAGGCTTCACCAATTGATCTAATTTCTATTAATATACATAGGGCTTAGAAAATAAACCTGCGTCTGGCTAATCCCCCTCCATTTCAGTAAGGTTCTTCTCATTTCTGGAATGGTGATGAGTGGATTTCAGAGTGTTCTGCGCCTGGATTAGAAAAAATACCCAGATCAGCAAGCTATTGGTTTACTACATGAATCATTGCAACTCCTTATAATCTGGTTGATGTGTTCACTGAATGAGTATATTGTCTTGTTTCTCTTAGAGAAGTAATATACAGTTGTAGTCAAAACATTTGGTATTCAGGCAAAATAAAAAATTACCACTATTGTCAGAAGACACAAACTGTACACGGTTGACAGTACAATGAGATTTGTCACAAGTACTCAATATAAAAGCAGGAAGAGAAGGTATTTTCATTTACTAGAAGGCTGCAAAATATGCTTAACTGGTTATCATGTATTTCTTAAAGACCCCTTAGTAAATGTAGTATATCAGGAATCTTGATTAATCCATCTATTTAATCAGAATATAACGATATAGACACATTCTTGACTAGAGGACTAGTTCGTCTTCTTAAGATTTTTGAGCTATTCTGTAGACATTCTCAAGTGTATGATACATATATAAAAACTGAATCACTCAAAGAAAATGCAATCTGTATTTAAACTACATACTAGTCCATTGAAAAAATCTAGCTTCTTGAAGATTCAGGGTCTAACCCCTAGCCTCTTCACAGTTCTGCATGTGAAACTCTTACCACTATTATGTACAATGTATAAAGATCTATGTTTCATGCAAATAAGCCAATGTATCGGTCTTTTCTACAGTTGCATACATGTTTATAATAATTAATTAGTGTTTTAAGAATTCAGAGATGAACCCCTAATTATTTAGAAGACATAGTCAAGGTGATCTGAACACACAAAAGATGGAGACTACATATAGGAAAATTAAAGTACCGTTGTTCCACGAAATGAAACTTAGCTAAGCCAGATCCTCCTATGAGTTCAGGATCTCACTCGCTCCTTAGTCTCACTGTCCTCCTTTTAACAGTTGGAATAAATTTAGAAATAGGAGGGGGATCTACCTATAAGAACTAAATCCTTCTCACACTGTATTTCACCCTACCAGCCTAGGAGCCACCCTTAGGTTTGGAGAGAGATAATTCAGAACGGATATATAGAAGTCTACAAAATCATGAGTAGCATGAAGAGACTGGATAGGGTTAACTGTCCACTGACTCCTGTAAAAACCCTTAAAAGTTGTGAAAGTACCATACTATATATGTACATACTCTTGCTTTTTCCCTTGACACTTCCGAACACCTCTGGAGACAAGTCCAGGGTCCATACCATTATTATGTCTGTGGAGGGCATTCTAGTGGCCCCATGGACAACAAAAAAATTAACCCTAAAAATTAACCCAATTTAGATAGATGTGTTTCAAATTAGAGGAATTATTGGGTTTCTATGTTAAAAAAATAGGAAAGTTATCTTTTAAAATGAAAAAGCCACTTCCTTCAATTTATGGGTCAAATTCTGAGGTCTTTACTGAAATGTTTATTCATCTATTTCCCAGAAACCCATACTATCTACTGAAAAGTAAGGACTACAATAGGCTTTGAATCTAAACTTCCAGTTAGACTAAATTTCTCATTTTAATGGAGCTACATCTGGGACAAGATGGAAGCAAAACTTACTATTTACAGCTGGATGAACCAGTCTAAAAGTTATCTTCTTATTGTAATTTACAGTGATTCTGCTGCCAGCAAGCATGGATAACAGATGAAAAGATTAATTATAAGGAATCATCATCTTTTATTTATTGGAATTACCATTCTACTACTCTATTTCTAAATGCATTTAGTAGACATTCTACTTGATCCAGAAAATCTATCCTTAGCACAGATTATTGCCTTTGTATATTTTAATATAAATTAATATATACATGTGTGTGTATATATATATAAAATACATATATAACATTAAGAAAGGCAAAAAAGGGTGTAATTCTCCATATTTTCCCTACTTTTTTGGCTGTTATTGGAGGGAGGAAAAGAAAAGTAGGTTTCCCTTGAAGAGGCAGCAAATTTCTGCCTACTGAAAAATGACATTTTCAGCCATCCAGAGAACCCCTTTCAAGCATTCTATTCAAACAAGGACATTTCTTTTACTGATATACAGTGATTAAACTAATTGAAATTAGATTAGAGCTTAAAAATAATGACTTTTTTAATATGACACACTTATTCAGTATTTTTATTTCCATTAAATAGCCTAATCATAATCTGGTTTATTAGCAAAATATAAGCTTAAATGCCTTCAGCCATGAAAAGCCAAAAGAGTTTTACCAAAACTTGAATAGCATAAAACTGGGTTTGAACCATTTAACTATTCAACCTCCACTTTGAATTTTAGGTTGAGAGAAAGAACACATCCAAAAGTGATATATAGTGAGATTGGTCTCATCAATGTAAAAATGCAAATTTATTGTATTTTATTAAAAATGTGAGTTAAACCAATTTATCTCTAAGCATTTCAGATACCTTTTCATACCTGCAGATACCTTTTCAGACTGAAATTTTGCACATTAAGGGTGGTAAGACAGAGAATTAACAATTCAAACCAAAGATAAACGTAACTGGAAAATCCTGTGTTGTTCCAATTCAAGATCGTGAATCTAGTCAGAATTATGTATTATAAGAAAGACAGATGAAAACACATGCAATACTACCTAGGGCAGAGAATCCTGAGCAAATTAGAAGGCGACGGTGACACTATGCCTTGGTAAAGTCGTGTAAGTTCTGGGGCAGCAGTACAGACAGAAGTGTGGTATTTCCTTTTAGCTGATTTTGTGCACTGAAAGCAAAAAAGATCAACTCTGTCCTAGACCTTAGCTACAGTCAATTGCATGGTGCTGCCAGGTAGACCTACTTGTTTCTTCAAAATATTCTTCACTTTTCAACAGAGGATTCCTTTTGCAACATCAGTTGAAGGCCACTGCCTCAGGCCATCCGTAAGGGTCAGAAAATCTACAAACTCAGTTTGAGTTCTGACGCACATGTCTTGCCACCCTTTTCATACGGTGTGACCTATCATCCTGTCACAGGCATCACATTTCAAACTGGCGGTCATTTATGAAGTACAAAAGGCTGAGTTAGCCTAAAGCATTTCCAAACCTCAAACACGAAACTGGAATCTGCAAGCAAATATACGCATCAAAGTCTCGTTAATGTCTCTAGGACTCGTGGCACCCAGGTGACATATGCCAGGATGATCCCACACTGTCCACTGTTCCTGGGATGCCCACCAGCCCTCACGTCCCTGGGGACTCCCTCGCTGTCTGGAGGCTGGTAGTCACTGGGGACACATATCTATCCATTAAGAAAAGCAAGACGTTAATATACACCCTGCTCTTTTTAAAACTTTGTCTTGCCAACTTTACCTCTGCTGTAGCCAATTTCTGATGTTTCAGAAATCTCATCAGTTGTGTAAGACAGGAAAAGTACTTTTAACATGCTGAGGATAAATTTGTATTGCATTAGACTATGAGATACAGCTATAACTACTATCCAAAAGCAGTGTTATTAGTGTTTTAAATTAAATGTTGTTAATTCTTTTCCTTCCGAGGGCCAGGAAGGAAGAAGACAGACTCTGGGGTCAAAAAGAGATCAATGCATTCATTAAATCTGACTCACTGATGTAGCAGATGTAGCAGGTGTCTATGCTGTTTAAAAATTTATCAGCTTTTGAAGCAATTTCAAGTCCTCAGCTTTACAAGACTCTGTCTACTGTTTCCACCAGTAAGCTCTTCCAATGCTTTATTGTTCTCAGTACTAGGATATTCCATACAAGATTAAATATTTCTCAGGTTTCAATTTTTGGCCACTAGCTTTTGGTGCATGTTGGTCAGCAAAACTGAGAGACCATCACTACCTTTTCAATATTCTTTAGTGAATGATCACATTCCTTCTCCATTTTTTCTTTGGCAAACTAAGTTGATAGAGATACTTAGCATTCATATGACAACGCCTGCTTTTCCAGTTCCCCATGCTTTTAGTGGATTTCTTTGATTTTCTTTCAGTATTTCAATACAATTCTTAACATCCGAGAATCAGATCTGTGAACAACGTTCTAATAGCAGTACCACCAGCATTATTTGCTCTCTGCTTGTATTTGACCATTCTTTAGCAGTTGAGGACTGTAGTGGTTCTTTTTACCAGTGTCACACTGACAGTCTAATCCCAGTCACTTACATTAGAGACAGAAAGCTCTCCCACTCCATAATGAACTGCCTGGCATGTAACCAGTTAACTCAGTAATAGCAATTCCGCAATAGTAACCACGTGTATTATTTGTTAGTCAAAAATCTTTGTGTCATCTTCAAAATCCATCAGTAAAAATGCTTTTTATGAGATCTTCCACAGAGATCTGAAGAAGAGGTACAGCTACTTCTTTACCTCCTTTATCTTCCTAGAAAGGAATTATCCCCATCCAGGTCAAGAATTTCAGTACCCCATACATTGTAAAAGTATGTTGGATTTCACTGTAAGTGTTTTTTTGCCAGTTTTCATACTGAATTAGATTAGAAATTATAGGCAGAGTTAAAATGCACCTTGAGAATTTATTATACAATAGGAGTCAATATACTTTAAATCTAGGTCTTCCTTTTACCATTTTAACAGTATTTTCAGATCAGAAAACCTGCACTATTCTTTTCAAGGTTTCAAATCACAAACTCTTTGAGTCTAGCTTTTGTGTTTCTTACTAGCACCAGATACCTCGCTAACACCATGCTCACCCAACACCAAGATTTTGAAAACATCATTAATTTGTTTCTCAGCCCTACAGAAGTTCACAATCAGGATACTACACTTCAAGGAAAGAAGAACAAACCAGAAGTGATGATATGAACAGTGATATTTTCAATATTTTGAGAAATGCTTACTGGTTTGGATTTTTTCCCCCACATAAACACATGCTGACATGTAAAATCAACTGAGGAGACTTCTCTCCCTTCCCAGCATCTGTTACTGGAAGAGGTAGTCCCCTAGTACTTGTATCATGTATTTTTATTTGCAAAAATGTTCCTGCAGCAAAATACCGTACCAGTCATTTCTATTCATAGAACCTGTTACCAGCATCCATTATTAAAGTCAGTATTTCTTAGCTGCTTACAATTCATGCAGAAAGCAGGATGTCTAGATGATAAAAGAAATATCCATTTACAGAAGATAAGAAAAATATTAGCTTTGAAAACCTTACAAAGTATAATTCAAAGATAAATACAATTACAAATCTTTGGAGAATAAAAACAATATCAATTAAGCAAACATACTAAACAATTATTTTATCTCTACATACTTAAGTGATTTAAAACATACAACTTATTTAATAATCATTCTTCTAAAATGACTAACATTAATTTTTGAGAGTGAAAGTATGTATTTATCTAGTAATACAAATATGATTAATTACATTCTAATGATTAAAGAAATCTAAATGGCAATAATAATTTAGCATGCATAAGGAAGGAGGGTACCAAATGGTACTTATTCTGTTGTGGACTATACAGAAACTGCTTGAAGTTTTTATAGACTTCAACCTTATCTAAGACCCAAAATTAGAAGCAGATGTCAGCAGAATAAAAAAATGTAATAATCCAAATAGGATAAAGAAGACACTTTTTTTCAAGCATTCATTTGAGTTCATACCACTGAGCTTAAATGAAATCTTAGTAAGTACTGAGTTTTATTATTCAAAAAGTGATTGTGTGTGGTCACTTAATATAATTGATGAATCCTCTGTGATAGCAGCCGGACCAACAATAAAAATTACGTTTTTCTTCTAATGAAGTAGAGCAAAATTAAACATTTAGAATAATCTTACCAGAGCTCTGCATTTCACATCTATCTTTCTTTCCGGCGCTGCAGGTAAGCTGTTAATCTTTAAGGAGAACCACACTTCGCAATTTGAAGAACTTCCTCCTGTGTTAAAAAGAACAAAATGCCTTACAGATCATCTTATGAGGTGATCAATCCTAACAGCATTCAGACCAATGAGAAATTTGGACTTTTAGCAGAAATGCCAGACATTGTTAATATTGAGACAAAGCAAATCATGAACTGATTTAATTGCTGTCAACCAACCCCATTATCTAATCGCTTCTTGTCTGGATTCAAAATAGTAACAAAATCAATATATACACAAATTGAATGGAAATAGCACTTTGGAAAATTAGTTTCCTAGACTATCACATTGATTCAGAATTTTTGATATCATTGTTTCGTAACTATTTCTTCAACTTTACTGCTAAAAAATGTTCTGAATTATTTTTAATTAATTCACCATAGATTCAAAACTACAAGTTATTCATTAAACAGATCAGAATTTTCAGTAACATAGAATCCATCCTCAAATACATGTCTGAACATACATTGATTTATACTGCAATGCATTTTCCACCAGGTTTTGAGACAGGATGTCCTGTGTTATTGTGATAACAAACAAGTTGGCATTAAAGAGACTGATAATGCTCAAAGATGGTAAATGCATGCATCAAAACATTCATGCATCAGTATTATCCTATTAGATCAGATTCATTATCTATCTTATCCCAAGTGCTGTTATCAATGACTAATAAAAGTCTGGTCAAAAAAAACATGCAATAAACTTCTGTAAACCCACATTTTTAATTACACAATAAATCGGTGAGAAATCCAGAAGATTTGATTCCCTTCAGTATTTTGCATTATCTAGTCCAAAAAGGAGAGATGGGCAATTCTAATGATGTGTACAAAAGCTGAAATGCATCAGAGACTCCCTTTGAATTTTGGAGATCATTTATGAAGCCACAGAAGTCTATTTATCATACACATGTGTATGCTCATGAAATTATAAGGATAGATTTTAAACTCTGCTGATGATTATGAAACCCTTAAATAATTGGAATTTGCATGAATGTTACAATTAAGGCGAGAAACAGGGAAGCATAGGCAAGCAGATCTTTGAACTGTTACATAGAATTGTTGTTGTGCAACTTCAGTCAAGCAACCTGTGTTTGCTAGAACGTATCTTCCAGATAGACTTTGAGTCTTGATTTGAAGATATCCACTAGCAGTTTGTTCTGGTGGCATTGGAAGACATTTAAATATGAGTCTAATTTCTGATTTCCATTAGATATGCTTCAATGTCTGGCCAATAGATCTTGTAATGACTTTCTCTGATAGATTTAAGAGATCTAGCATTAGGTATCTAGCATTTTCCTGTATTTAGAACATAGTCATGAATGTTAATAAAATTAGCTTTTCAATCCTGTTCAGATAGGCAAAAGAGATTGAGCCTGGAGTCTGTCATTATAAGGCCTGATCTCCACAATACAAATATTTTATGTGCTAACTTTTTTGCGAGCATAAACAGTTGTTCAGCACCTTTTAAAAATGCATACATAAGAAATGCTTGCAGTATTCCCGTTTGTCAGTTTATTGTATGAGATGAAAATAACCTTAATGTTCCTACTCACACTTCCCTGAATTATACACAGGAGAGCTACATTAGCAGTTCTGTTTTACCACAGCATTGGTCTTGGGAGTTCCTACGGTTTTTTCTTTTCTGCTGTGACCCTGGCTCTTCTCAGAGCCACTGCTTTCCTTGTTTAGTTCCTCATTCTGCATATATGACTTTATGTCTAAACCCTATTTCCAATAAAACTGTGTCTGACTGGCTTTAATTATATTACTTTCTTTAAATCTTCACTGAATACATCCTATATTAACTTACCCATTCTTTTGTTCAGGCTAATTTGATATGCATATACTTTACTGGTTTTTAATACCAGCAGAATATTACAGTCTTCCAGTCTCTGGAGTAGCCTCAGTATCTTAAGTTCTATAAGAATTAACATCATTGAGGTAAAAACATCTTCTGAATGCCCATTAAGAGATTCTGGCACACACATGACACTAAGTTTAATCGATTAAAAAAACTGAAAAAGTAGTATTCAGAAGAGACATGACTTCTGCAAGAAGGGAGGATCCCCTTACACCAAAACAGAACAAGTCACCTGGAGCCTGAAATAAATGTTCTCAGTTAAAGACCAAAAGAAAATCAAAGGGTGCCCATAGCTTGGGGCATCACATCCTTCAAGAATGCAGTCAAACTGTAGGAAAGGGTACAACAGAAGCCTAGAAAATCAGGTAGGAAACAACAAAAGAAAATGTCAACTGTTAAGTTCCATTTATACAGGATATGTGATTAAACAGCAGGACAAAGGGATTTAAGTAAAGCAACACATTCATAAATGAACGTTCTGTACAATTAAGGAAAATAGAAAAGAACATAAACTGTTACTTAAACAGAAAATTAACAAGGCTGCCTCCCTGTCCCCAAACCTCCAAGAACACCCATACGAAAAAAAGCCCTTGAGTGACAACTTGCTAAAGACTTTAAAAAGCAGGGGTAAAATCTTTTCAAAGGCATCTGAAGCTGGTAGCCTGCCAAACTCAGAAAGGCTGATAGATGATCAGGGTGGAAAAGGAATGCCCAAGTAAGATAAGGCTGCAGCAGAAAATCTAAATTAATTTTTTGCAGTAGTGTTTGTTATAATGGAGTTCTGGGGCTTCCTACACCCACCCTAGAGCTTGTTTTGAGGGGAATGGTCAGAGGGACTCTCCCAAATTAAGGTTTCAGCAGGAAAGGTTTTGGAGCAGACCAGTAAAGAGGAAAGTAGCAAATCACCTGGGCAAGAGAGCCTCTGCCCAACAATTCAAAAGGAATTCGTGTATGAAAGTGTGGTGGTGCAAATGGGCACGTGACCTGTGGCTTAAATCAACTTCAGTTACCAACACATGAAAAGGCAGAGAATATGCTGCACAGTTTTTAGACAGGTCTCTGGGATAAGCTGAGAAATTACAGCTCTGAGTTTGTTTATATATTCCAAGGAAAATTATTAAGAATCACAATAATGGAAAGAAGCCACAACACATAAAACTATTTGAATCCTTGGACAAAGTCAGCAGCTGTGTGAATAAGGGAGATGTGGTTCACACAGTACCCTGCTTTTCCAAAAATGTATTTCTAAGATCCCTTTCCAAAGGCTTCTAAGGAAACGAAGCTGCAGAAAAGAGAATCTTAAAAGATGGAATTAAAATACAGAAACCAAAGAACAGGAAGAAATGGCTAGTTCTTACCATGAAGAGAGATAAAGAATGAAGTAAAAAGGCTTGGTTTTGGCATGAAAAGTCCTTAGCCACTTTTTCTCCCTAGGACAGATATTTTAAGTATCATACTCTGTCTCTAATACACTGAAACTAGAAATGTATCTCCAGTGTGCTAGGAGTGCTTTCCTTTTTTCCCTAATGCACAACCACAAGTTTTGTGGAACTGCTTTGTTACTTGTCATTACAATGTTATGCCTTCCAGCAATTAATACATCTATACTGCTACCAAGGTATTTTTCCATATAGACTTACAGCCTGCTTTGTCGTCTCTGATCACAGATTTTTCCTCTATACTCTTAAGTGATTCCCTGAATCACTTTTCTGTACTTCATAATTACAGTAATGTAGAAGTTATAGTCTACTTGCATTTTCTATTGCTTTTATATATAAATTCATTGATTCTGTTCACACAAATTGCTCAAAAATACTCTAATTCCTGATGCGTCTTAAAAGCATAGCTTTCAGGTCAAGTTGCTCTCTTTTGAGTTTTGACTTCAAGTATTTTGAGCTACTCAAACCTTTTTTTGTAAGGAAGTCTTAATTTCTTTTTGTACTTTTTATGCATTTGAATGTTTAGATTAATTTCTCTTTAAATTTTCCTCAATTTTAGAAAATGAAGTATTTTTTCTGGAGACCCTAAATAAACAGCACAGCCCACAGATTACCTTTCTGGAAAACAGCTATCATGTTTGGGAGGGAATATCTTGTATGCATTTTTAAATTATATTACATATATTTAGATACTTTGCATAATGCCTTCAACAGGCATTTCCCTAAAAATTGTCAAATACTTTAA
>NW_010972753.1:7464537-7507535 GCF_000737465.1 Haliaeetus leucocephalus
AAGCCAATTTATTTCAAGTATCCCCATTCTCAAGTAATTATAGCCTAATTTTACTCTGAATTTCTTCTCTTGACAAGGCAATCCACAAGACAGAACCTAGTTCTTACCCTCAGGAATACTCAGAAGTCACTTCCAAAGTTATAAAAATCTACTAAAGCTTTAGCTCCCTGAAAAAATGAACATAACCAGATTAAATTCACAACAACTGCTCTTGACCTTTTCTTTAGTTGTATCTCAGCATTTCTGTTTCAAACCTGAAGAAGAACTTGCATGGCTGAAAATAGGTCTGGTATTAGAACTTCATTTGTTAATGTATAGAGCAGAAGGTCAGGAGTTGGGGGATTTCTTTTGCTGTTTTTTGTTACGTTTTTTGTAACGAGTTTTACTTCAGCAGATAGTAGATGCTGGGAAAACAAGGCTGAAACATCACAGGCAACAGAGATAATCTCAATACACTCATGCTGAAACGGAGATGGCTCATTCCCAACTCACAGAACAAGATTGTATCTGTCTGTTTCTGTTTTCTGCACACATTTAAACAACAGGCAGAAAAAAGTAGACACTCTTCTTTTTCTCTCTACCCCAGAAAATGTTTATTCTAACAGAAAAATATTCCAAGTTAATGACATTGTTTTGAGATGATGCCTTTTTCTCCACATCAAACATCTCAATCCAGAAGGTGATGTTCTTAGAACTCTATGAACAAGTCAAAACAGAGAATACTACTGCAAACACAAGTATAAACTCACGTTTACCTATACACCCACTTTTCTGAACTTGCACAGACATTTTTAATGCATTTGAAGTCTCTTCTTAGGGCCTGAGCACTGCACTTTGATGTGTTATGAGATAAACTTGGTTTGACTTGAGGCCTGTATCTCTTATCATCTCACTCTGGGGCTTCAATGACAAATAAAAATCCTTAGCCTGCTTTATGCAACCATCAGGTCATGATCTTGTCAGATCTCATTAAACAAACAAAACAAATTTTAGTCAGTACTTCATACAGAAATCACCACTAAAAAAGAGTAAGCACAAATCTTCTGAACATAAGAATGCATCTACTTAAATATTTAATCTCCACTATCTTCTCTTTTAGTCTCTCCCTTGGTCAATAGGCTTTCACCCTTGCTAGTTAGGGTCAAGCATCTGCCATTAATGGTTAGGGCAAACCAGCATCTTCCATATGTTAGCTACTGCAAATTCAATCAACATCACTATAAAAGCTTACTTATTCATAGTTTTTTAGAACCTTCCTTGATTGTTTTGTAATTTTTTTTTTTTTATATGGAAGCATTGGAAATACAGAAAGCTGTGTGCTTTCTATTACATGCAGTTACACTGAATTTGAGGTGGGGGATGACAAAAACAAAAACCAGACATATTTCTGTAACCGTTCCTTAATAACAAGCCCATTTCTTCAACTAATATTTATCTACAGTAATTACATTTGTGAATATAAAGTTCTGTATTTAAAACACAGAACCACTAAATTACAATTTACATGAAAATTAAACTTGAGCCTTCAATAAACTTTTCAGGTTAAAATTTTCACAGGTATCCTCCAAATCTCATTCCAGCTTATATGACATAAAATCATCAGTTTTTCTTCCAGAGAGCTGAACATCCTTTTGTAATCCAGTGTCTGGTGTCTTGTCCTTCTCTTTAGTGATGCAAATAAGCTTTTCCTCCTGTGTGTGATCTCTTTTTTTTATTGTGTAATTTTTAAAATGGTATAAAATTCTGCTTAACAAATCAGTGTTGTAAGCCATAGACTTTTAATCTTATACTTATGTCCTGAAGAGTTATCAGTTGCGAAATCCCCTTCCTTATACTCACAAGCTGATTTTCTCTGCTCACTTGGATGAGAATACATTACTACCATATCAGCCATAAACTGAAATTTCTGTTCTCTCTGTCCCCTTTCCTTGTCCTTTCCTTAAAATTACTTTTCATCCTGTGTCTGCTACACCAGCCGTTAAATGTGTTGTCAAGCATCAGTGGTTATATATCGGCTTAAAAATAGAAAAGATTCTTCTCTCCTGATTGGGAAACAGCTGCCTGTCATTCAGCTGAATTACACATCACTGATAATGAAGGAAGATTTCGGCTTGGTCTCCTGAAAACTGTAGATTTCTAGGGTGTTTGGGGGAGGGGGGGTGGATATGGACACAATGGGACAATTGGGATCGTACTGCTAAATAAAATTATTTGAAATACTTTATCCTAATTTTACAGACTTCTCATATTGGCATCAAAATTATGATTATATAAACAAAAAGCTGAATTAAAGTGATACTTTCAAATTCAGTGTGCATTCTTTTGACAGCATTTTTACCTACTAATTGCAGAGCTAATATAACAATAAAAAGAAATAAACAAGATTCAATTCCAGCTTTAAATAAAACATCAACAACACTCTTAAATGTGTGTTTAAGGGTATGTTTTTTAGCAATAGCAGGCAAAGGAATAACACAGCTTGATTTCTTCATTCTGCAAAAAACTTTCCAGGTTGGTAGTTATCTAAATGCTCTTTGCGTAGGTACCCTTGATGCTGTTCCCATAGTATATGACTGCGCTTTAAAGAATGTAAAATATAAATTAAAAATGGCATTTTGTTTAGTTCCCTATGATATGTAAATGTGTAATAGTTCTCAATATGTAAAGAGCTCACCACTGCTAGCACAGGATAAATCAAAATTTAGACTTCATTCTGCTCACACGCAAACACAACATCCATGAGTAACCAACCCCCTGTAGAGTCATCTCTGATGGACAAGAGCTGTTGTTCATGAAAATGGTCAGTTTATAAGTATATGTCATATTTATTTAGTTTTTCCTTTTTGATTTAGAATAAATAATTTTTATATAAAGTATTTGGAACAGACTAGCTATTAAGCACATGTGATGATTTATGTTCCTTATTTTTCAAATTTGACGGGCCTTAGCAATCTAAGCATTACATTAAAAAGACCTAACATTTCTTCTGTAAACTTTTCCTGACAATTTAAGTTTCTCTACCATGTTAAATTCACAGATCTTTTTTCTGTAATATTTTTTTTTTGCAGAATTTTAATGGGTTACTTCAGACTCACTTACCATAAAGCTCAAAGTTTGTTCCAGATACAAAACTAGTTACAAACATGTGTCCAAACACATATAAACACTTTGCAACGCGGTTTTGGATATTCCTTTTAACGGTGTCTCTAGATAAATCTAATTGGTTCATATGTCCCAGGTAAAAATTGCAATTTTTCTGTATAAGTAGACCCACCACTCCACTGAAAACTATTTATAAAATAAATTCTATTTTAACTAGCTCTAGATATCTCTCTCCAAATTTAGTTTCCAAGTGTAGAAAATCTGCATTTCATTTTGGGGGGAAAGCTGTAAAACACCAACACATTAAGAAAATGTTGCAATCCTATTATGTTAAAAGCTCTAAATGATGCAAAAGGCAGACACTAATATTCATTTTATTATGTGAGGAATAGCTTATCCTTGGAAAGGCAATTCTTCTACACTTTCTTCTTCCAAGGAAGTTATTAATTTAGGGTTGTCACCTTTAGGCTTGAGCTCATGAGTTTTCTCACCTAAGGGTTATACTTTTTCAATAAATGTGATCAATATGTATAACTTTTAAATATGGGTTTGCATTACACGGCAAGATAAACTTTGCTTTCAGCTGCCACTGTACGCACAGGAGCATATCTGAGTAACCCTAACATTTCAATGAATATTCATTTAATGTATCCCTTACAACATTGCTTGAAAAAATATTTTAATATTCCTCAGACATTAATCTTGTCTTAAAGGATATGATGTTATAATTCGCCTAGAGCAACTTTCATAAATTTAGAGTGTCTCACATTTTGTATCAAACCTAGGACGTAGAGAGGGACAGTACTAAAGTGACATTGAGGTTGAAAGATTGCATTAGTTTGTCCACCTAAAAGGGAGCTGGTGTATGAAAGTGGTGCACTTCAAAATGCTGCAATTTAAAATGAAATTATGATGCTTTTCATCTGTGAAAATGTACTTAATATTGAATTAATTCAAATTTTTCAAGTTCACATAATATATATAGGCAGGATTGGCAAAGAAGGGCATTCTAGAAGTGGGAAGTCAGCAAGCTAGAGTAGGGTTCCTTTTCTTTAGGACTTATCCTCAAGTAGGTAATGACTGTAGCTCCAAAGCCTTCTGTCACTTGGGAAAATTGAGAACAATTTTCTAAAATGTAAAACCAAAACCACATTTTGGCCCTTGGAATTAGCTGTGGTCACCAGGAAACAAAGCTCTTAAAAAGCATCAGATCTCTTATAAGGCAGAATCCCAGAACCTCGCTTTTTTTTCTTCTGCCTTCAATGCCATCTTTTCAAATGAAGATCACTACCATACGGTGGAAACTCAGACCACCACTAGCCCATGAAGGATATTCCTTTTCCCTAAACTTTCTCCAAAACTGTAAGAAGAGAGAATTTTAACACCACAGACAGCTTATTTCAAAGAATTGGATGACTAATGCTGTTGACATCTTCCATTTTTGAAGCTTAGTGTTCCACGCTATTGATATCACCACAGTATGATGTCATAACACCATTTCTCAGTTAGACATCTTTACTCCATAAAGACACTTTCTCATTTCCATCTCCCAGGTAACAGCTTCAAAAAAATTGTTCAGCAGATCCGCTATGTCTATGGGATTTGGAAAAAAGAAAATATCCCTTTAACTCAGATAATTCTTGATGCCCTTCCTAAACTCTCAATACCTTAATATGATGATATCACAGCTCTCCCTTCTCCCTTGCAGTTGGGTGATAAAATGTAAATATGGCAAATGTGGTTATTCCCCTTCTACAAGGGCTTTTTTTCAGTCTTCATTTGTATTGTGTTCTGCAGTTATCCAGGACATGTACCTTTCATGAAATTTAATCTAGCCTACTATCAACTGTCTATTGGCAGCACACAGACATATCTGCTGGTACTCATTGGGGCAGAACACAAGGTTTGATCTGGTTCACAGGTTAAACTCTTTTTCTGAGGAAACTGTGGCATGGGGAGTAAACTCAGAGTGTATGCCAGTATGCCAGCCAGATACCAAGCACTTGTGACACTAGTAAATGTAGATATAACCAAGAGATCAAAAATCAGCAATAACACAGGTAATGTATTTGGCATTAGACTCCATCTCCCCTGACCATTTTAAGCTCTGCAGGCAGCATGACATACGTGAACACAAAGTATGCAAAGCTTAAGAAAATTCCAAATGCTGAAGAGAAATTCAGCACATTTTAGCAACACAAGAGTCAAAAACTCACTGGATTTCTGGTCACGGGGGAATATTCTACCATATTAATAGTTGGAGGAATAAATTTTGGAGAAATAAATGCAAAGGACTGTCACAAACCTTACCAAAGTTGGTTCACAATGTTAATTACATTTCTTTACCCTGACTTCTTTAGTAAGAGTATATAGCCACCAGACTTCTATACACCGCAGTATATAGAACCCCAGACTTGCATCATAAGGCACGGAATACTCACTGAAGAGGTGGGATGAAATGGATACTTCGGAGATGGAACAATCTACTCCGTAAGGAATCTGTAATGAATGAGCCACTGAAAACAAACAGAGCGCCTTTGGGGAGCACTGGTAGGTTTCAGGTAGGATGGTCTGCTCATCTGGGAGCAGCCTGCACCTCAGACACGTGTGTATCACATGGCTTTCTCCAAACCCTGCCCTTACAACATGGTTTTGTCTGTTACTGCTTGGCTCTATTATTCTTGGTCTAGAAGATTAACGTGTCTCAATTGGTTAACTCAAAATGAGACCATCATTACAAGCAGAAACTTTGTGATAATTTATGGGAAGATGATAGTTTTTCAGTTACTCTATAATGGTTTTAAAAGTTTGAATAGCAAGCAAGAGGAACTGGAACTTTTTGCTGATTAGAATAAATTTGATATAATTGGAGATTATATAGTGAAGTGATTTGGTTGCTTAGAATACTAACACACTTTTAAAACACTGTTTAACTTCTAATGTGAAGATAAATTGTATTTGCTTTAAGAATGTTATTTGATTATTACAATTACCTTAGTTCAAAGACCTGGCAAAGAAAGAAGCTGAGGCTAAGTAGATACTTAGGATAATCTAGTCTAAGAGTAGAATAAGCACATAATTCCAAAGAGGGAGAGAGACAAGAACGACTCAAGAAGAAAAGTAAAAAAACCCCACAAAGTAGTTAATTGTTATGCAATGATGAAAAGACTTACGAAAACACAGAAAAACTAGTATAACCAGTATGAATTTGAAGTGCAGAAAACAACTATTGCTAAATAAATTTTTTTCTTTTCTTTTTCTTCAGAAAGATTTTTAAGGGAAGACAATGATTACAGTCTTCACATGCGCAAAAGATTGCTACTAAATGTGAACTCCCTGTCTGTGATGGAAAGAGTAGCAAATGGTGAGCTTTAGTACATGTGGAAAGTATCAGGAAAACTTTACAATGGTAAGGGCAGAGAAGAACTAGGACAGATTACCTAGGTCATGCAGTCTTCATCAGTAAGTACCTTTAGAGAACATCCTAGAGGAATGGTTGTCAAAATCAACAAGGGAACAAGTCTACCAGGTTATACCTAACAAACACACTCTCGTGTTCCACTAAACGCCTCACCACACCCTCATTCACAGTCATAATCTCTACCTCACATGAAACTAAAATTCTTAGCATTCTGTTAACAAACCCAGAGCTAGGATTGCAGTCCTGAGCAGATGCAACCATGATCATGCTCATCATGTCAGCCAGTTTCTTAACCCAATGAACACAAACAAGTTATGTAGTAACCTCCTCTGCTCCCACTTACTTCATACAACTTTTAAAATGACTCAAATCCTTAAGAGGCTTTTCCAAGGTCTATTGATTTTTCTCCATTTGCCTTACCTGGCTTTATTTCTATTGACAACTTCTTCTTTCTTTTTTTTTTTTCTTAAATCTTTGTCTATCTATGTCTTACCTTTGGAAAAATCCAGAGGTAACTTTGTCTCTGGGTACTGACCCATAGGGTCTCAAATAATGAACAGACAGATTACTGCTCATTCCTACTATGCTGGCGTATAAAGCTGCTAAGGGTCATCATGGAAAAAGGGGTCCTTAAATTTCCCTGCGGGCTCTCTGGAGGGTTAGGAAAATCATCAGTAATATTTAAGGATGCATACAAAACCAATATAAATCATGTGATGAGGAATGGGATAGGAAAGAGAACAGAACAGAAAGACTTTTTATGTCAGTGTAGTAGAAAAGCCACCAATACTAATTGCTTGAAAAAGTTCCAGAAAAGGATGGAGTAAAATAACCTAGGGGTTTTTTTTCCCTGCATCTTGGCAGAAATAGTATTCAGTGGCCAGGTTTAGCAGAGCACTGCAGATTTTAAGAGGGTATAAACTGTGACTTATGCTAGGAAATCACTTGCCAGGTGAACAGCTTGGGTAAGCTGTGTGACACAGACATTTTAACATGTCTGAAAATGTAAAAGCCAGCTCAGGAGTCGTGTACACACAGTCATGGTTGATATACCCTTGGCACAGCAGGATAGGTTGTACTCAGATGATTTCCAGTCATGAAGTTCCTTAAAATGATATTCAAGTGTTTTTCTCTTCCACATCAGGATGAATACAAAATACATAAACCACAGACATTTATACATATAATAATTATATTGCTCCAAAGAGAGAAAACCTAATTGGTCCTAGTTTGGTTTTTTACCTTTTTTTTTTTTTTAAATGGGCAATATTGTTATAATACATAAAACACCTTCATAAATTAAATTTTTTGGCTACTAAGAGCTCTTTGACATATAAAATTTAACATCAACAAACTGTATCCAGAAAAATTCAACTATGAAATCAGTATGATTTTAGAACTGGTAAAAAATTTCTTGGTACTGAAACAACATACTAATGTGTAATTAATGCCTTTTTGAACTTTTATTTCAGTCAACACAAGTTATTGAACGAAATATAAAAGTACATTAGTGAAACATAATGTCCTGTGACAGGCAGAAGATCAAACTAGCAGTCAAAAAAAAGGCAGCAGAAAAGCAGCAAGTATTCCTAAATCTCAGAAGCCTGCTCACAAATAAGGCACTTAATTATTGTAAAGGCTTAGCAAACCTTAAAAACAAAACTTTTAGCAGCTAAGGTAGAATGTCTTTAACAAACCTCTAGGTGTTGTGCTCTCTAGTTGCAATATGCTGTGGTGAAATATACTTCCACTGGTTAAATGTTCTTTATTATGAAATTCATATTCTCTTATTGTCATATTCTCTTGTCAACACAATAAATTCAAAATAAGCTCACTGAAGACAAAGTTAGACCAGTTTTACACTAGCGCTGTGTCACACAAGCAAGTTAACTGCTCTTATGAGTGGCTGCACATGCAAGTTATTTAAAAGCTACACTCTATTAAGCACCACAAGTCTTTCATTTGAGAGGCAAATGCCATTTAATCAATTGAATTATAAAAATTACCTTGGAATTTAGAAGCTACTGTAAAATCAATTGCTGCATTTCCCTAAAGGTTCTATATCTCTCAGCCTGGAATTCAGCAGCTTTAAAAAATACCAGAAACACCCAAGAAATGGTGAGCAACACATATCCTCATTTTTCATATAGAACTTCATTAATATTCAAAGACTTTACCCCTTCTAGCTACCAGAAAACTAATTTAACAACATTTCCTGGAATATACGTGAATTTCTAACTGAACTTTTGAATATGACTTAAGTTTGGGTTTATTATATGAACCTACATGAGACTTCAGTGGGAAGACAGCTCACTTCCAGACAAGGTTCACTTTTAAATTCTCTAGCATACTTGAACAGGCTCACTGTCTGCAGTTCCCTTTAAAAAACATGCTAAATCTTAAGGCTAAGAATGCCTATTTCCCAAGTGAACATAAGCCAGAATTACAAAAATTATACTCATGCTTCCTACAGAGTGATTCCTGACCACCACTCATCAGAATTTTTTTTATTCTGTATTACTAATAAAAAATAATTTTTCCATAACATAAGTGGTACAGTAAAAATATGAAATTAACCAAAAGCATATTATCGACCCTAGTATAGTCTTACTGTAATGTTTCATAGAAACACAGCTAGGCAAAGGCAAAGGCATTAAATCTGACAAGTGTCTATTTATTTTCTTTTTCAGCATAACCCTTTTACTTTAAAAGGAACCTTTTAATCAGGTTCACTGGGATTTGGATCACTTTCCATTCCAAGCTCTGCCACAGAGTAGGCATTTGATCTCATTCTCCGAAGGCAAGGGAAAAAGGCAACACAAAGCATGACCACACACACAAAAAAGGCAACATTATTCTGGGATAAAAACTATGTGTTCCCTAAGAAGATATTATTAATAAGTATAATTTTCTGACCTCTTTAACATGTTTCTGCTAAGCAGTTAGGTCATTTTAGGTAAACTTCTTTAGTAATTTTAGGAAAACTATATTTATTTCTCTATCATCCATAACATACAAAATGAGTTATATGAAATAGAATCCTGACCACAATGATGAAGTGGGCAGATTTTCATTAGAATTCAGCAAAACCTATTGTAGAGTTGTGTGAGCAATTTATGGTTTCAATAAAATAAGAAATGATGAAGTCTAATTGCATTAATCTTCAAGTAGAAGAACTTTATATTCATGTACTTCCATGCTAAATAAAACCAACCCTTCATTAATTTCATGGATATTGTCTGCCATATTTACAGATGCTGAACTTTATCAGGTTGTTCTTACTAATTTCTCAATATATTGGTGGAAAAATAAGGTGTAGATAACTGATAAATCCAGAGAGTTTAGAGAAAGCAATCCTCTAATTCTTTCTAACATTCAACAATAATTACTATATATATCACTTACACTATGAAAGAAGCAGCATTCTTCCTATATAACACAAGTTTACTTTAATATCTTACCAGGAATGCTAATCAGGATTTTATAATTCATTCTAATTGTCAAAAACACAAAAGCCTTTGTAAACCCCCCAAAACCCGAGGAATTACTGTTATTTTACCTACTGCACTGCAACTTTTCTATGAGGTTTTTCATTATTAGGGGCTATATTTTAAAACACGCATGAAATCTGAGTCTGAAGTAACATGGACATAAGGGACCATGATGCATTGCCAACTGAAAATGACTGGACAGCAATTTACATATGCAAATTTCCCATGCTTCATACACACTATGCACATTTTTTAAAAAAATTAAAAGTCAGATCTTGCTAGGTTCTGTCCTGCACATTATTTAGTACTGCATATATCCACAATAGTGACATACAAAACATTTACTCTAGACGCTTTTTCTTTAGCTGTGACTGTAAAACACCTGCTACGTAAAAAGCATGGTTTGCTGCAATTACAATGTCACTAATATGTGAAGCCTAAGCAAAAAGTATGATGCTTTGAAATATGCATTTTACGCTTCAAAACAATGTAACACTATAAAGAGTAATAAAGAAAAAATGTTACATGATCTCTCCATAAATTTATTGGTAGGAAATTAGGCAAACTAGTTGAAACAGAAGCATAAGAGTGAGATTTCTCTAGTCTTTATGGAAAAATACAGGTCAAAAGTTCAGTGGAACAAATAAATATACCTTAGTGTAAAACAGAAAAGAAAAAAGCAAGGGCCTTTCAGTACAGATAAACAAGCATGTGCTCAGGACTCAAAATACCTCTCAAAAAATCTTGCCTGAAAAAAACCGCTATATTTGTCAAGAAAAAAAATATTAGTGGATATGTAAGGTTACTATAGACAGTCAAACTAATATTCAGTAAAGAGTAACACAAAGTCTGGCAAATACTTTAAGGTAAAGGAAAAGGATATGCCAGTTCATTGCAAATCAGTTCAAATTTTGGAAGTAAACTGAAGTGTGATATTTAACAGACAAATAATGACACCTCAAAGTATCTTTTAAAGTATTTCCTCAGCTCACAGAAAAGCAAAGTGACCGCTAGCCAGATACATTCTAGTATCTGAAATCTCATTTACCTATTGATTGATTGTTGCTGCATAATCTCTAACACATATATAAAAACTACCTAAATATAAAATTTAACACATTTGTTGATGCATGCATCCTACGTAAACCATTGTATGGTTTGAACTCACAATCAATGGCATATTAGCAAATGTAAATACTGCAACAATTTCAACATTTTAATTATTTTTTATGCACAAAAGAAGTAAAACCTGGAGATAATAGCACTATTCCAATCCTTTCTGCTAATATTATAAGAGCATTCAAATTATTTTTGCATATTTATACTTCTATGATTTCATTAAGGTATATTAATTGAACAATCACCAGAATTGATACTGTAAATTTAATTTGGCACTTCACAATGTTGTTTGCATTTTTATCTCCTCTTATGTACAAAAGGCAGGGCTCACAAATTAAAAAGACTTAGAACCTCGAGTTTTTGCAATACCAGCAGCAAATGAGATTTAGGACAAGAGTTAATATGGGGCAAAGTAAAAGGTTATTGATTTAGCCTACTTGTTTCCATTTTAAAACTCACTGACATTTGCTAATATCTTTGCTAAACTAACTTTCCAATTCAAAATTGTGCAAGCCAGTTGTCTTCCTGGGGTTGCTTTTCTGGAATTTTCTAGCTAAAGGAATCCAGTAACAGCTACTCTAAGAAAATACACAACATTTTTCTTACAGTAATGGTTTTTAGGTATTTTGCTGAGAAGCTATAGTACATCATTTAGAGCAGGGGACGACATTTTTTGATGGAGTCACCTCACATATAGAAACATGGTTTTTACTCTTTCTGTGAAAATCCACTCAAATTTTGCAAAGTTTATTATCTCTGAAAATTATTTTGTTGTGCATATATATACAAACAAGAGGTTTACCAGCATCTGATGCTTAAACAATGTGGAAACCCAATCTGCACCTAACCTGTCCTAGGCACTCAGTTCCCACATCAACCAGATCTGCACATGGCTACAGCAGCAGCATTGAAAACCTGAAAGAGTTACACTTGACAAATGAAATAAAATGCATATTCAAGAACTTGCATAACTTAACAGTGACACATATGGCTTTTTCCATTTGCTAGAAAAAGTACTCCTCATGTATTGGGTCACATTAGTAGCTTTCTTACAAATACTTACACTTTTGGAGAGAATTAACACAGATACCCCAATTTAAAAAATGTGGGTAATCAGCCTTTTAAAGCCTTTCCTTCATAAGAAATAGCATGTGCAGGTTTTCCTTTGTTTAAAAAATCTCTCATCCCAGATTACTTTCACTTAGAATAAGGGAAACTGCACGTAATCCAAGAGCACCACAAAATGCAGGAGACTCCCAGAGAGGCCATAGAATCATTTAGGCTGGGAAAGACCTTTCAGATCATCAAGTCCAACCATTAACCTAGCAATGCCAGGCCCAACACTAAACCATGTCCCCAAGCACCACATCTACACGTCTTTTAAATACCTCCAGGGATGGTGACTCAACCCCTTCCCTGGGCAGCCTGTTCCAATGCTTGACAACCCTTTTGGTGAAGAAATGTTTCCTCATATCCAATCTAAACCTCCCCTGGCGCAACTTGAGGCCATTTCCTCTCATCCTATCTCCAGCCACCTGACAGAAGAGACCGACCCCCACCTCACTACAGCCTCCTTTCAGGCAGTTGTTGGGAGCGATGAGGTCTCCCCTCAGCCTCCTTTTCTCCAGACTAAACAGCCCCAGTTCCCTCAGCCGCTCCTCATAAGACTTGTGCTCCAGGCCCCTCACCAGCTTGGTTGCCCTTCTCTGGACACGCTCCAGCCCCTCCATGTCTTTCCTGTAGTGAGGGGCCCAAAACTGAACACAGCACTCGAGGTGCGGCCTCACCAGTGCCCAGTACAGGGGGACGATCACCTCCCTGCTCCTGCTGGCCACGCTACTTCTGATGCAGGCCAGGATGCCATTGGCCGCCTTGGTCAGATGATACAGTCTGCTTTAAATATAATGATTTCTCCAGGAAGAAGAGATAAAGGACTTGTATGAGAGATGCATTACATTCTAAGTGGCAAAACAACATGTTAGTGGTGAGTAGCTTTTTAAAGAACAACTTTTATTTGACCAGGAATAAATAGCACCTGGCCTTTTCACTGAATTTAACCTGCAATTGCTCCTGAAAGACTCTGGATCAACCTACAGTGAACAGCAAGGACCTACAGGCAGAGAATGCAGTACAAATGAAGAAATTCTTAGCTCGTTATGGAAATCAAGTAATGCTAAAGGCCAAAGACTTTGGTAAGATACCCCTCTAAAAGGCCACAAGGGCTTCTGAATTCAGGTTAACTCTCACTGTGATAATGCTAATGTCACACAGCAACTGAATATGCTCCAGTCTATGACTGCAATGGTTGAGACTTTTCTGACAACAGTTCCTTCTTGATATCAGTGATAGTTTCATCTGGTACTAGTAATCAACACAAACCAGTAACATACCCGCTCTGAACCTTTTTTCATTTCTGAAATGTATATTTGAGGGTGAAAGGAGCAGTGACTTGTGAATATCTGCATTTTCTGGAGGAATGTTTAATGAGTTATATTACAAAAAGATAAACAGGGAAAAACCATACCAAAAGAACAAGGTTACTTGGTGAGCTTCTTTGTACTTAATCAAAAAAATCCCTTTCACAGAGAGTTCTGCTACAAAATCAGTGCCAAATGCCATAAACAGAAATAATGCCTTGAAAGTGCATCCAAATCTCTCAATTACATTTCTTGCACACACATACTCTCGCTCTGTGACGACAATGTATAAAATGCCATCTGTCTTTTGCCGCAGTAGGAAACAGTAGTTCTCTAATATTTATAATTTCGTAAGTATGTCAAGAACAATTAGGACTCTATTGTGCCCACAGAGAAAGCAAAAGAAATATTTTGAGAGACACAGCAGACACCATAATAAATAAATCACTGCAATGGACAAGAAATATCTATTGCGTACTCAGTAAAAATGTCAGAGTGGTCCTTTGCTGGTTAGTTAGGCAAACCTACCTCACAACTGAATGTATGAGAATGCAGGAATGTCCAGTGTCTGGAATAAATTAAAAGCCAGAATTCTATATGGTCCATTTATTTTGCAGCTGCTATAGAAATAAAAGTCCTTAGCAAATTCCAGCAGCAGGCTACCAAGTAGACAAGAGTATCTAAGATATGAGAGAAATTCATCCATGAAAAAACAATGAGGTGAACTTACAGTTTTTTACTAACAAACACCACGACTTACACAACTAGAATTACCTAATCACAAACAGTCTTCAGGAACAACTTAGTTATAGCTTCAGAGGCAGACAACGGTAGTAGTACGTGATGCAAACTCGTCTAGTTATGAAAGTATAGCACTACTTCTAATAAAATTATAATAATAATACTTGTGGGGCACCCTGATGGTAAAATGAAAAAAATAAATTAGATTGGATGGAGAAATGTGTTTTATTTTCTCCTGTTGGAAATTAATATGCTTCCTTTCATCTTAAAAACATAATTTTGACTCAATCTAATGTTTTAATTGATATTTCTGAACTGCTTAGTTTTCAGAAACTTGCAACAAAGAAATAAATATATTAAAACTTTTCTCTGGGTTTGTGAATCTACTTATACAACAGCTTAAGTGTTGGATTGCCCTGCCAGGCTCTGAGAATGTATAAGCAATTCTTTCCTCAGCTTGAGAGACCAAACATACACCTTGAAGGAAATTGTCCTCACCCTTACGCAATATAATATTCTAAGCAATTGCTCTTAGACAATCTTGTTGATGTTACTGTAATTTCGATGTGTCATAATATTTAGATTCATGTAATAGATTCAAGTAATCATTCAGATAGGAAAAAACCCCATACTGCAAAAGACTTGAAAAATCACATATTTGATATGAACTCCACGTCTTATGAACTGGCCCAAGTATTAGGCTATTAAGTTTGACTTTTTCTTGTTTCCTGGCTCAGTGCATCTTTTCACAGGTCGTAGCAATTGAAACAGCATGAACAGAGGAGGCTGATGGGGACCTTCCCTCTGTCCTCTCCTCACCCCATTACCTTCTGCCCCAGACTTGCTTATATGGCTGTGAGGAACTGGTAACAATTAGTGTTCTTTTTCATGACTATTATGTGCTCTCTGTGTGTTTATAATTCATTACTTGCTAAGGGGTAAAATAGGAATTGTTTGTAAGCATGACAAAGTAGGAAAGGCAAAATGATGACCTAGACAGAGAGCATCTCAACAACTCAAACCTAAGAGCAAGGGCACTGGCTGTAAAGAAACTACTGCTCTGTTGATAGCTCATTTACTATTCTGCTCCAACAATGTTATTTTTTATATCGCTCTGAATGTGTTCTGTCAGACTACTAGGAAGGGTTTACACTTGGACCTATCACGTTAGCCTTAGTGCTGAAGGGCGGATTAGAAGGGGAAGATTTAAGTGTGGTTCTGGTGCGCTGTTTCAATGCAGCAAGGTGCAAGTCACGCCTGTCGTTTCACAGGTGAACTTGAGAGGGACAGGCAAAAGTCCAGAGTACTTCCAGCCATGTAACCATGACAACTACACCCATTATTTTTGCTCAGGACTTTTTTTTCCAGAATATTTTTATTAAATGGGCTACTAATTGACAAAATTCCATATATACACAAATATTTGAGATCTGCCAGACATGACAGAATGAATGTGTTTCTCAGTAATATGGTTTATAATTTATACAGACTATGAGAACAAGCAAAATGCATATCACAGACGTTTTTAATTAGGTAAGAAAATTTAATCTGTTTATATGCAAATGCAATCCTACATGCTATGACATCCAAAAATATACAGATGCACAGGATTACAAATGAAGTGCCTTATTTGTGGTTAGGGCAGATGCAACATTACTAGCCTTCTCAGCACAGCAATATTAAAACACCTGCTGCACGAAGGGTGATGTAACCTAAAGTTCACCAGCAGCCATACACTGTGAGCAATTACGGATTGCTTTTGTTATTAATTTTAAATGGGCTACCATGCTTCGTTTGCACAGATTTTTAATTGCACACATACCATGCCCCACAAAATTCCATGTGGGCCATAGGTCCTTGAAGCACTGCTACATCTGAATTGTTTCAAAACAACGTGATAGTTTATTAGGGGAATCAAGCTGTTCTGAGTCTTAAAAGGGCGTAGGAAAATGCCTAACACTTTGCAGTACTGCAGAAGGGCACCTAATGAGAAAGCTAACAATAATTGAACATTCTTTTTGACAAAGGAAAAAAGGGTAAAACAGTCTGATCCTTAATGTTCTACATATGCTAAACCATCCCCAAAAGCTTGTATGCACTAGTGTAAGTAGAGCTGCAAATGTTAAAATGCTATTAAAAAAAAAAAAAAGCAAGCCCTTGTTGCTATTTTACATTTTCAAATATGCATGCAGTTTACATGGGGATTATTTTCTCTGGATATTTCTTCTGTAATTTTTTTTTTTTTCTGAAGAAGAAGAATCAATTAAAACAGACTAATCTGAAGGTGGAGCACAATATGCTTGAACATACAGTATGCAGATTAATTTGAAAAATAGCTTAACTACCCAATCAAAATTCATGAGGTAGCTAACTCAAAATGATTTTTAAGAATAGTCCTGTTAGAAAGATGGTAACTCTAGAAATAAATATGCTTGTGAGATATAACAATTATAACTTCAATAGATTAAGGTATATTAATCATATTACTGCATTAATACTGAATAAATCCTAACATTTACCATTGTATACTCAGTTCTTATGATCTTTTAAAAAAATTATCATGAATAAATGCGAAGTCTTAGTTTAAATTGTCACCATTCTGAGTAACATTTTCCTCTTAATCACCTTTAACAGTTGCTAGAACAAAGAAATTATTTCATTATCTTCCTCATGTGAATACTTCAGCGTGCTACCACAGATGTTCAGCTCTCGGGGATTGATTTCAAGCCTGAAAGTCTGGGAGGACCACATTGGAAGGTAATGC
The DNA here is from genome assembly GCF_000737465.1 of Haliaeetus leucocephalus. Classification (NCBI taxonomy): domain Eukaryota; kingdom Metazoa; phylum Chordata; class Aves; order Accipitriformes; family Accipitridae; genus Haliaeetus; species Haliaeetus leucocephalus. The sequence continues at coordinate 7,481,593 of NW_010972753.1, forward strand.
TACTTGCACAAGGCATCAGTTCCCCAACGAACCCACTCGGAAGCAGTTGTTTTTAAAGAGAATAGGAAAGACTATCACAGACAAATCACGAGAAGTACAATGACAACTTAGGTGAGGAAATGTCAACTGTCACTGAAGGCCAGGTTGAAGGATAAATTAGCTTTAAAAACATAATTAAAACAGGCTTTGCCAAAATGAATGCCTGGCCTAACCACTTTGACTATGCTTTTTTATCATGGCTTATTCACAAGTAGTGTATCTTTTTGATGTTATGCCTTTCAAGTACAAAGAAATTCAAAAACTTGGCAATGGCATACAAATGTAAATGCATTCCATAAGAAGAACACAATGGGAAGTATAATCTTTTGATAAAGGCAATGCTTAGGGCAGCCAGAATAAGACAACAGCACACGCAAAATTACCCTGTATTGTACAACCAACCATTCTGCATCTGTAGCGCTCAGCTCTGTGAGACATCACCACTGGCAGGAACATTAAAAGCTGTTGCTTAAGTGCCAGCTCTGTGCTGAGGTTCGCTGCTGAAGAGAGCGAGCGAGGGATTCCGGAGGAGGAGGGGGGGATTTGCAGTTGCAGTGCAAGTCTCAGTCATTGCAGCAACTGCACCAACTTCACACTCTTGCCTCTTTACAGAACTGTTGGATCAAATTCTTGAGGACGGCTGAGCTGGTCTAGCAGAAGCCGAGCCAAGCATCCTCCTTGTTGCCCACATGCTACACAGCAAAGAGCACAACACAGGGACAATTGTTCAAGGGCATTTCAGTTTAAGAAGTTACCATGGACTCCATAGTAGAGCAGAAAAATTTCCTCTACTTCGAGAAGAAATTTTGACAAATGTAGGAGCATTTAGTCAGACTGTGAAACAAGTATCTGTTAATGACTAATATTTATTTATTATTTTAGCACTTTAGTATGTAGGAATATCTAAAGATAAATCTTACATGAAAGACCACCTGCATCCTACTTTGTCTTAGCGGCCACTTAGCCTTGTTTTACTTTTGGCTCCCATGAGAAAAAAACCCTAGGACCTCTTCTCTCAAAAGACAGAAATATACTCTGGAAAGACTAAAAACCCATGTCAGTTTAGAAAGGGGCAAGCCCCTGTCACTACATCAGTGCTGCAAACATTTTTCTGTTTGGGCTTCAGTTTGTTTTCTTTTTTTTTTTTTTATTTTGCCTGGTATAAGGCAGCATAAAAAGGATTTCTCATAAGGATTGCTGTGTCAATGGTTTTCACTGCAAGCACTAAATGTGCTTTTTCTTAACTACACCTGAAGGAGAAAAAATCTTGAACAAATTTCAGAATCATTAGCTTTTTGGAAGACCATAATGAGCGATTTTGGTAGAAATTATGAAAAGAATATATGAAAACTATTCTAGAAATTATCACCTTCTTCTACAGTCATACCTACAGTGTAATTGGGAGAAGAAAAAAAAGGAAAATACACATATACATACTTATATAATGCATATGTGTGTGTACCTGAAGCTGATATTGAATGTTAAGATGTGTATAACAAGGTAGTAGTTTCTAGTATGTTTAAAAGGAATAATTTTCACTGAGTGACAGCAAGACAAAAATATTTGGTGTACTTGTGTTTATCATTAGAGATTTTTCTTCTAACCTTATTCAGCTATGGACAACCTCACATTTGCTTTGGCCTGTACTGATTCAAGTCTGTACATTAATTTTCTCTACATCCAAAGTCCGCTATTTTCTGTTACCCCAGATCAGTAACAGTAGCCCTGGGGATTCTCAGCTCTGAGATGCACTTCTTCAATGTGTGATGCACATTCAAATGCAAGTGTTTTGCATTCCACTAGTGGTGTGCGCCTTGCAATTAAGAAATTCTAAATCTCAGAAACATCCATCAGTCATTCTACTCTGAAAAGCCATAGAATAACAAATTTTTATGAAAAACTACAGTCACAATATAGGTGTAAAAGAAAACTGTGTAGGATAAAGCTAAGACTCTGGTAGTTCCTCTTTGAAGTAAGTTCAGAAAATGACTACTACTACCATATGAGTTAGAACACACCTTGTTACATTCCATCTCTATTTAGCCATTTTCAGCAGATACTTTCCCCATTTGTAAAAGTTACAGATGTCTGGTACAAATGAATGATTGTGATGGAAGATGGTGTTTTGTGAAATGACTAGAAGCAGTTGGTTGATTTAAAGGTGAGGCAGAAGCTTGGTGTTCCTAGGGTATGGGCATTGTAAGGGTATATCTTCTGTATTGAAGAAAAAAATCCTATTATTAAGCAATGCTATATTAGGGAAGAGTCATTTCATGTCCTACTTTAAGTCCACTTTAGAAAGCAATCCTAATGATGCCCTAAACATTGCTAGCAGTCATGAAACTTGAGTTAGTACAATTTACTAGAAACATGTAGGTTGCAATAAGACAAAGATACAACTCTACAGTAGCACAAAAATAGCGAAAGATGGTAACTGAAAGACAAGATGCAGTACCTTGATGCAGCCGTATATGAATAAGCTGTACAGATTGCTCCAACTACCAATAGGACCCTGTGTGCTGGAGTGATTATATCCATGGAAATTAGTGTGCGGTGAAAAAGAGAGCTGAGTTGGAGCTGATTACCTGGCCCCTCTCAGCAAGTTATTAGACTAATCACCCACCAACATATTTGAAAAACACATTCCAAATGCATAAGTAGATCAGTCTCATATTGTTAATGGGGAACCAAACTGAGCAAAAAGCTTAGCAGTAATAGTAATAGCAAACAATGAACTTGCGCTGGAATTTCTACCTAAGAGCAATGCCCTCAATTCATACCAGTGACAGGGACAGGACTGAGAAATCCACTCACTTAACCTTCTATTTTCTTACATAACCTTCTATTTTCAGTTAGTTTCAATTACAGCCTCTACTAGTTTTGGGCTGATGATTCCTAACTTTGCAAAGCCTAAATATCTCATAAGCAGAAGTGTTTAGTTTGGACAATAGAAGCATAATTAAATTAATGAACATTCGCAGGCTTTCAGTAGAGATTTGAAGATTATCTCCAGTATTTCCCTGTACTTGGCATCACTCTTGATATTTCTTTTATGATTAATTCCTCCTAACATCTTGAAATCTGCTGATTCTCATCTCTACTGCATTGTCTGCATATATCACCTTAATTTAATCTTTGTTAAAATCCTTCTTCTGTAAACTCACAGTGATGCGTTGTGTGAGTTTTAATGTCAACCAACTTCCATGTTGCTGTACATGAAAATTCAAATAAAAAAGCTAGCTGGAGGAGGAGAATGCAAGGAAATATTGTTGAACCTTGAAAACCAGTGAAACCTAAATACTGATTATTTCCTTTCTTTCTAACTGACTTCTTAAGGACTTTCTCCTATTTCTAGCTCTCTTCATGCCAGAATTTAAAAAAAACCACTACTGCTCAATATTACTAGTGCTCCCCTTAAACATACCAGACAGAAGAACTGAATCTGTACTGACCTCAAAACTCCTTATTTCTTTTCAGATTTAGTTTACATTTTTTTCCTTTGGCTTTGAAAATCCTCTATTTAATATTTCTAGACTTCTTCTCAACCCCTTGTTCCTCAATTCGTCAAGCATTGACTTGCCTTTTGCTTTTTTGTTATAATTTTACCACTGTTGCAACAGTCTTATCTCTATCATAAGCACTGTGGGAAAACCTTATTTCTTTGGTCACCTTATTTTCTTTTTGATTATTTTCTGTCTCCTTTTGAAAAGAGCACTTAGGCATGTTCTGCTACATTATTCTCTTCCACTTCTATTCCTTTTCTATTTTAAACTCACATTGTATTATCAACAGTTCGCACAAAAATAACATTCTAGAAGACCTGATTTTGTGTAAGAGCTACATAAGCACAGAAAACTTTTTATTATCTTTTGTTAGCTTTAACTACAGCTGTTAAAAAGAAGTGGACTGCACACCACAAAGCTAAGTACACCAGGAATCTGAGCTGTGTAAAAAAAGTGTTTCAAAATTAACGTAAAATATTTAGCAAAAAAGAATGTGGTAACGAATCTGGTAGATTAGAGAGACAATGTATATCCCTTGGCAGGACTCTGCCTTGTAAGGAAAAAAAATGTTTGTTTTTTTTAATACTCCCCAACATTAAGCTACTGGTATGATCAGGGAGAGTCACTTCACTTCTCTGAGCTTCTGTCTTCTTCCTGCCTCTATCCTGTCTATACAGATTGTAAATTCTTGGGATTGCTTCAAGTCAGAGATGGGATACTAATCTCTGAGTCTCTACATATTATTAAATACAGATATTAATAGTCTATAAAGGAGCAGATGTTCTGATATTCACAATGGATTAACTCAAATTATTTATTATTTATTAATAATAAAATTAGCTTTTAATTCTTTTTAAAACTAGATATATTCTGTTAAAGTGAAAATACAGTTATAAAGAAGACAAAGAGATCTCCAATTGCAAGCTCTTCTCAATTTCCTAAAAACTAAATGTTGATTAAAACAATGCCTTTTTCAGGTTAAAAAGAACTTTCCTTGATAGCTTTCCTTGTGAGAAACATGCTTTAGCCATCTATCATAATGCTTAACAATTTAAATACATTCCAGTTTAGGTAGTAGAAGCATAAAAAAAACAGTTCTACAGGCAAAGCTTTGCTTGCAAATGTAAAGAAGAAAATGGAGAAATTCATTTAAAAACAAACACAAGAACCTACCTTTGTGTATTTGGTGTGCACATTTGTAATCACAAAAGTATTCCTCTGCAGCACTCAAAATCTCAAAAATAATGCAGAAACTGTTTGATATAAACTAGGTGGTGACATTCTGAAAGTAAGCAGGTATTCTGGAATTTTCTTTTGATTTTACTGTAACTGACCAAAGGAGCATCTATGACTGACAGTAAAAAGAAAGTTTTTTCCACAGTGGAATGAAGTGGACCGATGTAAATTTCAGAAACAGCCTGCTTTGACATCAGCACTACTAATATTGGATACTTTTAAAAGAAATCATTTACCAAATGCTGCCCTTCTCCAAGAACAAGTGACATTCAGTGACATCATTGCAAAAAAGAGAAAAAGAAAAAACAAGCTCAGCTTAAAATTTAATAAAAATGCTTCAAAAATCATAAAAGGAGAAGTTTCATGTATGCCTGGAATAAACATTTGACTTAACACGGTTTGCAGACATGTGGCCTGGCATACTAAATATACATTTAGTTGAAAAAGAAATTATGATACAAGTTTATACAAACTGACAATGAACTTATCCATAATAACAAACATACCCATGTTTGCTGCATCAACAGTTTGTGGTGTCTCTGTTGACAATTTCTGAAGGGCCTGTTCACCATCTGTCTTCTCTGGTGAGCTGTTATGTCGAGACTGCTGTTGGTCTTCATCTTCAGCAACAAATGAAATTACACCTAAACCAAATAGATACCAGGTGTTATATTAGCCGGGGCATTAGCTTTATAAAACAGACTGCCAGACATGTAGGAATATTTCCTCAGTTCAAAACTAATAAAAACTGAAGTAAAACTTCCACTCCAGGTGTCAGCCATCCAATTATAATTTATGGTAATAAAAAATACGTCTTGAGTGAGTCCGAGGAAATTAACTATTTTTTCTCCCAAAAGTGTTTTTCTACTTACCTCAACAGATCAGTGATAAGTGCCTGAAAAGATCAGTAATACAAAATACAAGCAAATCCACCTTTTAAAAATTATAAAATATGGCAGACAGTAATAGTGTCTTTCTTTCCAGCACAATTTTCTGTGCATAGTCTCGATTGTTTCTGTTATGTTTTTAAACCACGGTGTCTCATTCTAGTGCTATAAGATAATAAATGTAATAGTTAAAATATTCCTGTGATACATTTTTGAATTGTATGGTAAGTTATAATCAAGTATTTAAGGAAGATAAAATACACGGAGATTGTAAAACCAGGACTTTTAAATCATCTGATTTCTATTTAATAATATAAAATCTAATTTAAAAGATCTTGTATGTACATGATTCCTTTAAATAACATTAATGTTATTCTGGAAGATTTGATATATTGGCTTTAAATAAGCAGGTTTTGTTTCTTGCATTATGTCCCTCTGACTAAGAATTTTTGGAAATACTACATGTCATTACTATTTTATCTAAATGACTGTCCCTCAGTATTTCAATACATTCTGGAGAGTTTCAAAGCTGAAATAAATATATGCTGCAAGTTTAATTCTTGCCTCATATGTACAATGAAAAACTAATTTGAGGAGGTGACTTATTTTATGATATTATACAGTAAGAAACTTTCCCATTCGAGATCATTAGAATTTATGTGAAAAGGTCTCCTAAAGGGAACTTATGTAACTGTGTCTTATTAAGGGTTTGGGAAAATTATTCATAGTGGAACTTTTTTAATTTGAAATGGAGAATTAATATAATTTTATGAGAGTCCCAGAACAATCTGATTGGAAATACCTACAATTAATGGTATTTTTTGTTTCTCCAGCTTTGAGCGGGATAGATGTGGGGTAACAGGTCACACAGCAGACAGGACGTGCTGTGCTCCCTGACTAGCTGAATTTAGCATCTTACTAGCAAGAAGAGCTAAAGCTAAACAGCAATGCTCACGTGGGACCTGGAAAACGGAGCAGCAGTGACGGGGAGAGACAGCACCACGCCGGTCACGACAACTGGCTCAGGAAACCGTCGTGACTTTGGCAGCCAGGAGCTGATCAAGTTCCTGTACACATACATCCCTGTACGCACCCGTCTCATTTACAGTCCTCGAGGCTTAACTTTCTTCCCTTAATCACAGCCTTCCGCAGAAGGCTGCATTCCTGCTTCTAAACATCCTAGTTTCATTTCATTTCGGGAAGGATCAATCTTAATAAAATGGCCTCATGGTTAGTTTTGATAATAATACTATGCTAGAAGGATGTTACTCTTAAACAAAAGATGAAAAAGAGGCAAATAGAACATAACTAAAGTCAAATGCTATCAGTAAGTCTTGGAAAAGCAAAATTTGTTCATTATATGCTCAGTGGTAGCTACACCAGGTGGCAATTTCAACATGACAAACACTGACAAATTATTTCTGCTAAGAAGGATTACATTAAATCATTACAGGAAAGCATGGTTTATCTTCCCATCTCTCAGAGACAGCAACTGGGTAGCAGAGGTATAAAACACCAAAGCTGAAAACAGAACCAAAAAAAACAGGAATAGGTATGTACTTAAAGCCAGAGAAAGGAACTATATAATTTTAGATTAAAAAAATTAGAATCCCAGATTTTCTTCCCTCTGTTAGGAAAAATCTGTAAAAATACAAATAAAATAATAAAATAAAAATAATTGAAACCAAAACAAAACCCATTTTAAACAGAAAACTTTTACAAATTCCTAAAATTAATCACAGTACAGAAGCCAGAAATTGTGTCCAAATAAGCAGGAGAGTGATTGCAATTTCAGGAAATTATTGAATATTTTTTAAAAAACCTTCAAGGAAAAGGTAGATGTGTAAGTACAATAAAAAAATAAAACCATTATGGAAAGCTCATGGGAACGAAGTCTGAAGAAAATGCTTAAGGTATATAAATATTGATGTAAGAGGACATATTTGATGGCACTAATAGCTAATGGATCTTACGATAAATACTGACTAATTAACCTAATTTTATGTCTCAATATGTAATCCTAGTATAATTTTGGTCTATTGCATCACTATATTAGAGAGAAGCAAAGTGGAAGAGAAAGACTTCATTAATTTTAAAAACCATCCTAACCATCAACATACTTGAAAGATGTCAACAATTATAAGAAAATGAGTTTAAAAAAAATGCAAAATTATAGCTTTAAAGTTGGCTAAAAATACTTGACTAAATGCTGAAAATCACTAAATTCATAAATTCTAAAGCCTCCTTATGGTAGAGAATATTTTGTTACACTTCATTTTAAAATTTAAGTCATTTTTCCTTATAGTCCTTGCTTCCAGTGACAATGGAGCATTTATTCATCAATTGTCTGTATTTCAGAGTATTGTATTGTGCATATGTGCATGTGAGAGAAAGAGGGACAGAACACGAGTGTTCACATTTTAAAAATTCTTATTTCATCAGTAAGTAGGGGGATGGTAAAGCAAACTAACTTTTTTAGCTCTGCACAAAATGTGCTCTCAAAAGCATCAAAATAATTGGCTGAAGAACTCCAAATAATTAATTTTTATTTGCGGCAAATCTTGGAACACTTGAAAAGTTCCAGAATTTTAAATTGCTAATGGTCAAGAATATTTCAAGAGCTAGTGGAAGAACTATGGTAACTAAAAACTACTTGAATTGCTAAACCACTGTGCTGATAATCCAGCAATCGCACAATCAAAAAAATCAGTGAAGAATTGCACTATAATTGCTGACACTCAATTTTCCTTATTTATGGAAAACAGTTCTCAAACAAACAGAATTAATAACAATGAGGTTAAAATCTTGATCAATAAAGGTGACTGGATTGATGTAATGTATTCAGAACTCTGCAAGGCACTCAATTAAATCTGTCAAAGTATTTCAATAAAAAATAATCAGTTTTACTACAGATGGCATACATTTGAAACTCAGTTTATCTGCTTAATCTTAAAATATTCATAAATTGTCTTTCATAATTTTTATGGGCACCAAAGTATCTCCTACTGGCTCAGAGCTATTTAAATTATTTATTAGGGGAAAAAAAGAAAATCATTGCTGGCAAGAACTGCAAATAACTAAAAACAAACAAAAAAGTGTATTAATTTCTAGTCAAATATAGAGTGCAGAATCCTTATGAGTGAGGACACTTAGCACATAGCATGCTCTGCTTGACTTGAGTCTTTAAATTAAGGCAGAATATTTTCCTAGGAAGTATTCCTAAGCAGAATACTCTCCTGGTTCTCCTGGTTCAGGAGTGAATGGTGCAATCCAATGACCACTACTGGAGATTAAGAGAGCTGATGATGTATAAACATATGAATTTATGCAAATTATGGGCTACCAAAAAAATCCCATCAAAAGGTGCTTTGCAGGATGGGAAAAAGAGTTTTATACAATGAAGACTAATAAAAAGTCCTTAGCACCCTACGAAGTAATAAAAAAATACGTTGGAAAGGTGCAGAAACACTGCATCAGAAACGACATTGGAAATAACAAATAAGCATGTTTACATTTTTTCATAAGGGTCTGCTGAGCTTGGCTCCCATGTTGCGAAAGGGCTTTGATACAGGAAGATTTAGTCTTTCGGCTGTGAACATACTGTCGTCCTACAGAACCCACTGTTGCTTTCACTGTCTTCAGCAAAGGCGGCGGTATCTTATGTTACCTTATTGATGCTGCAAAGCAACTGATAAACGATAATTTGTTCATGCATAACAGCCCCCAGTGTTCGGGGGTTTTTTCTTGCATCTAGTTGCTCAGTTCTGACTTGTGTGTCATACGGTATGTAACAGTGTAACTTGTCAAAATATCCCGGCTGACAATTTTTAAAGCATACATTCAAAACCAAACAAGACTTCATGTACGTCACAGAGATACAATTCCCACCGATTCAACTGGCCACAGAATTATGGCACTGTTAAGTATTTTAGAAAATACCGCTCCTCTTCTCAGCTGTTCTTTGGCATACATATAAAATGCTAAACTTGCCAAAGCAACAATACAAGTATTCCTAGAATGATACTGAAAATGAATAATTAAAAATTACATAAACTGTGGAGGTTTTCTTTTTGCTGATACAACATTGCTTTAAAAGGTTTCTTGGTCAAAACACCGTTGCAAATTTTCTAGCTTTACTATCCAGTTTAAATATTTTATACAACTTCAGTCCACATATTAATACCAACGCCTCGTTTTATATTGCTTCAGAGAAGATGCATCCCTTTAAAGGGGATGGCAGGCTGTTTTATTTTCCAATAAAATTGTAATTGCAACACCACATATTAGACTGACTCATTGGCTATACACTACAATCCCCCATCCCTGAATCCAATTAAGAAAGCAAGAAATATTCAAATTGTTCTTTTCTTTATAATTTGAGTGGACTATTTGAAAGGCACTTGATTATTTTCTGGTGCAGAGAGATGATAAAAGCCCACAATATCCCAGTATTTTTACTGGAAACAAGAACAGAAGGCTGTGTGGCCATGGAATTCATCACACAAATCTGAAAAGATACAGAAATATTTGGCTTGTGGTTTAAATATACCAACATGATCTAATTAAGCATAGGTCTTGGGAGTAGGAGGAGAGGTTTTTATGTTTTCCTGTGTTTTTCTGGCCAATGAAATCAATGTATAGTTGCTGCCTCAGATAAGTTCCACAGGAGAGATAAGATAAATTAAAAAGAGTGTAGTTTATGTAAGCTATAGCTTTGGCCAATTTTTCTTCTGGCAATTTTTCTACTGACAAAAAAAAGATATTTGCTGTAGGTTACAACAAATCTTTATAATCTCTATTTTATATAGGAAAACCTCTATGATGTTATATGTAAATTCTAAAGAGTTTCTGCAAATCCTACTACTTGTTGGTATACTGGGATTAAATGAATTGCTCCCTGCATCAATGAAAAGGAAGCAGAATAAGCTTGAAGACTCACACATAGGAGAGATGAGCAAGTGGCAAATCCCTCTGTCAGCTGTCATTCATATATGGGTTTGTAGCCTTTAATAAAGAGGTGAATTGGTTTATTTATTATTCTGTCTGTCCTTGATGCGACAACGAAACCATGATATGAAAGCGCACGGGAGTATGCAACTCCAACTGGAGGAGGAGAGACGGAAAGGGGGCGCTGGGGACCACCTTGCCATGTACGAATAGAGCCACCCTCCTTCGGTGAACTCCAGTGATCCAGCAGCGGAGGTATGCTGGAGCCATTCACGGTAATCAAGCAACCAGAAGATCCTTCTAAGTGTGTCTTTATTACAGATGAGTTAGAATCAATTTGTTAGGGTGTCGCAGTTGAAGAGGAAGGGCTTAAAGCAAAGGTACGGATAGGTGCTGGAAATACAGCAATGGCTACGAGCAGCTACCGAGACGATCTTCCTCCCGCGTGTGATTTTATGATTCCATTGAAATTAGAGCGATCAGTAGATCAATTTGCAGAATTCCTCCAAACAAAAAAATGGACAATATTTGTTTTAAAATCAGATTTCACATAAGTGTTGAATGGAAAATACTGTTAAACAAGTTTAATCAACTCATTTACAGGCTAGAATGTATTGGCGTGATCTTCACCACCTCATTAAAATTGTCTTACAGCTGCAGTCTGATAGGCCATGGCCTGTAACATACTGCCCTTTTTTCCCTCAATCTAAGCTTCAAAAGCTCCAAGTAGCATGGAAAAGTGCTGCTTATTAAGTACAGAAATAGTTAAAAAATAAATGAAAGATGACACATAAAATTAGAAAGCTCCTTCCCAAAAGCTGGAAAATTTTTGTGGAAAGAAAGGACACTGACTATAACAGGTGTGTATTTTTTGCACAAGAAATAGTCACGTATTATGAGCTTTAGTCTGTTCTGGAAAAAAAAATCTGGTCTATTCTGTAGAAAGCAGAAATAAGAGTTTGAGAAAAGATAAAGTAATATGGAGAAGATGCTTTATCAAACCTAAAGGAAATTGCTCTATTACTTGGAAAAAAGATTGCTGAAGAATTTTATCTGGTGCCAGAATCTTGTGAGAGATGTTTATTAGCTATTATTTCTCTGTTAAAGCTGTCATACAGCTACAAACCAGCCGAAGCATATAATATTAGCCCTCTACTGGAATGCTTCCAAATGGACTTTTGAAAAGAATTGGGCCCATTTTTAGCTTAGCAATCATAAAATAGCAAGAATGAAAGCAAAAGAAGTATAATTTTGCAGCTCTATAATTTTGCAACGAAAAGGACTTTGAATGTAAAGGAAAAATGCAGACCATTTCCTCAGTACAACAATTTATATGGTAAAAGTCCTTTTATGAGAATTTATTTTAATATGACAAAACCAGTACTAGAACACCAAGGCTACAAAGTTTTATGCTTACAAGTTAGAGAGTTCTAAACTTGAAATCATCCATCAGCACTATAACAGAGTCTTCAACTAGATATCTAAATCACTGTTCTTTTTTCCCCACAGGATAAAATTTACTCACTCTGTAGATAGATTTTGAGCATTGCTTTTTATTTTCAATCATTCAGCATGTTGGCCCCATGGATTATTTACTTCCATCTGAACAAATTCACCAAAGTGAGTAAAGAGTACCTTTCTTTCTGGGTGTTTAAACTATACTACACCTGGAGTATCCTGAACCTAGAAAAGACTAAGATTCCTGAGTCCTAATTAATTCCCACTTGAATCACCTACATCTAATCTGTGATCCTCAAGCTTCAGGCTGGCTGTTGAAAAATCCTAAAAGTGCCAAAAATGCACATATATCTCAGCTTTGACATTAAAGTTTCCCAGGAACTGAAAATTCTGCTTCAGGGAACAAATATGACTTTCCAGCCTTGCACAGTGTGAAGCAGACAGACTTCCATTCCCCTGGAAGCCACAAAGTAAGCACTTCCTAACTGATGCTACCACAAATTTCTGCGACATAACCAAAACTGTCCCTGCTCCACAGGAAGAATGAACATGATTTCCTAAGGTAGTGATTAAAGCAAGCACTGAGCGAGGGGGCGGATGGCAGATAACTGGGCCCTGTCTCTTTTCAAAGGATAACTTCAGCCTTCTATTGAGTTATTTTAAAGTGTAAAATAAATGAACTGTTTTCCGAAAAAAAAAAAAAGACCATGCGTGGCTTCCCAGCCTTTGAACCAAGAACTGTTCTGTTGGGTTAGAGAGACTGACTGTTCCCTCTTTTTCTCGCTCAGTGAAGATATAGTACTTCCAGACATAATGGAAACCATTGTAACAGAAGTTAGGGGAATAACAGAACATAGGAGATGTCAATGTGAATGTGCCACCTCTGTCCCTTTAAGGCATGGCTTTTATCACCTTGTATTAATTTGCTGTATGAGAGCGCCCTTGGAACCTCTTCTACTGAAACTTTCAGTATATATAAAGAATTGGGGATTTTCTAAGCCAGAAGAAGAGAATATTCTTAAATTTTTAAAGCCTGAAAAAGAGGCATAAGTTAAAATAAAGTGCATCCTCAATTTTTTCTGGTGAACATTTTTAATGGTCACAAATATTGAAAGCTGACTCCTATTCACAGAAAGTGAATTTTGTCTCAGGGATACAGATTTAGCAAGAAGGCACTGAAGTTTTCCTGTGGCACTAGGCCAAGCTTTGTTACAAGTATTAATCTCTTCACAAATCACCTGTGAATTGAGATGGCATTATTACTTACATTTTACACATCAGATACTAAAACCAAAGCGGCCAAAAGAGCAAACTAGTTTGGCATCCTCAGGGACAAAACTTAATAGCTTTTTAATGTTGAGAAAACAGCTGTCATTAATCTCAATTGTCTAAGAAAACAGCAGAATCAAGGGTTTGGAGTAGGAATGCACAAAATCAAAACTATACACTAAGTGTTTTGGATTAAAAAATTTGTTTAAGAAGTTGTTCAAACCTAGGTCTCCTGAGTGCTATTCAGCTGCTTTAAAATGGTCTCTTCTGTTCCCATAATTCCTTCCCAAATACACTCTTGTACTTTGCTCTGCCGAGAGTTACTACAATAGCTACTCTACAAGGAAGAAAAAGACTGTACAGTCTCATTCTCACAATCACACTTTTCATGTTATGAGGTAAAGAATGAGCACCATGGAACTGTAGAATTCTTACTAAGCATTTGAAAATTATGAAATCTGATTTGTTAAAAAAATATTTGTTTAAATAAATTCTTTTCAGGACAAAACATTAAATATGACATGCTGATGTTAATTAAAAAAGCAAGAGTCTTGCTATTGTATCATAAGAATACCAGTATAAACATGGACTGATGCAAATTATTTGCAACTAATTTTAGATATTCCTAGCCTCTACACATCTCAAAGAAGGAATCGGCTTCACTACATTCTGTGTATGTACTCTTGCCTTGTGGTCAACAAACTGAACTTCAATCAAGGGAAAGAATCAAATTCTGGTCTCTGCCTTTAAATCTTCGGTTCTAGTAGTGCTGTGATAACTACAGCTGTTCAACAAGTTTTGGAAAATTAAATTTAGACCCAAGAACTTGGTGATAATTCAAAATCATTAATTCCTATTGAGTCAATTTTCATGGGACTAATTAAATGCATAAAATTGCACATATGCTGGCATTTTTGAAGGACCTGACCACATATTTAGCAGTAATATACCTTTACAAATAAAAATACAAGCCAGCTTAAAAAACACTATCACCAGTAATTATAGCCTTACTTCCAGAAGAAAGGTTATATTGAACAGAAGTGTAAGCATTAAGTGTAAACAGATTTAATCTGCTAATTTATAGAGATTTTATATATTTTGGTTCTACATTGTACCTTGAAAGGTTCCTCGTCTCCACGGAGATACACTCAAAGTGTAAGCGACTGTGTCACCTGGTTCTACAGTGATAATAGGTGCACCAGCCACCATTGAAAGATCTGAAGATACCTGACAAAGACAATCCACAAAGAGGAAAAATCATCAAAAGCAAGTTACTGTTGCAAGAACACTATAGACACAATATCCATTCTACTTGCTTTGAAAAGTAGAATATAAAGTATGCTGTTGGTAAGTCCTAACCTTTATGCACATGAAAAGAATACATACTGTAAGAGTAGTGCTGGCATATGCAGATCATATCAAGCACAAATTTTGAGGTCATTGCTTAACGTGAATAAAAGTATCTCGTTTAGCCCGTGGAACTACTTACATATGCGCAGAGTTGCACAGTCAGGTCCTTAATATTTTACATACATTTTCTTTAGAAGTGTAACAAAGGGGTTTAACAGTAGTGATCCATCTAACTAGACAGAGCGAAGCAAAATCTGAAGTGTCATTTTAACATCAATTGCTATACCTCAAGTCATATTAAACCATGCTTTTTGATATGTCGTATTTTGTAAATGACATATATGTGATGGCATACATAGTAACTATTTGTACAATGAAAAGACCAGTACAATTTTCATATGCTGAATTTTAGATTTTGCAAACTCTAAAGCTGATTGCAGGAATACAGGCCAAGAGTATTGTTGAATTGCATCTCATTTCTTTGTCACTTCTGTAAGTTTGCTACAGACAGACTCTGTGATCAGCTGCTCATGGAAGAGACATTCAAGTTTGAGGCATTACCAAGCACAGCTGATGATTAACTGCTTAATCACTGGTGGTGCAGAAAGCCAGCAGCTGGGCTGTGGGAATGGTTCTCCTCACACCTTCTCTTCTGTTATCTCTGCCACAGGGTGGAGCAAACTGCTGCTGAGTGATAGTATTTCAAACTGGCACTGCAATTTCTGCAGTGGATATCTGAATACGGGTGATGATTTTCCACTGAGGCATGGAGTCCTTTTAAAAAACATTTTCAGGATATCATGCAGTACTCTAGCATGCTGTAATTTCTTATTATGTTAAATAAGAAAATTGTCTCTGTGTTGTTTAGGTCAATTTTGAGTGAAATCACAAGTCAAGTCAGAAAGGCTTGATTTTTTTTTTTTTCCCCAGCTCATTTATTCACTTCATTAATGACTACAACTAGCCTGTCAAGCATCCAAGTGGAGACTTGGATTCTACAAAGATCTCTTCTGCAACAGTAAAAGCATTAGATGCATGGTTCATTTTCTTCTTCCCCAAAGTTACCTTTTTTTTTTTTTAAGTGAATAAGTTTTGTTCATATTTTCTGTAGAAAAAAAACAATTCTAACATCATCTTGTCCTCTATTACAGCCAGTCATTGCCTATAATGTTTGTCGTCTCTGGGGTATTTATGTTAATATAATACTTTGTTCAAGTTCTAGTACAATCTGGAACTTCTATTCCAAGTAACACAGTAAAAAAATGTAAGGAAACAATCTTCCTCCTCCCCAATAAATCTGCATTTCAAGCTGGCTATTTGAAGTCTAACAACCAAAAAGAATAGGAAAAGAGACTAATTGTCAAGAAAAAAAACAGGCCAAAAAAAAGAATGATTGAAAGCTTTGTTAATTGGTACTTGGAAAAAAAATTGAAAAAAAATCTTTAACTATTAACAACACAGAGAAAGCATAGGAAAGGAGGGGCTGTTACACACTGAAGATGGGGAAGTTTCATTTCATACAAGATAAACCATAAATTAGGCATGAGCCTACGTTTATGGACTACTCCATTTTAGTTTACAATGAAGTTAGTAATGTATACAGAAGTAAAGGATAAGTACCTAAAAATAAGGCTAGATTAACAGAAAAGATAGCAAATTATTAGGAATAGAACAGATTAATTAAAATGAGATATTTTAAGGAAAAAGTAACATGGAGACAGATGAAAAGTAGGATAAATGTGATTAATTTAAATTGGATAAAATGCAGGAAAATAGGGTAATACAGTTTCTGTCAAAGACTGGATGTATCAGACTAGTTTCTAACAAAAAAATGTCAAAGTAAAAAGGAACACTACTGACATAGTTGACTATAAACATGAAATGGATATGGACTGCTGATGAATAAATATGGACTGGAAGTTTGATGGTTTTCAGAAGTTTTGGATACTTTTCCAAATAGAGTAGTGAATTAGCAGAAGCTAAATGATTTTAAAATGAAGTTGTTAACCTTAAAGAAGTGATTGTATAACCAAACAGGAAAAAGTTGAGTATAAACAATGAAGTCGTGTTAGTACATACACGGCCACTGTTTCAGCATTTGAATCCAGATGTCCATATCAACAGAGAGGAAGGAATTCTGCCTTCCCTCCCCTGCATCAGACTGATAAGATTGCTGGGGTTTTTGCTTTGTTCTTTTCTTAGTGTTGGACATGATCGACTTTCTAGGATCATCTGGGATGTTTACTTAACAAACGCACTGCTGTTTCAGTGTTCAAAGACTGGTGATCTCAAACTCTCCCGCACGTTTCCAATAACACATTACAGTTATCTTTTTCTGCAGGTCCCATGTTTTGTTGTAGAGCTGAGAAAGATTTTGTCTTTCATGGTGTAAGAGTCCCACAGATTAGATGTTCTGTGAGTCTATCTAAACTAGATATTTACTACACAGCTGCCTGCAATTCTAGAGGGTAGAGACCTACTGAGGTTTGTGGTCCCTTCTAGTATCATATTGCTACAAAGTGCTAATCAAGTGAGTCCATTTTCTGCTTGCATAAAGTATACACACACACATACAGATATTTACAAATATATATACATATATGTCACTACACTGTCTCTTGAGGAGGGTTCTTCTTCCTTTTGTCACTTTTTTGCTCAACAGGGATGGGATGAGAGATGGACAATGGAAAGACAATCATAACTTCTTGTCACCACCCCTTATGAATTTTTTACTGGTCAGAACCACCAGAAATTAATAGTTCTCAAATTTGGCTAGATTAAAAAAAAAAAAAATTAAAATGGGGCATCTGCCTCTGAAAGGTACACAATTATTTTCTCCACTGAGCTGTAACTTATGCCTGTAAAGGAAGCTAATATTTTGCTAGGAAAGATCTTCAGATTTTCACTCCTGGATAGAGCCAGAAATATTTTTTCCTTTGACAGTGGATAGCCTTGCTGTGCATACTTTATGACTGGACTCCATCAGTTCCCAAATTAGGCAATTTTTCATGGATATCTGAAGTCACACTGATCCCGTCTATAAGACCACAGACACTTATAGCAACAGTTTTTACTAAATAACTAGGAGTTTAGAGCAGTGGCCAGACCTGTAGACCTTGGAACAAACCCCTTGGCCCTAATCTGCTCAGATTGAAGAGATTAACTAAACATCCACAGAGAAAATATGTCCTATTATTTTACCACTGGCCTGGTTATATGATTCTCCATTCCTTTTGCTACATCTTTTAGAGTTCTGTTGCTGGGTGCCTACTTTTGCCAGCTAGACAGACAACCCAGATGGCTGTCTAAATCTGTGGATTTCAAGGCAAGAAGTGTCTAAAAGAAAGCAACCAGAAGCTCAGAACTTTGTCACCTCTTTTATCCCTATTTATGAAAGCTTCAAAAGGCACTGAAAGTGTTGCTTTTTCATAGTATGAATTTAATCACATAAATCCTCTGGTTTAAAAGACTTCCCAGAGCCAGAAATACCCTTGCTTTTAACAATCTAGAATCATATGCATGAGCTTGTGTGCAAATTTTTATTAAGTGTTATGTGCATATATGACAGGTATAAAAATGATACTGTTGATATTAATTTAAATTAATGTATGGAATACACAGATTTACTCGTGGTTAAAGAGTACAAACTTAATGAGGGTATAGGACCTTCAGCCATCAGGTTACTAGAGTTGCACGGAATTTATTCTCAGGAAATCTCACATGCATTACCAAGGAAGACTTAGCCTGAACAGGGAAGCCCCTTATTAAAGGTTTACAGTGTACAATTTTATTATTTTGAGACATTTGTTACAAATACCCAACCTTTATGTCATCCTTTCATTGAAATTGTAAAGATCTAAAATGGATATATATAGAGAGAAATGCCCTGAAGAACAGGGGATTTCATATTTTTTTATTATGTATTTATTCTACAATACTTTTAGAAATTACTAACAGTTTGTATAACCTAATACCTGAAAGGTAATTTAACTGAGCCTTGAGATTCCTCTGGTGAGTTTACTTTAATGACATCTATTTTGAACATCTATTTTGAAAGTTACACAGTTTTCTATTTTTACTGCAAAAGCAAGCCTTGAAAGAATTAGGCACCTTTATGGCCAAAGTTACTATCAAAGGTGTCGTTAGAAGCAACCATCAACACACGAGACAATTATTTATATCTAGCAGACCGAGTTTTATATAAAAACCAAAAGAAAATGGTATAAAAATTTTGTCATGAGACTGACAGATTGGATTTTTATAGAAATACTTTATGCTTCCTACTCTTGTAGGATGATTTGAATCTAATTTTACAGCCACTAAAATCCACTTACATTGCAGTCACTAACCTTACATTAATTCAGCATCAGAGAAGGATGTGCTTTCTGGCTGACGTTATATGTGCACACATTCTTTATGAATTCTGTCGTGACGTTTTTTCTGACCCAGGAGTAAGTTAATCACAAGAAAGACTATTTGTTGTAATATCTCCTAGAACCAGCCATGAAGAGCATAGTGGCAGTATTTCCCTAAGGTTTACACATCAATCAGTAGAAAATAGTTCATAAAAATGTTCACATTTTTCAAGGGAATTTATGGAAATTGTATTTTTAATCACGGAAAGCTTTCTGGGCACTGAAAGTGCATTTTTAAAGGTAGACTGGTGGAGTCATGTACATGACTTCCACTGAATTCCAAAGGTACTTCCCTCCCCAACTCTCTTGATACATACTAATGGTTGCACAGACAAACAAACCACACGTACAAAAATTATTGTTGCTCCAGACATGAACACTCTATATATGTTTGAAACGGGAAAAGCATGATTCAGAGGGAAGAGGAATTATTTCCCTCTTTCTCCTCCCAGACTTAACTTTCATTTTAAATAGTCACTTTTGCAGTAGTACCCTTATTTTGGTTGAGGCTATTAGATAAATACTGTGAATACTGAGAAACAGAGTAACATATATACAGTGTAATTAATTTTTTAATGAAATGAGTTTTTATTAAGTTTATAGTTTAATATATTCAGTTATTAAAATGGAATAGCGAAGCTAAATTTACACCTCAAAGGCAAAATTACCCAAGTATTAATTCAGCTGAATTACTTATTGCTAGGTATTCATTGTGCAGTAAATTGTTTATGGACATGCCTGTAAATTATTATGCTCATCAGCTACTGGCACATCTTATACCATTCTTGATATAGGTTGAGCTTTATTATTTCAGTAAATGAAATACTTAATGTTTTTTAAAAATATCACGTATGTCCCAGTTTATCTATAAGAAGTTACCTTGTATAGTTAATACACTCCATCAATGGAGGATGTACAGGGTGAATCAACCAACTAATTCAATAATGAAGATATTCACTAGCCAACAAAATTACAAAAGGTCCTGTCAAAGACGTTTCTAAAACTATTACTTCTTGAATTATCTTTTTTCTGTCTCCACCAAAGCTGACAAGATTTCCTCTACCTAGTCATCAACTTAGCTAAAGGACAATACTGTAAAATTTCAGAGATGCTGGACTAAAAAGGAGGAGTTATTGGGCTGTCAGCAACTGTCCCCAAGGGAAACCATGACAAAGACAAAATCACAGTCTGTTGTGCTCTGATTCACAACACACTATCCAGAAATGATTAGGCAGCATGGAATGAACAACAACAACAAAATTAGTATCACTTCTTTTTCCTGTTGGCCTTGTGCTATACACTTCTGAATAAATAAAGTTTATTTTGCATTTCTAACAAGGCTGTTGGTCACAGTTCCCTCTTAGAGGAGGTTTTCCCCTTTCTCCTAATAACTGCAGATAATGGTGATCATGTCCTGGATTTACTGATTAAATTCTAATTTACAGACTAACCCTTTGGGAATTAAAAGCAAGCAAATGATCTTCACTCACTACAATAGCACAAGACACTACATGACATCTGCTGGAGAGTGCTGGAATGATTAATATTGTTTGCTTTGTTGAGGTGACAGTTTCCAGACACTGGTAGATTTTGTAATCATGGCTTTTCCAACAATTCCAGCCCACCTTGCTTCAAAAAGTGTTCTACAATGGCTTCTAGGTAAAAACCTAGCATACAGAAAATGCATTATTCACACTGATTAATTTATTACATGCATACAGGCATGAAAGAGCTGGCCTTACTACTTCTTTCCCAAAAGTCCCAGAGCAAAAAGAGCACACATGGTTGGACTGTCAAGCGGTACTTCCGAGAGAAAAAAAAAAAAAAAAAAAAAAGGAAAAACAAACCACCACAAAACCAACCAAGCAGAAGAAAAAACCACTCAAAAAACAGATTTTGGTACCCAGAGAACACCCTCAAGGAGGTCAAAGTTCAATCAGACCTAGCTGACCCTGGAATAGTTACAACTGTCATAAATCCATTTAACACAATGTTTCTGAAAAAGACATACCAAGAATAATTCTAATGTATGCATTTTGAAGTTTGATATTTCAGTGTCTTTTGCTTTCATTGGCACAAAAAATATTGAAATGGGAGAGCAGAAGAAATACCTCTGTTGTCAACTTTCAAAAACATTGACTTCTTTCAGAAATAAAAGTACAAACATATTAGAAATGTAAATGCATTCACATCTAAAAAGCTAAGACTGTTGAAAAGAAAAATGTCAAAGCTGGTGATGCCCCAAAAATACATTTCCTAATTTGTTTGGAGGGGTTAATAATGAGTCAAAAAATAGGAACACGAAGCTGGACCTTTTAATGATATACAAAGTTTATTAAATGTAAATCCTCTTATAATAGTGAGAAATTGGAGACTAGCAAGAGTTTAAGGAAGGATTTCACATTGCCATGAAATCCCAATAACCAATAGCAGAATGCTGCTGGTATATACATGATCTCTCTTTATAAAAGAATGTGGGGCCATTCTCTGCCAATACCTGGCATTTTGAGTAAAGCAGCATTTGGTGCTACTGGCACCAAGGCAGAGAACAAAAAGTCACTCATTTCACAAATCCACACTAGTTAACTAGTCAGATTTTATCTTCTAGAGTCTACATTCTCCTCTTTTCCCTCCTTCCCCCCAAAAGAAAATCTACAAAAAGCCCCCCGACACTCAAACCCCTCAGTTCAAAAATATATATTTACATATGCTGACAATTTTTAGAGCATGCTCTCCTGCATCATTTTCATAGATTGAGCCCTCCTAGCAAATAGTATACAGCCAAAGTATCTAGATGCTACCTACTCTAGATTTAAATGCCATAATACAGTCACAAGGATGGCTTTTGCTGAGCAAGGTCCAAGATATTCTTGCTCAGGAACCTTCTCTGCAGCTGAGAAGAAAAATAGTCATCTTTTTTGCCTTAATGTACACTCTGCCTCTGCTGGCATATGACATGGGGTCCTATACATGGATAAGGAAGGTAAGGAATACTACGGTGAGGAATACTACTGAAATACTTTTATCACTTTCACATTAAACATGCAGACAAGACAAATGGTAGGAAAACCATGCAGTTACAGTAATACAACAGTGGTTTTAATTAGGAAAATGTGTTTGTGTAAATACAGTTGTAAAATATATTTAACTAAACCATTGAACAATAATAAGGACTATACTTAATAGTAAAAAGATCTTCTTGAGCAGGGAAACTAACAAAACTGTATTTTCTAAGAATGTATATCTTATAACCCTCCACTGAAATCACAACTACCTCAGCACCTCCTACCCCATCTTCCCAGTGACCCACTGCCCTTCAACAACTCCAGTTTGTTATTTCCTCTGAGTTGTCTTTCCTATCAGCAAACACGCAAAGTATTCCCAACTCCATCCAACATCCCTGAAACAACAGCTGGGCAAAAGACACTAACTGCTATAATTTGTTCCAAGATATGCAAGCACTGACTGGCCAGGCCACTAGGCCATTAGATACATAGTGAGCTCATGCAGCAATCTTTCCCTCAGTAGGATAATAATTTTTGTCCTTTTCCTGTAATATTCCAATGCTTTATGAAGATTTTAGGAACCCTGCAATTCTCAAGCCCCTTCTCTGATTTCAAAACTGATGGAGTTGGCCACTGGTTTCAAAGCACTGGAGGAGGAAGGGAGGAAAGACTAGCAAATGAACAGAGTGCAATTGTAGAAGTGTCGTCCCCTTAGCAACCAGACTAAAAAACTAAGAAATCTTTTTCCATGGAACATACAGCAAAATCATACACTATCTCACAGATTTCCTGACTATAAACATATCCATAAGCTATAAACTATAGTTAGATATAATTTCTCACAGATACGTGAATTTCAATGGTATATCTGCAATTACAATAATGTTTCCTATTACAATACATAATCTGTAGGCCCTTGCATGGAAAAGTATTTGTCACATTATTGCAAAAATTTACCTTGTACGTTAACTTCTTCTTGGTATAATTGGGCACCCATAAAATTTTTTGAGCGACCTTGCTCACTTGGCAATCTATCACAATACAATCCTGTGCCAGAGGTTTCTTCCCTATTCCCTTAAGGCTAAAGAAGTTTTCAGTGCCAGCTGTATCATTTCGCAGAATAAGCCTTCCCTATGACAAAGGAAGAAGAAAAAAAGTTTCAGCACTGTAAAAATCCCGTTCAGCTCCCAAACCAACTCCGTTAGTTTATTAATCTTAAATCCAGGCAACAAAACATGCTTACAAGTAAGTGTTCCTACTGACTTTTCTAGCTCTTAAGTAAACTCTGCTGTTAGAGAAGAAAACTAAAGAAACAATATCTTTTATTTTTAATTTTTCAAAATTATGAAATTTAACAAAATAAAGCCTTCATATATCTAGATTTTGTACTTCTAGTCTTCCTCCTGGAAAAAAAAAAATCGAAGAAAATATGTTCTCATGCATCTTTACTCCTCACATAAAATATAACTTTGCTCAATCATTTCCATGTGTCCTTCAACTAAAATGTTCATAATTATTTGTCATCAAAGGATTCAGGGCTTTTGGCTTTTATAGTACTGGATTCCTAAACTACATTATATTTGGTTGGTAATGCATGCAGAAGGATTACTAATGTTTCACAGAGCAATTTTTCTTTTTTTTTTTTTGTCTGTGGCAATTCACACATTTGAATAGCAACCTGCAGTCAAAATCTCTCAGCTTGTATAGAGGTAAAAAAAAAATATACCACTTCTTGCTAAAGGTGTGATAGCCTTTGCTCTGCTCTTCATTATAGAATTCAGAATAGTGATTACTCTGATGACAAAAGCAGCTTCTAAGCAGTGGCTTAACTTGTAACAGAAATTATTTTATGAAACAAAGTACCCATCACAAATTCATTTGTGATGTATGCATGCAATGAGAAATACTCAACATTACTACTTTACTACTTAAGTAATGAAATACATTTCAATATATGTATTTAAATTTAGACTAACACAATGTACATTTTTATGCTCCAAGTTCAGAATGTCTATAGAGTAACTGGTTGTTTCATTAAAATAGAGGGTTTGATAGAAAAGCAAATAAAGGAAGAGATAATAAAGGATGGTGGGGAAATCTATCATGCCTAATCTTAAGCTTTGCAAAGTTAGTTCCTTTGGTTTTTTACTTCAGCTAGTAGGCAATCTTTCAATTTCTGACTCTCAAGCAGATGCTTAATATTAGTAACCACTTAAGCACTTTTGTAATTTGGACACCAATGTAAATTTTATGGACAGAAGCATCCTTTTCAAATATTGAAACTAATTTCCTTCTTACCATTGTTATGCCCTCAGCAATAGGCTTGAACATTAGAGGATACAAAGCTGTTTCACCTAGACCCACATTTATTAGGGGAGGGCCGTAAAAACCCTGTCCTTCCAAAATTGCTTCAAGTTTCCAGTCATGGCTGGACATGTTACTCTGAAATAAAAGTAGAGGTGTAAATTAGATTATGCATTTAAAGACCTTAACATGCATTTCAGCTTTTACTTGCAGTTATCATCAATCAGAGCACAGTACTCATTTTCCCAAAGTACTGGCTCAGAGCACCTTTGGGGAGAATAAAACAGTGTATTTTAAGAATGAATTAAGCTAATACTAAATCCCTTGTTCCTGGCAGCCACAGGTACTGGTATCAATATTATCAGTAGCAATACTGTCAGCAGGAATACTCATTAGAATAATATGTACATGATATAGCTAATGGTCAAGATGGAATTTATAAGTATCATCATAAACATTTACAAGTATCTTTATGATACTGTTTAATGCTTGCCAAAATTCTGTCCCTTTTCCATCTGTAGAAAATCTTAGTGTACCTCTCTGAAGTGCTGATGTGGTGTACTAGCATATAGTGCCTCATTTGGCCACTGACTATATTATAGGATCAGTCTTGCTTATGAATTAAGGACTCCATCTCCAAAGGAGTATTTACAGGCTCAAGAGTCTAATCAATTTTAAAGAATGATTGTCCTGAGTAGTATGAAAGCCTATTTAAGAAACGTGTTTGTCTTGCACCCAGATGTATCACAAGACTGCTTGATTATGGTAGAAAGTGAGATATTTTGTGATACATGCCTGGGGGCTGCATAAAAATAGTAAAACTAAAATAATGCTATTCAGCCTCCCACTATTTGAAGGAACCAGATGACCAAATATCCAGTCTGCAAAAAGGTTAACATCCATCTGAAAAAGAAAATAAACTGGCATTCAAGAGCTAATACATTCCTTGTCAAAACACAGAAGTTTGATCTCATCTATGAATAGAGGAAGTAATCCTTTGATACATAATGTTCTTCATCCATGGAAAATTGTATATAGACATCAGAGATAAACAATGGATTTGGGGGAATAGAGGTAGGTGATACTTCAATCTTTGTTTCCTTCTTTGAAAGTCTCTCAAGTTCAGCTCTTTCAATCTCAGAAACTACGAACCACCACCTGTGGTCATCAGAGCTAACCCCATGGCATGGCACGAGACCTGCAGTATCATATATCTAAGGTTTGATTAATATGTATGATGAATGCTTAATTCGTAGTTGTTAAGAGGTAAATTTCGTAGTAGTTGAGCACAAATGCCTGTTTGGAACGTTGAGATTTGTATAATGCCTCAGTTTTTCAGAATACTTCCATCACTGTGGTCTCCAATTCTGTAATAACAACAATTACCTCATCTCTGGTAGAAAACATGAAAGAAAAAAAGTAATTAACTGGTATCCTCACGCTGAGGATAAAATGAAAGGGAAAAAAGGCAACAAAAGGTTATTTTTATTCTCTCTCTCTCCCCCCCCCCCCCCCCCCAGCCCACAAGCC